>NC_136261.1:81857767-82048134 GCF_964187855.1 Myxine glutinosa | reverse complement strand
TGCTAGTATATTATAAATCACACACAAAGAGCCATACAACAATTGGGGCAATCACCCCTACTTTCAAATCTTACGATGATATCCTTGTCAAGCCCCTTAACCCCACACTCACGGCACCTCCACAATGTCTCTGCACCCCTCCAAGGCGAAGTCCCAATGTCTCTGTGCGCTCCCGCGATCGGGGAGTCAAGACCTGATGGTCAATTGAGGCGTAGGTGAGCGAGACGACCCCGAGGTCACGTTGTTCAGCACCCAGCAACACAGCAGTGGAAAGGAACCTCACAAAACGCGTTCCGACGTACACGTTGCGGTTCAATCCGTGAGCCTCCGTATAATTCTCACGTGCCCCTTTCTGGCACAGCCGTCCCCGGCAAACCACCGGGGAATAATGCCCAGCCGACACGCCAAAAACCTGTTCACTGCAGGTTGCTCGCGTGGCGAAGATGGCGGATGGCTTTTACTCCAACCCGGGCTTTGAGGCCAGGATCCTCCGGAAACTCAATGAGGATACCCGACGACACAGGCTCCACGCACTCCAGCAATGTCTCTTATCGCCCGAACTTCCCTTCAAGGATGCAAAGTTCACTCGCACTGTACGTCGACCGCTCGGTCCGGAGCTAAAACAACCACATCTCTTCACGATCTCTTCCCGCCTCTTCTTCCTCTCGCTCCACCTCTTCCGGTCACGATCCAGATTTCCGGCCACATTTTACCAGGAGCGCTTTAAAAAATTTTTTTTTTTTTTTTTGTATACAGAGTCGAGGCTTGTGAAAGAGCTAACATTTATCAAACAAACAAATCAAACAAACAAGCAAACGAAGTATATAAAAAGGAGAGCGGTCGACAAGATGGGGAGAGAAGGGGAGGAAGCACACAAACACAACATTTGAGAGCAGGGACATCGGGAGATGTTTTTGGAGGGAGAGGGCCTGGGGGGAGGCAGGATAGGTATAAAACGCATGGACACCAAGGACTTCCAGGAAAGAAGTCAAAAGTCACCTCAAAAAAGTGGATTTGGGGTGAAATTAGCGGGGGTAGAAAAGATCAAGGTTTTGGATTGGGGAAGATAAGAGATGGTGGTGAACAGCCATTTTAAAGACCTGGAGGGAGGAGTGGGATTGAAGAGAGTGAGGGAGTTTGTTCCAGAGGCGGGAGAAAAGAGGAATGAAGGAGTGAAGGTGAGCAGAGAGTCTTGATTTTGGCAGTTTAACCATAAGAGGGTTGCAGGCAGATCTTGTGCGACCTGCAGGAATATTTGGGGGACAGAGCCCAGAGAGAGCTGGGGGAGCAAGGCCGGAGAGGAGTCAGTAGAAGACGGAAAGACCACCAACCTGCCTGCGGTGATTAAGTGAAAGGCCCGCAGAGATAGCGTCATCGCGGGAGATTCCAATGATTCTGAACGCTTTGGTTTCAACAGCGTGAATACGAGCTAGGTGTGAGGCAGGAGCACTAGCCCAGAGGGGAGAGCAGTACTCCATTGAGCTGCGGATGAAAGCCTTGTATGTGGTGAGAAGCTCAGGTGTGCCAAGGAAGGACTTCGCACGACGGAGGATGCCCAGTCGGCGACTGGCTTTGGAGGCCAGCTTGGAAATGTGGTTTTCCCAGGAAAGATCATGGCAGATAGTGAGACCCAAAAGCTTGAGTGACAGAACTTCTTGGAGAGGATTATTCAGAAAGTAGATGGGAGGGTTGTCCAGTCGGTCTTTTCGGAGAGACATCGTAAGAGTGTGAGATTTGTCAGGATTGAAAGACATGTTCCACTTGTTTGCCCAGTCTGTGATTTTGTCCAGGTCTGCAGAGTGAGGAGGCTGCAGACTGCCGATCTGAGGGATGAGGAATGGAGCGGCAGAGAGTGGAGTCATCAGCAAAGAGATAGAGAGGATTTTCAAGAGAGTCAGAGAGATCATTGATGAAGACCAGAAAAAGCACAGGGCCCAGAACACTGCCTTGGGGAACTCCAGCCTGAACAGGAAGAGGAGATGAGAGAAACCCATTCAGGGCCACACGTTGACTACGACCAGAGAGGAAGTCCGCCAGCCATGCGTGGAGATTTCCATGGATACCAAAGGAGGAGAGTTTGGTGAGCAGAGCGGGGTGCCAGACCGTATCGAAGGCACGTGATATGTCGAGGGAGACAGCTCTAATTTCCTGTTTGGCATTGAGGACCTCCATCCATTGTTGAGACAGCAGAAGCAGCATGTCCAGAGTAGAGTGACCTGGTCTGAAACCAAATTGATGATCAGAGATCAAGCCATTGGAGAAGAGGAAAGATTTCATATCCGAAGCAATGATGGATTCCCTGACTTTGCTGATAATTGGGAGAAGGCTGATTGGTCTGTAGTTGCTAGGATCTGTTTTTGCACCTTTTTTCTGCAAAGCGGTGATGTTGGCTGATTTCCAAGCAGATGGCAGTTGACCTTGAGCAAAAGAGAGGGTGAACAGAACAGAGAGAGGGAGTGAAAGAGCGGAAGAACAGGATTTTAGGACCCGTGGGCTGATGCCGTCAGGGCCAGTTGCAGAATCAGAGTCGAGGGTTGACAGAAAGTTCTCCACCTTGTTGGGAGAGGACAGAATCCAGGAGCAGCTGGGTACGACTGGTTAAGGTGGGTACAGAGAGCGATGGGTTTGGGACACAAGATTTTGAGGCAAACACAGAGTTGAGGCATTAGGCTTTTTCACGTGCGGAGTCAGCTGTGTAGCCGTTTGAGGTAAGGGAGGGGATGGAGGGGGAACAAACACCAGAAACAGATTTGACCAGATGCCACCAGGATTTGGAAGAGGGAGACAGATAAGAGAGTTCGGTCTTGAGAACGGAGAGATATTGTTTCCTGGCTCTCCTGAGGGTGGACACACACCTGTTTCGGGCTTTGTGAAAGGAAATGAGATTTCCTTCCGTTGGATTTGCTTTCCAGGAGACGAAGGCAAGTTGTTTCTGGGCAAATCCCTTGATGGGAAGAGTAACAAACAAGTGTTTTTGACCAGGCCATGTGACATAACCACCTCACAAGCTAAGGGTAGCTCGAAATTAAATTGTCTTCGGACTTGACAGTCGCTAGAGGGTGTTAACATTCGAATGCAACAAATCTGGGCAAATTGTGATGAATTTTCGTAAAACTACACGATATTGTCATTTACATTGGAAAATAACATTGTAAAACTCTCCGCCGCCTCGGCTTATTTCTCGCTCTGAAGTTCATCCTGTCTTCAATTTTAAGGAGAAAGAGAGGTATCTGCAAGCAATGGTGACCTTTATTTTGTGGAAATCCGATTTAAAATGACGAAGTTATCCAAAATCTAACATTTTAAATGGGTCGCATTTCCAAAGTGAATCTTCCACAGGTAAAATATCCACACGTGCAGGCACACCTTACGGCGTCAATTCGGCTCCGATTTCAAATCGGATTTCGATTGTCGTATTGCCTCGGATGAGTTAACAAAATACCACAACAAATTTGGTGACAATCATGAAAAATTTGACCAAGTTCGATCGACGGGATACTTCGTTCTATGCTGACATACGGCACGGGCCACGGATGACGTCATGCCACGGCAGGACGTTCTTCCACGGGTGGCAGATATCGTTCATTAAACGAAAATATTTTTAAAAATGGATGCGGTGGGGGGGATGTGTGTGTGTTTGTGTGTGTGTATGGATGTGCGTGTGTGTGGATGTCTGTGTGTGTGTGTGGGGGGGTTGGGGGGGGGGATATGTGTGTATGTGGGGGGGGGGGTTGGGGTGTGCGTGTGGAGGAGGGGGGTTGGATGTGTGTGTGTGTGTGTGTGTGTGTGTGTGTATGTGTGGAGGGGTGTGTGTGTGTGTGTGTGTGTGGCTGTGTGTGGGGGGGGGGGGGGGGATGTGTGTGTGTGTGTGTGTGTAGGGATGTGTGTAGGGATATTTGTGGGGGGATGTGTGTGTGTGGGTGTGGGGGGGGGGTGGATATGTGTGTGTGTGTGGAGGGGTTGGGGTGTGCATGTGGAGGAGGGGGGGATGGATATGTGTATGTGTGGAGGGGTGTGTGTGTGTGTGTGTGTGTGTGTGTGTTAGGAGTGGGGTGGGGAGATGTGTGCGTGTGTTTGTGTGTGTGTGTGTGTGTGGATGTGTGGGTGTGTGTGGAGGGGTGTATGTGTGGAGGGGTGTTCGTGTGGGGGGAGGGGTGTGGGGGTGTTTGTGTGTGTGCATGTGTGTTAGGGTTGGGGGGGGGTGGGGAGATGTGTGCATGTGTTTGTGTGTGTGTTAGGGGTGGGGGATATGTGTGTGTGTTTGTGTGTGTGTGTGTGTGTGTGTGTGTGTGTGTGTGTGTGTGTGTGTGTGTTGGGGGTGGGGGGGATGTGTGCATGTGTGTGTTAGGGGTGGGGGGATATGTGTGTGTGTGTGTGTGTGTGTGTGTGTGTGTGTGTGTGTGTGTGTGTGTGTGTTGGGGGTGGGGGTGGGAGGACGTGTGCATGTGTTTGTGTGTGTGTGTGTGTGGGGATGTGTGTGTGTGTGGGGATGTGTGTGTGGGGGGGGGGGGGTGTGGGGGTGTGTGTCAGGGGATGTGTGTGTGGAATGTGTCTTGGGGGGTGGGGGGAGGGGGTTGTGCATTTGTCTGGATATGTGTGTGCGTGTGGGGGAGGGGTGTGCGCGTCTTTGTGTGTGTGTGTGTGTGTGTGTGTGTGTGTGTTGGGGGTGGGGTGTGTGTGTGTGTGTGTAGGGGGGATGTGTGTGTGTGTGGGGGTGGAGGGATGTGTGTGTGTAGGTGGGGGGGGGGGGTTGGTGTGTGTGTGTGTGTGTGTGTGTGTGTGTTTGGGGGGAAGGGTGTTGGTGGGGGTAGGGGGGATGTGTGTGTGTGTTGTGTGTGTGCATGTGTGTGTTGGGGGTGGGGGGATGTATGCGTGTGTCTGTGTGTGTGTTAGGGGTGGGGGGATATGTGTGTGTGTGTGTGTGTGTGTGTGTGTGTGAAGGCAGGTGTGGGTGTGTGGGTGTGTGTGTGTGTGTGTGAAGGGTGTGTGTGTGTGTGTGTGTGTGTGTGTGTGTGTGTGTGTGTGTGTGAGTGTTTATCAAGGTTGTATCCAAGGGGATTGTGGCAAAGCATGTCCAATGAAAGTGGGGTTGTATCAAAAGTGGGGTTGTATCAAAAGTGGGGTTGTATCAAAAGTGGGTGCGAGTAAACCGGTCATCACTGCCAGCAGTTTTAAAGTGGCAGTTCTAGTCCGGATTGTAGCGACACGGACGTGCGGCACACAAATCAATGGATAGCTAAGCTATTACCTCAAGTGCATGTATTTATTTTATTTTTTTACAAATTGTTTACTACTTATCTATTTCCGCATAATAGTGCAATCTATTTTTGGTATTAGGGTGGCATTCGTGAAAAGAACTAATGATTCCACACAATATGCTTGGGTATATTACTTTCTTGGAAGACTGCCCTATCTCCTGATGTACAAATGAGAAATTTCAATGTGAAGAAGAAGCAGTTTTAATGTTAACAAGTACAAAGGCCCTCCGAGGGCCTATCACTCACTCACCGCAGGCAGGTTGGTGGTCTTTCTGTCTTCTACCGACTCCTCTCCGGCCTTGCTCCCTCAGCTCTCTCTGTGCTCTGTCCCCCCAATATTCCTTCAGGTCGCACAAGATCTGCCTGCAACCCTCTTATGGTTAAACTGCCAAAGTCTAGGCTCTCTGCTCACCTTCACTCTTTCATTCCCCTTTTCTCCCGCCTCTGGAACAAACTCCCCAATCCCTTCAATCCCACTCCTCCCTCCAGGTCTTTAAAACAGCTGTTCACCACCATCTCTTATCTTCCCCCATCGAAAACCTTGATCTTTTCTACCCCCGGTAATTCACCCCAGAGTCCTTGCAGTGTTCATATGTTTTATTCCTCTCCCACCTTCCCCCAAGTCCTCCCGATGTCCCTGCTCTCAAATGTTGTGTTTGTGTCCTTCCCTCTCTTCCCCCTCTCTTTTGTGTCCTTCCCCCTCTCTCCCCATCTTGTCTGCCGCTCCCCTTGTTTTTTGTGTTTTGTGTGTCGGTTTGTCTTTTTGTGTGATTAATGTTAGCTCTTTCACGAGCCTCGATCTTGTATACAAAAAGAAAAAAAAAAGAAAAAAAAAAGTTAGGTTAGAAGTATTATAAGGGTGTAGGACACCAGGAAAAGTAAGGTACGGTTAGGTTAGAAAGCTGTGTAGGCGGGCGAGCCTCTCAGGAGTTAGGCTAGACGGCCGTACCTCGTGCAGGCGGGCGAACCTCTCGGGAATAAGGCAACGTCGATAAACCAAATTTTCCTAGGATGGGTAATAAAACTGTGAAGGCGGGTGACCCTCTCAGAAATACCCCAGCATTTTTAGCTGCGTCGCAGACGCTGCTCATAGAGTGCCCTCTGCTGTTGTTGTTGTTCTTCTTCTTGTTCTTCTTCTTCTTGTTGTTGTTCTTGCAGAGAAGACAAAACCTCAAAGCTCCACCCATTCTGGGAACCATAGCTCCACCCATTGTGGGAGAGGCTTCATATAAACAAATATCCACCATTTTATTAACTCGCATAGCTTTGAGGCCTGTTTTGTAGGCCCGTGGTGTCTTGCTCTCTCACACAGTTTTCTTTCAAATCAAATTCGATATATCATTTCATTTTTCACAGTCGCTAACATAGTTTTAGACTCGGTTGAAAAAAAACGTGAAGAAAATCCGATGAAAGTTGCCCTTTATAGAACGAAATGAATTCTCAAAGGCCTGTAACTTCAAGTCCATTGAGATATATTTTTTTTAAATCGTGGCATGGTCAGTCATACACCGCCTGAAATACCAGATGGGAAAATGCCGAGATATATATATATTTTGTTTAAATTGCGGCATGGTCAGTCATACACCGCCTGAAATAACAGACGGGAAAATGCCGAGATATATTAAAAATTCGTCCATTTGATGATAATCGTCACGATGAAATATTTAATTTATACGTCGTCACAATAATGTGGAGAGAGGAGATAGCTTCGTTCACGTGTCACCACATATGGGAAATTGCCGAGATATATTTTTTTTAAATCGCGGCATGGTCAGTCATACACCGCCTGAAATAACAGATGGGAAAATGCCGAGATATATTAAAAATTCGTCCATTTGATGACAATCGTCACGATGAAATATTTAATTTATATGTCGTCACAATAATGTGGAGAGAGGAGCATAGCTTCGTTCACGTGTCGCCACACACGAGAAATTGCCGAGATATATATCTATCTATAATTCCAGTAATCTCTGTACATTTGTACGTTTGTACGTCTGTACGTCTGTACGTCTGTACGTTTGTCTGTGACCGCTGTTTCTCGACAACTACCGGTCCGATATACTTGAAACTTGCCAGGTATATTGCTGGGGACCCGAGGATGTGCCTTTTCAAGGTTTGAAATTAATCGGACAAGTACTTACCGAGCTATGGCGATTTAGCCGTTCGCCGTTCGCTTTGCCGTTGCGAATGGACCAAACCATTCATGTAAATAGAGGGGGGGGGGGGTTCTGTGGTCGTTCGCTTTGGCTTTGCGAATGGACCAAACCATTCATGTAAATAGAGGGGGGGGGGGGTTCTGTGGTCGTTCGCTTTGGCTTTGCGAATGGACCAAACCATTCATGTAAATAGAGGGGGGGGGGGTTCTGTGGTCGTTGCGAATGGACCAAACCATTGTTTTTTTTTTGCAGTTTTTTTTTTTTTTGCAGTTTTTTTTTTTTTGCAAGGAACGGGCACCCACGTACGGGCACGTCCTAGCTTATATATAGTACGGGCATGCCCTAGTTTTTTAAATCGCGGCATGGTCAGTCATACACCGCCTGAAATAACAGACTGGAAAATGCCGAGATATATTAAAAATTCGTCGCCACACACGGGAAATTGCCGAGATATATTTTCACTTTGCACAAAAATAACATCAAGTAATCGAATCAATAGGAATGTCCTGTGCCTATAACATCGACGTTATAGGCACAGCTGCATCTAGGCATTGTGTAACATCGACGCGGCTTTTGTTTTAATTAAAACTTTTTGCACTTGTTCATGTTTAGAAGGTATGGCTATGCCACTGCGAGACCAGGGAAGTCATGGGCTGCGCTGACTAAGGATCTAGGTGAACCATGGCCCAAAGAAAGGTCTTTTGCGCTGGAAAAATTGGACGCGTTGTATGGGGCATTAGATAAGTTAGAACAGGAAAAGAAACACTTCCCGCCTGACTATTGGAAAGTCTTTAGTTGGTGGAAGGAAGAAGCGTTGAAGCGACAGGAAAGGTCAAGACAGGCCAGCCTGGCCGGTGAGGTATCAAAACTCAAGGGCCTGAGGAAGCAGGCGAATAAAATGCAGGATAATGCGGTTAAGGAAATAGAGAGGCAGGCTAACGCGCGACTGATGCCGCTCGTTGAAAATCCAGGCCCCACGGTAGGGGAGGTAGCTACCAACCCACCTGCCCCCACCCTACACCTGAGCTCTGTCCCGGGGTTCCAGGCACTACCTTCCCCACCAGCACCCCCGCCACCACCTCCCTGCAACCCCGCTACCATCGCCCCTCAGCTACCCCAGCGGCACCATCTGAGCCCGGGTAACCCGTTTATAGAACAAGGGAATGACGGGACTGACATCGCAAGGTTTCTGCCACCAATGGGACAGGGAGGGCTATACCCCTCATTAGTGGGCTATAGTGGGAATGAGACCCCTCAGACTATCACCGGAATGTATACTATGAAACACATAGGTTTTGATCCACCAGCGGCAGCAGGGGGCGAACCACGACCCATACTGGTCAGGGCACCATGGAGGGAAACAGATTTGACCTCTATGCGGGAATGAATAAAGGGTTTGATAGTTGACAAACCGGGGGACGTGGCCAAATTTATGTCAATGTGGATCTATGAAGTAACCGCGGATTGGTGGGACATCTGTCATCTGGGAAAGGCTATATTACCCGAGCGGGTATGGGAACATGCGAAACGACAGGCCGAATGGCCGAACCAGAATCCAGACCCGCCCATGGCCGAAGAGGCTTGGAGAGACCTCGTCGGGCGATTGATGGTTGGGGTGGCTACTGCACTAGTGCCAACTAGAGGGCCTGACTGGGCAAAAATATATGCTTTAAAACAGAAACCCGGTGAAGCTGCGACGGACTGGAGAGAACGGGTAGAAAAGACACTGTTAAAGTGGGGAGGGTTAAGCCATGTACATGCACGAGATCTCCCCCGCGCAGTAGTGAACAACTTTCTGGTAGAGGGACTGAGACCCGCGATAAAGAAGCGTATTCAAGCGGCTTTGCTCGCATGGAGGAATACCCCGACCGACCAGTTAGTCGGGGCAGCCGAACAGTGTAATGACTGCGATGATAAAAAGGCTGATGTAAAGGAGGACATACTGCAAATGCTAGTCCAGGAAAAACGGGCTCAACTTAATCAAAATAAAAGGGGGGATCGGAGTCAGAGCCACATACGCGATCAGTGCCAGAAGTGGGGGCCTGTCCGAAATGTCCATAACCCCCACGCACGAGAAACCATAACAGAATGGCCCACTTATAGAGGCGATCATCCCAATGGAGAGTGGATTTGTGACGAGGAAGATGCGTGTGAGGCATATGTCGACGACAATGGACAATTCGACATGGATAAGGCTAGACAGCAAATTCCTACACAATGGACGCAACCCCCACCTCCTCCTCCTCCTCCTCAAAACCCTCAAATTTGGACCTTACAAGGGCCCCCTCCCCAAAATTGGCACCCACCAAGACCCCCTTTCCAAAACCATGGACCACCCCCCAATCATTGGACACAGAGTGGAACTAGGGGAACCTGGGCCCCACCTCAGGGCCAGCCACAATGGCAACAAGTAAACCAGTCACAGTGGGGCCGCCAAACCGACGGCTGGATGGAAGGGGTGGCGTAGAGGGATGACCTGTGCCCTCCGCACCGCCGTTTCTGCAGGAACCGTGCTTCCATTGCAAGCAATTGGGACACTGGAGACGCGATTGCCCAAGTCCTCGTAAGGGGTTTCCGCCCCAGGGCCATCGCGCGGCCTATTGACGGGACGCTAGCGGGCCGCCTAAGGAGTGTCCTCTCTTGACTATGACGCCGGCAGAGGAACCGACCTTGACTCTGGATGTGGACGGGCAACAATTAATGTTTCCTGTCGATACGGGGGCGACTCGCAGTACAATTAACGAGGGGCAACTGTCATCCTTGCGCCCCACTAACAAAAACGTTCAAAAAATGGGCGTTTCGGGCTTACCCCAAGCGCTTCCTATTTCGGAGGAAGTGCGAGTAACATGCGGCCCGCTAGAGGCTAAACATGCTTTCTTGATGACCACTACCGCCGCGACAAATTTGCTGGGACGGGATTTACTTTGCCGATTGGGCTGTCAAATTTCATGTACAGAGCAGGGAGTCTTCGTAGATGTCGCGGAATCTAAACACGACTCGTTGATGATGGCATTGTCTCGTCCCGGCCCCACCGCATATTGGTGGCGCTTGGACGAAGGGGCTCTGGCTACTTGGACACATGTCATAGATTCTGTGTGTTTGGACAGCCCAGTTGTGCGAGATTGGCTACAACTGCACCAAATTTCGATAAAACACCTAAAGGATAATCCACCCCACTGCACGGCTTATTACGATGCAAAGGGCGAGGACGAAGATTACCGAGAGAAGGTTAAGGAAGAGCTGGGCAAGCGCACGCCTCTACATTTATCACGGATATGGATCGGCCGCGAGGGGATAGGTATCGAGGTAGTCCTATCCACGGGCCAGCGTGCGTTGACCCAATACCCCGCAGGAGCGGCCGCCCATGTCACCCTCACCACTGCCAAGGGGTGGCCACCGGAAAGTGTAGTTTGGATGGTGGGGCGATTACAGGAAGTTCCCTTACATGGTTATTGGTTTAAGAGGGGCCACTGGACTGTGAGACAGCTCAATAACGGTGAAGGGTACTCGATTGACATTAAGAAACAACAGAGGGATGGAGTGTTCAAAGAGGCAGAGTTGCCCCCTAAGGGCAACTATGCCATGCGGGCAGTGCTTATGGACCCGGGTGAGTCAGACTACCTCCTGGCTGAGGTGCCGGACGACTTATGGCCTCAGTGGGACGACGAGGTTGGACGGATGCGAGACGCCAAACATTTAGTGATATCAGTGCAGCCGGGGATGAGCTTGCCAAACGTGAAACAGTATAACCTACGACCCGAGGCCGACGTAGGCATAGCACCAGTAATTCAATCCCTGGTGGAGCAGAAAATTATCGTGGAAACTAACAGCCCGTGTAATACACCAATTCTGCCAGTAAAAAAGCGACGAAAGATAAATGGAGGTTTGTACAGGATCTAAGGGAGGTGAACAAGGTGATACAAGGCATACACCCACTAGTGCCGAATGCAGAGACCCTTATGATGTCAATTCCGCCGGACGCAACATACTTCACAGTTATTGACCTTTGTTCTGCGTTTTTCTCTGTACCCATCGTGCCCGAGTCACAATACTTGTTCGCTTTCACCCATAGGGGGCGACAGTATACCTGGACAGTACTACCCCAGGGGTTTTCAGACAGCCCCACTCTGTTTTCACGGGCGCTGCACCGCGACCTGGCGGATGTGGAATTGAAGGGAGGGTCAGTGTTGTTGCAATACATTGACGATTTGTTGATTTGCTCCCCTTCAAGGGAAGCCTGCGAAAAGGATTCTATGGCCCTATTAAAGGCCTTGGTGGCCAAAGGCCACAAAGTAGGCAGGCCTAAACTCCAATTTGTGCGGAAGGTCATACATTACTTGGGTCATGCCATTTCACACGGAAAACGGGAATTGAATGCAAATTGAAGGTGACCGCTATCATGGAGATGCCTCGCCCACGCACGCAACGGCAGATGTTGCGCTTCCTAGGTATGACGGGATATTGCCGCACTTGGATAATGTATTTTGCGCTGTTGGCTAAGCCACTGTACGAGGCGACTAAATCAAACACCCCGGAGGATTTGGAATGGACGGACGATTTGATGCGATGTTTCGTAGGGCTGAAAAATGCGTTGGTCACGGCACCGTCATTAGGACTCCCAGATTATGCGAAACCATTCACCCTTTACACTCACGCCGTGGGGGGTTTCGCCCAGTCCGTCTTGACACAGACCCATGGGGAAAAGGAGCGACCGGTGGCCTACTTTAGTAAAAAGTTGGACCCGGTCGAACAAGGATTTCCGGTGTGCTTGCAAGCCGTGGCCGAGGCCAGGTACGCAGTAGGAAGAACAGCGGACATTGTCATGGGACACCCAGTAACGTTACGGGTACCACATTGCGTTACTTCACTGTTACTACAGCAAAACACACAACATTTGTCCAACACCAGATTAATGCAATACGAGTCCGCACTGATTACAGCGGCCAACATCACGAATGAACGTTGCACGACACTTAACCCAGCCTCACTGATGCCCACCCCGGGGGAGGGTGAACCCCACGTGTGCGCCGATGTCGTACAGTTGGTCTCCACGGTGCGAGCGGATTTAAAGGACGTTCCCTTAGACTACCCCGATTGTACATATTATGTCGATGGATCAGCTAGGCGCGCATGGGACGGTTTTCTGTTATCCGGGTACGCCGTGTGCTCAGATAGCGAGACGGTAGAAAGCGGGCGTCTTCCACCTACATTTTCCGCACAGCAGGCAGAGCTGTGCGCCTTGACCAGAGCGTGCAGCTTGGCGGAAGGCCTTGCCATCAACATTTACACAGATTCGGCCTACGCTCACAGAGTAGTCCACGACAAAGGGGCAATTTGGAAGACGAAAGGTTTCCTCACATCTGCAGGTTCAGTGATAAAGAATGGCGCGTTGGTGGAAGGGCTCCTCCAAAGCATTTTGCTTCCCCGCGCTATCGCGGTGATTAAATGTCGTGGCCACCAAAGGGCGGACACTGACGTTGCCCGGGGCAATGCAAGGGCGGATGAGGCGGCAGGAAAGGCCGCCAACCAACAGATAGGACGCAACATGCTGATGGTGACATGAGCAAAGGGGACATCTGCACAGATTGCCGACATACCGACTGCAGGACCACCCGCTACACCAACTAAGGACAATATCATAAATTTGCAAAACGCTGCGCCAACGGCCGAACACGAGGACTGGATCAAACGAGGGGTGATACGCCCCGGGCCAGGGGAGATGTGGACCCTTGACGAGAAACCTATAGCACCCCAGGCCTTACTGCCTTGGCTGGCACGCATGGCACATCAAAATGGCCATGTGTGCCAGAGGGGGGTGATGGGACAGATAAACTACACTTGGGTGGCACCAGGACTGTCATGAATTGTATCCGAAGTGTGCCGATCATGTGTGGTTTGCCAGCAACACAATAGAGGGGCGCTGCCGAGACATGCACATGACGGGGGCCGCCCCCCGCCGAGCAGGCCTTTCGCAAATATCGAGTTCGATTTCACGGAATTGGAACCAAGCATGTCATTTCGCTACGTGTTGGTAATCGTAGATACGTTCACCAAATGGGTCGAAGCCTACCCATGTGTCAAGTCCGATGCCCCGACAGTAGTGAAGCGCCTCATGTGGGATTTTATGTGCAGATTTGGCATTCCCCAGGTAATTTCTTCAGATCAAGGGGGCCATTTCACGGCGATGATCGTCATGATGACGGGAATTCTGGGTTGCTGCCTGAAAAACCCTGCCAAAGATAGGCTTTTGAACTTTAACCCACTGAGAGAGGATCTCCCCAAATACCCAGGACCCGATAACTTCACGTTATTTAACCTTTACCCCGTCAAATACATAACGGCTCCCCGGGGACAGGGGATAGCAGTACATTGCTGTGAGTTGGAGACGAACTTCAAGTGGTTATCTGTAAGATGGATGGAAGCCATGGTGGTACACAATGGGACACCACAGGCACGCATGACAACACCACGCATAGTCCTATCTAAAATTAGAAAGGTGGAAAACGGAAAATTTACTGGGGCCGTGAATAGTCACACCGCCGCAGGATATCAATGGGGCACGGGCATCGACAATACTACTCTCCTACTGACGCATGCCCTCATCGGCCCACACACCACAATAATACTTGAATGTGGAATATGGCCCCCGTGCACACTGATTAAAAGGAACAAAAAGAAGGGAGATACCCAACACCAATTCCGGCCTAGTTGCGCTGCCTACGTCATTAAACCCCCTCCTGCCCAGGAAGTAAGGAAGGAGCCAGAGGAGAACACATACTGGAAGGTCGCACGGCACATGGCCACAGCACAGAATAGGACACGATGTTGGATGTGTATGCACCTTCCCTGCACCAGCACGGCTGGAATACCAATGGTAGTGTTACCCCTATCACTCAATGATTTGTGCTCGCAGCCACTAGACACCAAATGCATTAGTACAACCCTGACAAGCCAAGGTTCTGACGGAACCGCGTGTAAACGAGTCTTTCAGTACTACCCCCCCATCCAGTCCGGGCACTTTGAGGAACGTCCTGCGCCGGTTTGGGTCAAGCCGGCGCAGGGGGCCCTCTGCTTAGAGGGAAAGGACCAAGTAATGGTGGGCAAATCCGTGTGTAAGAATACCCTCCCCGCGGACCCTAGGAAAGGGAAACACAGGCTGCTAGTGAATGTTACACGCTCGCCGTTACATAACCTCACACACCTCCAGTTAGCATGGAGAGGGGAAAATGGGACAAACACTATCCCAGGCCTCCTCACTTGCATGTCCACCCATTTAGTGGCACCGCACGGGACCATGTTTGTATGCGGGAATAAAGCCTATCCGTACTTACCTGATAATTGGGGAGGAATTTGCTATCTAGGATCAGTTTTTCCAGAGATGGAACTGCGACACCACTTGCATAATACCACGGCACTCATAAGGACACAAAGGAGCACCTACTGGCATGACGATGACACCACCACCTTACACGGCGCTGATTGGGAGAAAGCCGTTAGCTTCTTCTTCCCATGGGCAGGAACGGTCATGAACAGTTGCCGCATTGACAAATTGCGCTAATCTTAGAAAGGGCGGCCAACGACACCACTACAGCACATGACGAAATGTTGGACACGGTTGTCCACCTGCGTACAATGGTTATGCAAAACAGGGTTGCTTTAGATATGTTACTGGCAGAACGAGGAGGGGTATGTGGGATAATTAAAGGTAAATGTTGTACGTATATTCCTGATCCTTCACAGGGGGTCAGTGCTGCTATTATAAGGTTAAGAGAAAGTGCGCATATATTGACAAAGGATCGAATGGATCGAGAAGCCTCCCACCAGTGGCTTACTGACTGGTTTACAGGATGGACAGGTACAATAGTAAAGTGGATATTGACCACCTTGGCAATAGTCCTTGGAATTGTGGTTTGTAGTGTACTAATTAAGGCTTTAGTCCTTGCGTGTGTGAGAAAGTTTACCACAGGATGGACACTGAAGACGACACCAGAAAAGGCCATGGTGATGACTGACAAGCTGACCATGGATCCAGATGAAACTCCGGCTGTCGACGTGACTGCAGACTGCGGATCTTGGAACGACGACCCGAACGAGTCACTGGGCCACGACGATGAGATCTCCGCTTCCGAAGATTGTTCTTCTGTTGTTGATGTTACCGATAATGATTTTGATTACACAGTTGCGGACCTCAGAGCATTGCGGGCTGCCAGGAAGCCGATTACTCTGGACCCCAACATGTCGCATGCAGATGCAAACGACTACTTAAAGGAAGCCTCTCCTTTTTTTCTCGAAGTGTAAGGCTATGACTGCTGCTGGCCGTCTGTGCCGCAGGCCTAAGCCACCTGAGAATGATGTTACTGATGATGATTCCGAGGATGATGTGGGCCACTCGCGAAAGTCCCCTACTGATGTTTATGTCTCAATGAAGGCTTTGCCTCTTTACATCTCACGAGCTCACCTTTATGTCTCACAAGCTCACAGTGGTTCAATCGTCACTGACCCAACTCTGGATTTCGACCCAACTCCGGACCCAACTGCAAAACCGGGCCTGGGTGGCGAGGAACTCGACATTGAAGATACTCTGAGTTCCGAATCTGATTGCTTTGAGGATTCGTCCATGGATAATGACGGTGGAAGCAGCATCACTTCGGACGACTTCGACTTTGACCCAGAGGAAGTTTCTCTCCCTCCTTTGGACCGTTATGCTTTGTTTTATGGCCATAGGTTTAAGCCACCTGATACTAATGTCGTTGTGTATTCCCCAGATCACCAGCATGTACGGGGCCTTATGGACATGAACATCGATTAAGCACCAAAGATCTGCAAGGACCGCGTCTGTGAAGGAGGGGGGAGCCAGTTCCGCAGGGGAGTTGGTCGTCCTCTAGTGGAGCACAACCTCATCTGGACCAGACGCCTTCGTTGTGGATTTGACATGCTATTTGATCTTCATGTCTCTACGGACTCACCATGCTGTTTGATCTTCACGTCTCTATGGTCTCACACTACATGCTCACCATGCTATTTGATCTTCCTGTCTCTACGGACTCACATTACATACTCCCATACATACGCGAATCATCCTGCTGGGTGCGATGTGGGGTGCTTTGGGCACTACATGCTCACTGGGCTGCATTCGCGTGGTATCTTTGCATTTACTGTTCCGTTGTTGATGTTACCGATAATGATTTTGATTACACAGTTGCGGACCTCAGAGCATTGCGGGCTGCCAGGAAGCCGATTACTCTGGACCCCAACATGTCACATGCAGATGCAACATGCAGATCCCCTACCTTGTTTGAATAAAGGCCTTTGATTGGCTCATATAAACGTTGTATCTTAGATCCAAAAGGGCGGTATGTGGGGCTTGAGATCCCCCTCCCCCTGTATGCTCTTTTGCTGTTTGACTGGTTACCAAGTATAACCAATGATGTTTTGCTTTGCGAATTGTTATATGCAAGTATAACCAATTATGTTTTGTTATGGTTACTTGCAGTATTCTCTTTAATACCTTTTATACTTTTATTCCTTTTTCATCCTTTGAAAGCCTGATATATATCCTTATAAAGAAGTATATGCTTTATGAAGCCAGGCCCTGTGATGGCATAATCCTTTTTTTTTTTTTTTTTTTTTTTTTTTTTTTTTGTATACAATATCGAGGCTCGTGAAAGAGCGAACATTAATCACACAGAAAGACAAACCGACACATAAAACATATAACATAGGGAGCGGTAGACAAGATGGGGAGAGAGGGGGAAGGACACAAACACAACATTTGAGAGCAGGGACCGAGAGACATGGAGACATCGAGAGATCTGAGAGAGGGCGAGGGCTTTGGGGGGGGGGGGGCGTGGGAAGGGGGCAGTGGGAGAGGTATAAAACATATGGACACTGCCAGGACTTCCAGGAAAGAAGTTGGAATTTCAAACAAGGTGGATCTGGGGTGAATTAGCGGGGGTAGAAAAGATCAAGGTTTTGGATGGGGGAAGATAAGAGATGGTGGTGAACAGCTGTTTTAACTTTGTGGAACAGCTGTTTTAACTTTGTGTTACTTTGTGGAAAACCACCTGTTCCCCCTTCCATGGCCTCGGTCGTAACTGTAATCTTTCTAGCCTTCCAGTGAGGCTTTTGACAATCTCCTTCCTGTTGGCACATTTATGACTGTTCACTCCCTCTATACTTTCCCAACCAAAGGACTTATGTTACATTACTTTGTTGTTTGTAAATGCCTTATAAGGATTATATATTTTGTGTGACTTTATGCCTCGATGATGGCATGTTCTCTTTTAATGTCGAAATCCAGCTTGTGTCCTCATTTCCCATACTATGGTCTCGGCAGCAGCTGTTATACTCCCCCTCTCCTCCAAGGATCTCAATATTCTCTTTGTTGACAGATTCATGGCTGTCCACTCCTTATCTCCTTGTTCTTTCCCCTTCAAGCCTCAATGATTAAGATATCAAAAGGCATAACCCTTGCCTAGGCCTCGAACTCCCTTAAACTAACTGAACAGGAGGGGACTATGGTGGGGGCCATGTGAGTCCACCCCTTGTCTCCTGTCCTGATGTTAAACCACACCTCTATATTTCATATATATAATGAAGCCCTGATCGAACCTTTTGAGAGCATTATGTTGTAGAGTTGGTCATCTGTGAGCTTCTGTTCCGACATCTTGCTTTCCACAAGCTTGTGTATAACGAGTTCTAATAAATATCAGTTGTTCCTTCTCTCAGTCTGAGTCTAAGTCTCTGAGTCTCGAGTCCTAAGTCTCCAACCCGTCATATATATATATATATATATATATATATATATATAGATATATATATATATATATATATAGATATATATATATATATATATATATATATCAGACTGTCATTGAAAAGCAGCTTCTTGGCAGAGAACATACTGGTTAATTTGCCATTGATCTTTCCCGCCGTAGTTAATGTAGGAAGTTGAATATTGACTCATTTCCGAGTGATAGTGCCTCGCTCTTAAAAAAAATAAAAATCTATATATACATATTACATATAGTATATGTAGGCCTATATATATCATGAGTGATGTCCACAAGTTATTGCGAGGCAATGGGACACCTGGCTTCATGCCCCTCCAGAGAACAGCATACTGTTGTTTCGATGCTTTTCCTGCAAAATAATTGTCTCAGGTTGATTATTTGGTCAATAATTTAACCCAGATTAGACATTTCTGAGCTATACTGTGAGTTACGATTAGTGTTTGCTGAGGTTAAATCCCAGACCGTTGATTCCCCATGACATGTTGCTGAAAAAGCAGGTAACCAGTATACAGGATGGGAAATTAGCATTTAGCCAACGTCCGAATTTACAACGCCCTACTCTTTCAATAAGCACCATAGGATTTTAAAATTCTGACAAGGAAACTCTCAGATAGGATATAGTCGGCTATACGTCCCCTCCAAAGTAGGGCACTTATTTGCCGCATTGAAAATCATTGTTTGGCTAAATGAATTAATGTCGTTGTGAAGAAGATCGCTTTGTTTTCAAAAAAATTGTTGAATTGTTTGTTGGAGAGTAATTGCAGACCAAACTAGAACGGCACTCAGTAGAGAGCATACCTCCGCCTGGTTGACCATCTTTATTATAATAGAGCAAACGTATATGGTTATGTCGTTATGTATGTTTGTTTATATGTGACTAAAACGTCTTCTTCTTCTTCAAATAAAATGAACACCCTCTTAATTAACCCTCTTAATTACATTTACACTGCTGAGACCCTCAGACCTTTAACGATCCTTTAATTCTCCCAAGACCCTTAAGACCACCAAGACGCCTGAAGACCCAAAATACCCTTAACGACCCAAAAGGCTCTGAAGACCCCAAAGACCCCAAAGACTCAAAACACCCCAAAGACCCAAAATACCTTGAAGGCCCAGAGGCTCCAAAAAGACCCTGAAGACCCAAATTGCCCCAAAGACCCAAAAGGCCCCGAAGATCTAAACACCCCAAAGACTCAAAACACCCCGAAGACCCAAACACCCCGATGACCCAAAATACCACAAAGACCCAAAACACCCTGAAGACCCAAAATATGCTTGAAGGCCCAGATGCTCAAAAAGACCCTGAAGACCCCAAAAGCCTCTGAAGACCCCAAAGACGCCATTACCCCAAAACACCCCAAAGACCCAAAATACCCTTGAAGGCCCAGAGGCTAAAAAAGACCCTGAAGACCAAAATTGCCCCAAATGCCCAAAAGACCCTGAAGACCCAAAACACCCCGAAGACCCAAAAGACCGGCAGACCCAAACACCCCGAAGACCCAAAATACCCCAAAAAACCCAAAACACCCTGAAGGACCCGGAAGACCCAATAGACTACGAAGACCAAAAAGGCCCCGAAGACCCAAAACACCATGCAAACCCAAAACACTCTGAAGACCACGAAGACCCTTAAAGACCTAAAAACCCAAAATACCCTGAAGACCCCAAAGACCTCGAAGACCCAAAACTCCCCAAAGACCTAAAATACCCTTGAAGGTCCTGAGGCTCAAAAAGACCCTCAAGATCCAAATGGCCGCGAAGACCCAAAAAGACCCCCGAGAAGCCTCAAAATAACCAGAAGACCCAAAAGACCCCAAAGACCCAAAATACCATGAACACCCAAAAAGCCCCAAAGACCCTTAAAGTCCCAGAGGAACCAAAAGACCCTTAAGACCCAAAATCCCTTGAAGACACCAAAGACCCAAAAGACCCCAAAAACCCAAAACACCCAAAGACAACAAATACCCTTCAAGACCCAGAGGATCCAAAAGACACTGAAGACCCAAATGGCACTGAAAACCCAAAACACCATGAAGACTAAAAAGACCAAAAGACACCGAAATGGTCAAAGATGCCTATCCCTCTGAAGCGACATGTGGTGAATTACGCTAGTATCACTCAATGGTGAAGAATCACTTAAAAATTATACGAGCTGGATCTGGATCCGGATCTTCACCAAAATTGAATCGATGCTTCCGTGTCACACAAACAACCTGTCCAACAAGTTTGGTCCAAATCTATCCATAATGTTTTGAGATATCCCTGCTACGTAACGTTTGTTTTCTGATCTGCCAATGGTGAAGAATCACTTTAAAAATTCTAGTAGCCGAATCCGGATCTTCACCAAAATATAATCATTTTTTTCCTTGTCACATACGCTACATCTCTGCCCAATTTCTTCCGAATCCGTCCACAACATTTTGAGATATTTTGTTCACAGACAAACGTAGAGACAAACGGACAAACAGACAGGGGTGAAAACATAACCTCCATTCACCTTTGGTGGCGGAGGTAAAAAAAAGTTGAAGGTAAAATTGTTTTGGCAATAGCACAGCATCATTCACGTCACTCACTGAGGTCAGGCCAGACATTTTGGTGATCGTCCCTTGGTGTTTGTGTGCCTCCCACGGCCATTATAAGACGCAAAATTGAGCGAAGGTGCACCACGTGCACCCTGGCGAGCACGGATACGCACGGTACGAACATAGTAACCCAAACGATGATGGAAATCGAACGATCGTCCCAAACTTTCAGCCGACTCGCTCGCGGAAGGTTAATTAGGCTGAATGGGAAAGCTCGCGGAGATGTGTTTTGGAACACCTGCAACACCGTATGTGACAAAGGGTTCGTCTCGTACGCTCCGTTGGTCGCCGTTTTTGGATAATTCCAGAAAGCAGTCCCGCGCTGACCTTCAGGCTTTTGATTTAATTGTCCTCACGTACTCAATTACCGCACGAATCTTTTCCTTTCTCGGGCTTCGGTGAATGATGGCGCCACTGCTAATGGAAGTGGCCGTAATTTTTATCGAGGCGGCATCTGAAAACTGCACGCCAGCGTAAAATGGGATGTCAGTGGCCGCGCGTTAAACACGATGGATGAAAGCAAACTCTACTCTAGTGGTCTTTAAAGTCTGTGTTTAGCCCGGGACGCGTGATCTAACCACGCACGTGTACACTATAGCCCACTAGATTGCCTTTTTAATCATCTTCCAGCTCCCCCTCCTCGAGCTGCGGCAAAATTGTCTGCCGTTTGCCTCTCATCTTTCATGCCGCCTCTGACAGCACAATTTTCGCGATTCGACTCTTGTCCAAATCTCCCAGAATCGATTCCGTGCGCTCTTGTTGTTTTTTGCTTGGGTCTGTCCTTGCCCGACTCCGAAGTCCTGACCTCTTATCCCTCCCTCCCTTGGCCGTTTGTCTTCTCGCTGCTGCTGTTGATCCTGCGCAGACTGGTATTAATGGACCGGTGGCCGCAGCTCCGTTTTTGCTTACAATAAAAGGTTGTCCTCCCCTTTCGCCATCGCCATGCGATCCGCCAAATAGCTGCAACAATGGGCATGCATTTTATCCTTGCAGCCGTAAAAAACGATCTCAGTGTGAGAAGAATACGCACAATGCAGCTGTCATACCTTTTATAGCCCTAAAATGTAAAAGAGATCTTTGTCATTCCTGCTGCACTTCTCAAATAAGCTCCGTGCCTTCTTAACAGCTCGGGCTGTCAAAATGGAGATTATTTGAAACTCCGCCGCTGACAAGTGCAAATCTGATTTATTCCAAATAGCAAGCATGCTTGAAAAAGTTGCAAATTTGTAATTTTTTTTACAAATCATTGTGCATTTGAGATTGACATATGCCAGCTCTATACAGTCACACACACACACACGCACACACACACACACACACACACACACACACACACACACACACACACACATATATAATATATATATATATATATATATATATATATATATATATATATATATATATATATATATATATATATATATATACAGTATATATATATATATATATATATATATATATATATATGTATATATATATATATATATTGCAGTAGGTGTACTGTCAGGCATCAAGAACATCATTTACCAATGTTCAATGAACATCAAGGTGTGTTCATTTACCAAGTTTCTTGAAGAGGACTTGCCAAGTGGATTAAGCATTCGAGCAAGCACTCCATTCAAAACCGTTGATAAAGGAGCGGCTGGCTTGGCAAGTGCTAGCTAGCTGCTTGGTAACTGAAAACACCCCGAGATTTCCTCCTCTCAGTTTTGTGTTAAAATAAGCCTGGTGTTGGCTTAGCGGTTAGGGTGCCAGCTTGGGATCCTAGAATCTGGGTTTGAATCCTGGTCGATTGCTGAATTAACACCAGGGGGGTTGACTCAGCTTGTCATCATTCTGAGGTTGGAAAATTTAGTACCATGCACCTGCTGGGATGAATTGTACCCCGATTTATAATAGGTACACTGTTTCCCTGTGCATTGTAAGAGGTGACTAAGGGTGGGTGTCAGGAAGGGCATCTGGCCATAAAAAACATTGCCTCAAACAGGAAACCATGATTGTCATGGGGCCTGCTAAGGGTGGGTGTCAGGAAGGGCATCTGGCCATAAAAAACATTGCCTCAAACAGGAAACCATGATTGTCATGGGGCCTGCAAAGACAACCCCTGCTCTAGTGTGGGGAAATGGCCTTAAAACGATCATTCATTCATTCTGTTTTGTGTTAAACAAGAGTAGCGACTGTTTCAAAAGGCCACCACAAAAAACGCCACGTTAGCGGCAGGAAGGGTCATGTTTTAGTCCTCATGGGGTATAGATTACAGTAGATTTTCTCTCAGTTCTGAAAGTAAAATATGCCTCACGGATGTCGGACGTCCTCCAAATTTCTTTCAGTTTTGTGTTAAACACAATTAGCAACTGTTTAGATAGGTAATCATATGTGTTTGTTGTTTATAATATTTTTATTTCTGGTAGTGCTCCCATGAAACACCATGATAAGCTATTTATAAACGTAGGCATGGCGTTTATTCAAGGAGGAAATGTTCCTTGAGAAGGGTGAGATATTATTAGTATTTATTTTGTGTTGTAATAACATTAATATTATGCTTTTGTTATTAGAAGTGTCCTTGGAAAAACGCCACAATAAAGCTATCTTAACACGGATATACACCGCAACACGCAAACCCATTGGCGGGGAAAACCCCTTGTCAAGGGGGTCAAATTAATTGGCTACAACCTTCATTTTGTGACGCTTAATCCTCCTGCCAAGTTTGGTTGAGATTGGATAAGTAACGACAAAATGTATCGCGGTCAAAAATGATCAGACAGACACCAAATTGCGTATTTTACGTCTGTTTGTTCGGTTGTGCCTCATGGACAGCCTAAGGAAGTGACTTATGGAGAGAAGAGGGGGTCCATGGGGGATAACTTTTCACGACAAAAAACATGAGCGCATCAGATTTATCAGACTAGGGGCGTGGCAGCAAGGCATGCCCAAGGGGCATGGCTTCCCCCGACTATAAAAAGCCCACAACACACACGTGACTGACTATATATTTTCCGGGCAACGCCGGGTAACTCTGCTAGTATTATATATATATATATATATACATATATATATATATATATATATATATATATATATATATATATATATATATAAATATATATATATATATATATATATATATATATATATATATATATATATATATATATATATATATATATATATAGTTATGTTGAAGGCTATAGTCATTGACTATATGGTCCTCATCGAGGTCAAGCTTTAAATAAAACAACCGCATTGATAAATGTGAGGAAAGAGAAATAGAACAGAGAGAATGTGAAGCTGAGGAGTGAAAATGAGTAAGAAAAGTGTATGATGTTTGTTCGTAAGAAATATATTAAAGCTAGCCCGGTAGCTGGTTCCGGGCATCACTTTAACGCTTTTAAGATTGAACGGTAGTACTACCCTGAGCGGTTATGTCTACAACCTAACACCTAAAAAAACCGGTCCAACTGGATGGGTGTTTTAAGGAGACACCATCTCCTTACTGGATGATTGTTGGCAACAGGTATTGTTTTTAGTCCTGCAGGGTGTCACAGTCACCCTCCCCACTGGCAGGCCAGTGAGGGTAGACGGTTTAATCGCCGACTACCCGACCATGCGGCAGGTAGCATTTGGTTACATGTTACCAGTGTCAGTCAAGAAAAAGACTGACATGACGAAGACTTTTTGAAATATCATGCGTCGTTTTCACTCAATGGTGAAGAATCACTTAAGAAATTAAAAAAAACTCTCATATCCAGAATCGGAATATTCACCAAAATGGAATAAATTATTCCTTGTCATAAACCCTACCTGTCCTGACTAGATATTCACAACTACCTGACTAAAATAAGTGGTATTAAAATAAAGGTAGTTCTTGGGTTAAAATCCAGTGGTTTGCTCGACCGACAACAACTTCCAATTGTCATTTATTTTCGCGACATACACTATAACGCTGCATTACGAAAAGTATCGTGGCTGCCCACTCGTACTTATAATGAATTGGTCCAATTTGCATGTGAATGCTCCCAAGCTGCAAATGAAACATGTGCTTTATTCAACGTTCCTTAATGTGACATTTTGGACAACGTTGCATTCTCAGCTTTGATGCAGCACTATTGTGGGGGCCCTTTCCCTATTGCCTTGTCAATGAGAAATTGTTTTGAGGACAATAACATTGAAAATTTACACTAACCAGTCTACAGACTTCACTTCAATCCAACGGAACCTGAACTTTGGGATGGAATACTACCAACCGCTGAACTCACAGTTGCGCTCCAAATGACTAACGATGCAATATTATACCTGGCATCCACTGATGTTCAGTACTAAGCTGACCATACAGTGAGGCGATACATCTGAGCAAATCCCAGGTGATTGTTCGTGGCAGGTGAACACATTTGTGTCACATTAATCGGCAATAAGAACGTACATCAGTGTGAATCTCGGGCGATGCAGGACATTCAAAATTACCTAATTTCCTCCACCACCGAAGGTGGGTGGAGGTTATGTGTTCACCCCTGTCTGTGTGTCTGTTTGTTTGTGAACAGGATATCTTAAAAAGTTGTGGACGGATTCCAACGAAATGTGGTGAAGAGGATGGTTGTGTGACAAGGACGAAGATCTGGATTCAGATCTGGATCTGAGAATTTTTGAAGCGATTCTTCACCATGGAGAGATAGGGCAAAAAGCAATATATGGCATAATATCTCAAAGTTGTGGACGGATTCGGACAAAACTTGATGGATAGGTTGAGTTTGTGACAAGACCTAATCGATTCGATTTTGGTGAAGATCCGAATCCGGATCCGGATACTAGAATTTTTATAAATTTTCAAAGTGATTTTTCACCATTGAGTGATAAGTGACAAGAACAAGCCGATTCGATTTTGGTTCAGGTCAGGATCCAGATCTGCCCTATCATTGGATACAAAAGGTAAACTGTTCAGTCAGGCAGAGGTATGCTCTCTACCGAGTGCAGTTCTAGTTCACTTTGGAATACTCAATGTGGATGCGCAGAACCCCTTTAGCAACAATATTGATGGGGCATGTTCATGTTTACTAGCCGAAACCCGTGGAACATCCACGGAAGGGAGGATGTGGTGTATGGATAGAGTGTACCATTATGGATGGCATAGGGGATTTGCTTGTCCGAGTAAGAGTTAGGAAGAAAGATGAGAATGAAGAGTGCGTATATGAACAACGATCGTCGACACCGGCACAAATGCATGCTCTGGATTGTCCACTCAGTGGACGGCTTGCTTTCGCCTTCGCCCATCCAATCAGCGGACGGCTTGCTTCGCCTTCGCCCAGCAGACGCCAATACGATTGGCGTCGTAAGATGGCGTCGTATCGGCAGTTAATCGGATGCTGTTGGGCCCCAACATCGGCTAATTCAGATTTTTCGAGTTTGGCTGTAGGTGATAAACAAAGAGCGCGGTTCGGAGATCGTAAATCCATTAGTGCCGTGGGCATCGGGTCACTGGGTGCGGCGTAAAAGGGATAACAAAGTCGAGTCCTTACGCTATTATCATATAGATTGTCTGAGTGAGATCATGATTGTTACATAAAATGGCTCATGAAGCTTCTAAATAAGCAGAAAATACTTTCAAAAGTTCGTGAGAGAAAGGGGTTTGCCGCTGCGCAACGAAAGAGTTGGAGAGCTTTCTCAGCTTGCTGAAAGGCCTGAAATCTGGCAAAAACTCCTGAAAATGTGGGCCCGGGCAAGGCCTGAATTGTTGATGTTGTACCCAAATCCCCGAACATCCCTGCCAGTTAGTGGACTTTGAATCTTGTTGGAGTGCTTCCTTGAACATGGCTGGCTTGGTGATTTATTTAATGAACGTTTGCAATTGGAAAGATGATGTTGGGTGTCATTACCAACAATGTAATGGCTACCAACTCTTCGCGACATCCAAATACACAAAGCTTGTGCCATCTATTATTTACATGGGAGCAAGATGTACCAGGAAGACTTCCCTGAGCGAGGCACTGTATCTGGTTTGGGTGTTTCTTAACTGCGATGGGAAGATCATATCTGGAGCTTGTGAATGCACAGGGTAAGTTTTAAATAAACTTTAAAAATGATGATATTTACTATTAATAATGTTGTGGGGAGGACCTGGGGTGGGACCTGGGAGGGCTGTTATAAGTATATTATTGTTTGTCTCGTTACAGGGCCACAAGATAAATTATACTCGATTTTATGCCTCTGCCAATGAAGTCACCGGAGGCATTATGTTTTCAGGTTGTCCATCTGGCTGTCCGTCCGTCCATGATAGGTATTATGCCTCTGCCAACGAAGTCGCTGGAGGCATTATGTTTTCAGGTTGTCCGTCTGGCTGTCCGTCCTGCTGTCTGTCCGTCTGTCCATCTGTCCGTCCGTCCATCCGTCCATGCTAGGTTTTCGTGACCGCGATAACTTGAGAACGGCTAAAGGGATCTTAGTCAAACTTGGTACCGGTATGTATATTGAGGTAAAGATGAACTGATTAGATTTTGGGGTCATGTGGTCAAAGGTCAGAGGTCATGTTAGGTAAAAATACTGTTACCTCGATAACCTGTGAACCAGTAATGTGATTCTGACCAAATTTGGTACAGTTATGTAGAATGATGTAATGATGAACTGATTATATTTTCGGGTCAAGAGGTCAATTGTCAAAATCTGTAATAAGTCTATAACATGAGAACGGCTGAAGTGATCTAATTCAAACTTGATACAGGTATGTATATAAATATTGCAAAGATTAACTTATTAGATTTTGGGGTCAAAGGTTAAAGGTCAAAGTCTGTAATAGGTCTATAACTTGAGAATGGCTAAAGCGATCTAATTAAAACTTGGTACAGATATATATATATTATATATATATATATATATATATATATATATATATATATATATATATATATATATATTGTTACGGTTTTTAGAACCTTCACTAGTAAATTTTAGTAAATGTATCCCTTATAAATGATTCCCCTGTAAATATCCCCCTCAATTGGCTGGTTAAATATCTCACCCTAGTTAGTCCATGAACAACACGTAGCGAACCATAGGCCCTCTTCATAGTTATTTCATTATTATGTGATTCAGGTAAGCTCTGTTCCCAATAGTTGAATCTGCGTTGCATTAATCAAATAAGATAGGCCCCTTTCAATTCCCCAATCGCCTCACCCACGTCTCCGCAAAGCAACAGCCAGGCAGCGTTCGCTGCCCTTTGGTTTGGCTCGTTTGATTTCCCCAAGACGCCATTGCCCATGTGCTCCATCTCGGAGAAGAAGGGGGAGGAGCCGCCAGATCACGGGCATGGCACGCCGACGCACCACCCGAGGTGGAGTCAGCGAGCCCCTACCGACCAACCAGGGCTGGCGAGGTACCATCGCGGGCGTGGCTCCATGAAGCGCGCATTGATTTGCAACAAACCCAATATAAGCGCGAAGCGAAGCCATTTTACCAGTTGAGTGAGGGAGTTGGAGCGAGAGGGTTCTGAAGAAAGAGAGAGAAGGTACGAGTCGGTGAGAAGGCATGAGAGAGAGACGTGATCCGGAGTTGGAAGACGAAGGCAAGGGAGAGAGGAGCATCCCAATCACTGTATGCAACGACCACTCGCAGTGAACGATATGTGCTCGCTGCCTGCCAGGGTTTCCCGCCACGACGTGAGTCGACTCCTGGAGCCGGACCTCGACGCCACCGTCTGCCTGGGCCTTCTCATCCCCTCCTCCAGTGATTCCTGCCGGCTATTCCCTTGTCGTGTAAGTCTGTTGTCTGTCCTTTTTGTTGTCTGGGGTTTAATATAAGACTGTTTAAGGCTGCCCTGTGTATCTTCTTCTTCTTCGTCCTGTATATTACTTTCGTTTCTCTTCTTTGGTTTGTTGTACATAATTAATAAATGTCTGTTATTTCTTACCTTTGGTGTCTTCTTTCTCATCTGATCACTTTAATCCCTTCTTTCGATTGAATACCTGTGGCACGATTTGGCTAACGCTCGGAATCGGGTTTAGTCAATTGATAACGGCTCGAACCGCGGATTGCTAAACTGCTCGGCAAATACCATCTTGTCCGTGGTTCGAGCAGTACTTGTCTCCCTGTTTTGCGGAGGGATTGGTGAAGGTTTTCGGGATAACACCTTGACCAATAACCCTGTTCAATCCCACCCCGCAAAAGAGCGTTACAAGTACCAGGACCAGAGACGGCCAGCTTAACAGGCCAAGGGGATTAACCCTCCCTTGCTAAGGGGAGTGCCATCTCTGAGATCTGTAACAATTGGTGTCAAGGAGTTGGGATTTGGACCCGAACCAAATTTTTAAAAGAACATCTAAAGATTTGGTCAGAATTTGGAGCGGCCGAAATTTTGTTTAACATCCTAAATTAAAGTCGTACCATGGATGGTCAAGGCGATCGGATGCTGGTAGGGGAGGTAGAAAAGGGGTTAGAGGCAATCCAGGACCCAAGGGAGGAGGAGAGCAATGAGAGTGCGGTAGCAGGGGTTGCAGGCACACAAGATGGCGGCGCCTCACACGAGGTTAGAGGAGCACAAAATGGCGCCTCGCACGTGGCCTCGGTAGCCGCACCCGCTGTTCCACTACCAGCGGGCTTCGATGTGGAGGACTTCGTGACGCAATTCAACGTGATGCTGAGAATGAGTGTGGGAAGCCAACTTGAGCAATTGGGAGGCCAACTTGAGCAATTGAGAGGCCAAATTGGAGCAATAACGGACGAAATGAAGGCCGATAGAGAGGGAATGGAAAACAGAATGGGTGACCGAATAAAAAAAATGGGGGAGAACATTGACCGCAAGTGGGGCAAGCAGGTCCCAGGGGTACGCGACGAGGTAACGCGGCTTGAGAAGCACGGGAAAAGCGAGTTGGAGCAAAGCGCAGGTAACTGGACCGGGGTAGAAATCACGACCCGGGGTATGGGGAAGCCGGCGACCGCTGAGGTAGAAGAGAAAATTTTAATAAAGCCAGCGGTCGTCGAAGAGAAAGAAATGAACAAATTGGTTCTAGTTGAAATTGGAATTGGGAGACGGACTTGATAGAGCGACAGCGGGAGGAAAAGATGGAAAATGTGCAAAGTCCGTGCTCACATCACGATGCTGTGCTTAATAACCCCAATAAAGATTTGCAGGTGGTGTTGGAGCGAAGGAGAAGAAGCGCCCAGGTGAGTCGTGCTGTATATTGTGCGGCGAGATTTTGCAGGAGGATGTTTGGCGCGAAAAGAATTTTTGCGCGCTTGGGATCGAGAAAGCACCAGGGTGTTGGAGTAGGGTCCCTTGTGAGTGGTGTGAGTGGAAATGGCGCGCTTGCGAGGAAAAAGTGTGCGTCAGAGAGTGAGTGTGTTACAGAGTGTGGGAGTGATACCAGGTGCGAGAGCGAATGCACGTCGGAGGGTATGTGTGAAACAGTGTGTGCGGAGTGTGACACGGAGAGTGAGTTGGTGGTAGCGCGGGTGTGGGAGGGCACATTGAAGTGTGTGATTGGGTGTGCAAAAGAGTGCACACCCATGGTTGTCACAGAGGATGTGACTGAGGAGAGGGCACGAGAAGGTGTGTTGATGAAGTGTGCGAACGACGAGTGTGTGCCAAGGTGTGCGGTGGTCAGGTGTGTAACGAAGTCGGTGAGCGGAATGAGTGTACCTGGGTTGTGTGTAGGAGAAATTGCAATGACGGAGTGTATGGAGACACCTGGATGTGTGAATAAGGAACGGAACGCGTGGTGTGAGCATGCAAGTGAAGCATCGACATTAAACGGAGCAGCGGTTAGACCGACGTTTAACCGACGCAAGCTCCCGGTCCGTGCCGCGCTTTGGGTATTGCCGGAGCCGGCGGGGATCGGTGCAGCGTCGCTTCTGTTCGGAGCGTCATGCACGATCCGGGCCAGGCCCCGCCCCGCACGGTCGAGTCCGGGCTTTGCCGGTCAAGGCAACCGGCTCGGTTCGAGGGAAGGTAGGAGGGATCGGAACGGCGCACCCTTGTGGTGGCGGCGTCCCACACGGGCAAGGTTGGCCCATCGCGCTTGGGAGCGAAAGGCCCCGTGCCGGGATGGTGCTTTAAACCTCGGCCCAACCAAACCTCCTCCCCTGAACCGAATGCCGGACGGACCCAACCTGCAGGCGACCAAACCACCCGAATTCATTGCTCGGCTTTGCGTAGCCGAGTTTTAATGATGTAATGACGCACCAAGAGGCTCAAGTTTAATGGACTGTGATGGTGATAGTGTTTTGATTCGAAATTGGGAATATGATTGGCAAATTGGATTGGAAAATTTGATGGGTAAAAATGATTGGCAGTAATGATTGGCAAATTTGATTGGCAGAAAATTGGATGGGCAGAAAATTGATAGTGGGAGATGCCCGATGTAGAGGGATGGTAAATTTACCATCCCTCACATCCACCCGGGCACATGAGCTATATATTATGGGGTTTGGGCTGTGCAATCCAAGCCAGGGAGGGTTTGGATAATGGATTAGGGATCTAGAGAAATGTCAATAGGTAACTGTAGAGTTAAGTAGCGACATCATACCGGTAAGAGGGGACGTAGAGAGGCTAGATGGTTGTTAATGACGTGGTATGTGCAATAGTGTAAGGGATGACTGGGGATGCACTAAGTTAGAAGGGCACCAGGTAGTTTAGATGATGCAGTTGTGTTTGTGGTGAGATTGATGAAATGAGGAATTGGTATGAAAGTGCACGGTAGTGCTAGTTATGAAATGAGGAATTACTCGTGAGAGATGTGTGTGTGTGTGTGTGTGTGTGTGTGTGTGTGTGTGTGTGTGTGTGTGTAGAGAGTGTATTGAGCAGAGTATTGTGAAAGGGTATGATTGTGCATTGTATGGAGTGAATGGTCCCGGAGGAAGGAGGGTGCAGGGAGCACCAGGTGTGATGGAACAGGTGTGCAAGTGAACAGGTGTATGGAGAATGGTTGAATGAAATAACTGGTCCAGAGTGAATGGAGCATGGAGCATGGAGTGTATGGAGAATGGTTGTGTGAAATAGCGGGTATGGAATATATGGAGTCTGGAATGGATGGTGTGGAGTGAGTAGTGTGGAATATGTGGAGTGGAGTGGTTGGTGCGAAAGGAGTGGATGGGGAAGATGGACCCCTCTCACGAATACCCGGGGAGGGTAGTTTAAGAGTTAGTCAGAGGGTATAGGTAAATTGTGGTTGGATATTGGCATCTGTGGTGCGTGTGGTAGAATGGTGTTTGGATGGGTGCATTAGTGAATTGGAAATGGCTGGGCGTGTGGCCTGTAAGTAACTGTAATTGAATGGGCACTCCGCCACTGTGAGGATGTCGGGCAGGTGAGGCCGCAGGTGGTCTCTGGGAGCCGGTTGAGCTGTTCAGTGGGGCCCGAGGATCCGGAGGACAGACCCGGGTAGCCCAGTGCCAGAGAGGGCACCGAGTGGGGAGAGCGACAGAGTGCCTTCCCCAGGTAGATAGGTTAGGGTAAGGAGCAGGTAAGCTCGGAGGCAACTACAGTGGCGGAGGTGTGCAGGTGAGCGGACCTACTGGGAGCGCCACACGACCCAGTCCTGAAATTGTGCAAAGGCACAGGGAGTTGAATCGGGGGAGTGAGACCTCAAATTGGTGAGCACCACATATGGTCAATGGGAGTTTGGTTTTTAGAACCGCATGGAGTAAAGTGGCCAATGGTTTGGAAGGGAAAGACCCCGGGTTGTGTAAAAGTGTGTTAATGTCATTTAGAAGGTAGATAGAATTGAAATCTCCTCGCACCATCTACATCCACTCACCTGAGGTGATGACAGTGCTCCACACCATGCCATGGTTCTTTTTGTGCACATGTTTTGGGATGTAAGACGCATCATGACGTGGGTGTGACATTGTGCTTGACGTTCCATCTCTTCCTCCTTAAGAGGGATTGATGATGAATTGGGTGGTGGCAAATTTGTTTTAGATGGGAGTAATATGAAATTTGGGAGTGGGGACGAATTTGCTTTAAGGGGAGATATGGGGAAGACAGGACGGGTAGTGACGAATCTGTAAAGTTGTAAATTTTGTAAATATGGGGTAAGGGGCAAGGGTAGAGTAGGTGACAGGGGGGGGTGACGTACGTTAGGGACAAGCTTTCTCCACTCGCTCCTCATGCGCACCCCACTCTGCATTGCCTTGTTTTAATATGTACTCCTGCGCCCTTACCCATCGCTAACTCTGCTTTGTCTTCCTCCCCACCCATGGACCATGGTCTTGGGCACTGAGGGAAGAGTGTGCAGGCGTCGCAGTTGTGTGCCCGCATTCCCGCTGCCTGCTGCCTGACTGAACCGATGCACCACATGGACCGCACGACTTGCGGCATAGCGCCACACCATGGACCGCACGTTTTTGCGGCCAAGCACCACACATATGGACCACACGTTTGTGGCATGACCCCTCTGCTGGGACCGGCCATTGTGGCCAGAAGTCTTCACTTGCAGACCTTGGTGAGGTGGTACTAAGCCATGCAGGTGGACCACCATAGTTGGCCCCTGCTGGCCATAATTTTTTTTTAAAACCGACACGTTTTGTGCTTTTTGTTTTATTAGCCATCTGTTACATATTTAGGTGAATGTATGTAAATTACCATGCAGGTCTTTGCTTCCGTGTGTAGTATATTAAGTTGTTGTGTAGTTGTTGTGGTTGGAGGGTCAGGAGCCCTTCTGAAAGAGTGGCAGGAAACGGAAGTGGCCGGAAGCGGAAGTGACGGGAAAGGGAGGAAAAAGACACGAGGGAAAGAAAGTTTTTTTCTTCCTCGCCCCGCGACGACGAGAAGGTGGAATCGACCTTACGCTGCGCGGAAAACGCGCCGTTGCGAAACGTCTGGCGAGAGGAGTTACCTGGGCGGTAAATACCTTTGGACACGTCCAGTCACTGTGAGTTCGTGCACGAAACCAAGCGTCCGGGACAGTTTGCCCCGTCTACAAAGACGCGTACGGGTCCGCACGTTGGGCCTCGCTCGCGTCGGAAGCCGCGCTGGGTTTTGCCCCGTCTACAAAGACGCGTACGGGTCCGCACGTTGGGCCTCGCTCGCGTCGGAAGCCGCGCTGGGTTTTTGCCCATCTACAAGGACGCGTAAGAGTCGCACTTGGGGCCTCGCGCACGTTGGACGCCGCGCTGGGTTTGCCCCGTGGCTTGGCAAGGAGGTGCGCTGCAGCCGCGGCCCCAGTCCGAGACGGCACGTTTAGAGCACGTCCGCCCGGGGCTCGTTCAACCGCCCGTGTGCGGAGAGGAGAGACATTGACCACGGAGGGAGTCAGGAGTGGGGCTCACGTGAGGAATGTATAAGATTAAGATGGCCCTCTTAGAGTTTGTGTAGATGAGTTCACATGGTTGTAATATTGATTGTGCATTGTTGATGGTTGTTGAGTGCTCAGTGAATATATTATTGATTATTCCGGATCCTTGGTGTGGGGTTTCTTCTTGACCGGAATTCATATTGATTGCGTTACGAAAGCGTATAAACCATATATCTTTCTGGCGGGGTCCCTCCCACGGTCCGGGGGTCACCAAGACCAGGTAGTTACCGGGAGGACCACGTAACAGAATTGGGGGCTCGTCCAAATTACGATTTGCGGTTTCGCAATTGGGTCTACGTCCGGGATCTAAAAGTGTATAAAATAATAAAATAATAATATTTTTGGTAATTAAAATTTATTAATTAATTATTAATTGGTAATATTTTTTTTGTGAGAAATTGGGGAAAGTCTTGGGGTGAAGGTTAACCGGTGTTAACGATAGGCACCATGGCGTTTGTGGCACAGAACTTTGGGGTAACCCCGAGTGAGGCACAGTTCCGAGCGTTGCTAAAGTCGGATCTCTTGAAATTGGCCAAACATTTTAACTTGGAGGTCCGAACTAATTTGAGGAAGGCAGAGTTGCAGGCCACGGTGATACAATCTATGGTGGGATTAGGAACATGGGACGAGTTAGCCTGGGAGTGGCTACCCGAAGAACCAGAAGACGTGGAGCTCCGGAAACTGGAGTTGCAATTACTAGTCTAGTAGGAAGACTAGGTCCCTCTGCACCCCCCGGAGATATACTTCTAATCAGTGTTTCTAGATTGTAAAAAATGTGTAGAAAATGACTAGCTATGGCCCCAAGCTGAAAAAATGTCCCACATACCATTTTTATGCAAATTACTGCTGCAAATTTTATGCAAAATTATGCAAATTTTATGCAAATTTTTGATGAGGAGTAGAGTTGAGGGGTCTTTGAGGGCTTCATCGAGGTGCTCTCGGTTGCAAGACTGGGTCATTCTGAGAAGCACAGCAGGGTCAGAGATCATGATGTTCTCCTCCTCAGTGAATCTCTCCATCAACAGCCTCTCCATTGCCTCACACACTGTTTTGAGGCAAAAGAGGGACTTTGCGTAGGCCTTTCCACTGAGAACACCTTTGAGAGATCCACTTGTTACTAGTTGTGCCTCAAAGAGAATCTCTGCATATCCAGAACCACGCATCTTGTGTCCAGTGAGCATCCCGATGTAGTTCATGGATGTGTGGAAGGGTCCAATCGTTACTACATGACTAGCAAATTCATTTGGCCAGCGCCAGATGATGGGAAGGGCTTTCATGCAGACACCCAGATCAAATGTATTCAGGACCCATCTCTGACCCACCTCAGCAGTTGCTGCCTCGGAACGCTTCAGTAGCTCACGAACAACTGCGTTGTCTGTGATCGGTTGGTGGATAGGCGTGCAGTAGTCGACTGTTGATTTGCTGGGTGGGGGAGAACCAGTTGCAGAGGTGAAACCCCCTAGCCCAGGCACAGGCTGCAGGCCATTTCCATGCCATGCAGGCACCAGGCACAGACCGATCACAGACAACGCAGTTGTTCGTGAGCTACTGAAGCGTTCCGAGGCAGCAACTGCTGAGGTGGGTCAGAGATGGGTCCTGAATACATTTGATCTGGGTGTCTGCATGAAAGCCCTTCCCATCATCTGGCGCTGGCCAAATGAATTTGCTAGTCATGTAGTAACGATTGGACCCTTCCACACATCCATGAACTACATCGGGATGCTCACTGGACACAAGATGCGTGGTTCTGGATATGCAGAGATTCTCTTTGAGGCACAACTAGTAACAAGTGGATCTCTCAAAGGTGTTCTCAGTGGAAAGGCCTACGCAAAGTCCCTCTTTTGCCTCAAAACAGTGTGTGAGGCAATGGAGAGGCTGTTGATGGAGAGATTCACTGAGGAGGAGAACATCATGATCTCTGACCCTGCTGTGCTTCTCAGAATGACCCAGTCTTGCAACCGAGAGCACCTCGATGAAGCCCTCAAAGACCCCTCAACTCTACTCCTCATCAAAAATTTGCATAAAATTTGCATAATTTTGCATAAAATTTGCAGCAGTAATTTGCATAAAAATGGTATGTGGGACATTTTTTCAGCTTGGGGCCATAGCTAGTCATTTTCTACACATTTTTGCCAATCTAGAAACACTGATTAGAAGTATATCTCCGGGGGGTGCAGGGGGACCTAGTCTTCCTACTAGACTATACGGAGCCAGGAACGGATCAAAGAAGAAGAAAGGAAAGCAGAAGAGAGAAGAGAAGAGAAGCAAGCAGAGGAAAGGAGAGTGGAACGAGAACTCCAGGAAAGGTTAAAAGAAGAAGAAAGGAAAGCAGAAGAGAGGAGAGAAGAGAAACAAGCAGAGGAAAGGAGAGTGGAAAGAGAACTCCAGGAAAGAAGAGAAAAGGAACAAGCAGAGGAAAGGAGAGCTGCAAGGGACCTCGAAGCAGAGGAGAGAAAAGCGGAAAGGGAATTAAAGGAACGTGACATGCAGCTTCAGCAAGAAATCAAATTCAAGGAGCTGTAGTTAATGAGAGAACGGGGAGAGGCACCACCCTTGCTGACGGGGTCGACACCTAACCAGAAAACCTGGGATGTGGGCAGACATGTGAGGCTGGTTCCACCGTTCAGTGAAAAAGAAGTCGCGAAATTTTTTCCACACTTTGAGAAAGTGGCTCGACAATTAAACTGGCCGGAGGAGGCATGGACCATACTCGTGCAAAGTGTGCTGGTGGGGAAAGCTCAGGAAATTTATTCGGCGCTACCAATGGACCAATGTGCAGATTATGAGGTACTGAAGAAGCACATCCTCAAAGCCTATGAGTTGGTTCCGGAAGCTTACAGGCAAAAATTCAGGAATGCCAGGAAGAGGGAGAGTGAGACCCATGTGGAGTTTGCCAGAGTGAAAGAAAACATGTTTGATCGGTGGTGTGAGTCAAAAGGAGTCGGGAAAGACTTCGAAACATTGCGGGACTTGATCCTGGTGGAGGAATTCCAGCAGTGTGTCCACGAGGACATCAAAGTGTACCTGCAGGAAAAGAAAGTACCGAAGTTGTGGGACGCAGCCACCATGGCAGATGATTATGCCTTAACCCACCGAATAGGGGTCCACGAACCTAACTCCTCGCCTAGATCTCCGCAGGGGAGGTGGGGAACAGCAGGTGCGGAGAACGACCATACATGGCGGCGGCCTCGAGATGATTATGGGGACAACTATGATACCCCACCGGTTCGAAATCAGAGGGATGCGGGCCCAAGACAAACTTATAGTTCGGGGGGCCCGAGGCAGACCCCGAGTTTTTCCTCCGGGCCTACTTGCGCGTTTTGCAAAAAACCTGGACACTTGATGTCCAGTTGTTACCTCATGAAAAGGGACAACCCAGAGCGGAGTCCGACTATTACAACTCCGAATGCGATGGCTAGCGTAAGAAATCGCCATCAAGAGGGTTACCAACCATTTATTTCCGAGGGGTTTGTGTCACTGGATGGAGCCTCGACCAACCGGAGACCGGTTAGGATATTGAGAGACACCGGGGCCCATCAATCTTTAATGCTTGAAGGCATTTTGCCATGGTCCGAGGAGACGGCAACGAGGGATAGTGTTCGTTTACAGGGGATCGGGGGCGGTGTTAGTGCTCCCCTTCAGGTCATCCAGTTGGAGTCCGATTTGGTGTCAGGACCGGTCACCGTCGGTTTACAAGCCACGTTTCCTGTAGAGGGTGTATCTGTGGTTCTCGGGAATGATTTGGCCGGGGGTCAAGTTTATGGTAACCTGAGGGTTGATAAAGAGCCCAGCAGGGAAAATAACACCACACCAGCTCGGGATGGTGACAAAAGTGCCAAGTTATTTGTAGGGGGACTGAACTTCAAAACAGAGGAAGAAGTTCTGACCTCGGTCTTCAACAGATATGGGCCGCTGGTGGAAGTGCGGTTGGTAAGAGACTGGGAAACGCAACAGTCAAGAGGGTTCGGCTTTGTCACGTTTGCCAGCACAAAAGACGCCAGAGAGGCAGAGAAGAATTGGAATGGCAAGGATTTGGAGGGTCGGACCATAACAGTAGGGAAGGCATTTCGTAGGCGTCGAGAGGTCTACAGGAGAGGACAACTGGGCGGTAGTTTTGGTGGTGGCCGCAGTCAATATTATTATGGAGGCTCCCTGAGTTACGGCCGCTCCCGAAGGAAGAATTGGCAAAGTAGTGGCCGAGAAGAAGACCGGTATTCAGGGGACTACAGGGACCAGTGGTCCCACCCTAATTATTAGGGACGTTCTGAGAAGTGGAAGCACTGAAGGCGGCGGAGCCGCCGAGCCAAGATTCCTACACGAATTAACCGTGAACGCCGTTCCTAAAGGCGTCCATGTAGTGAACTTTCCTGCACGGACTAACCGTGAACTCCACGTTCCTCAAGGCGCCCATGTAGAGAACTTTCCTGCACGGACTAACCGTGAACTCCACGTTCCTCAAGGCGCCCATGTAGAGAACTTTCCTGCACGGACTAACCGTGAACTCCGCGTTCCTAAAGGCATCCATGTAGTGAATACTCGGCTTGGCCTCCCGGAAAAGTGCTATCGAGTGGCTTAACTGGCTTTATTTTTAAGTGATAACTGTGCCCGGGGGGAACTGATAATGTGGGGGGGTTGAGTTATCTGGTTTGTTTCTCCAAATTGGCCGGCAAAGAAAGTTTTCGCTGGGTTCAAACTTTCTTTCTTGAAGGGGGGGAGTGTTACATATTTAGGTGAATGTATGTAAATTACCATGCAGGTCTTTGCTTCCGTGTGTAGTATATTAAGTTGTTGTGTAGTTGTTGTGGTTGGAGGGTCAGGAGCCCTTCTGAAAGAGTGGCAGGAAACGGAAGTGGCCGGAAGCGGAAGTGACGGGAAAGGGAGGAAAAAGACACGAGGGAAAGAAAGTTTTTTTCTTCCTCGCCCCGCGACGACGAGAAGGTGGAATCGACCTTACGCTGCGCGGAAAACGCGCCGTTGCGAAACGTCTGGCGAGAGGAGTTACCTGGGCGGTAAATACCTTTGGACACGTCCAGTCACTGTGAGTTCGTGCACGAAACCAAGCGTCCGGGACAGTTTGCCCCGTCTACAAAGACGCGTACGGGTCCGCACGTTGGGCCTCGCTCGCGTCGGAAGCCGCGCTGGGTTTTGCCCCGTCTACAAAGACGCGTACGGGTCCGCACGTTGGGCCTCGCTCGCGTCGGAAGCCGCGCTGGGTTTTTGCCCATCTACAAGGACGCGTAAGAGTCGCACTTGGGGCCTCGCGCACGTTGGACGCCGCGCTGGGTTTGCCCCGTGGCTTGGCAAGGAGGTGCGCTGCAGCCGCGGCCCCAGTCCGAGACGGCACGTTTAGAGCACGTCCGCCCGGGGCTCGTTCAACCGCCCGTGTGCGGAGAGGAGAGACATTGACCACGGAGGGAGTCAGGAGTGGGGCTCACGTGAGGAATGTATAAGATTAAGATGGCCCTCTTAGAGTTTGTGTAGATGAGTTCACATGGTTGTAATATTGATTGTGCATTGTTGATGGTTGTTGAGTGCTCAGTGAATATATTATTGATTATTCCGGATCCTTGGTGTGGGGTTTCTTCTTGACCGGAATTCATATTGATTGCGTTACGAAAGCGTATAAACCATATATCTTTCTGGCGGGGTCCCTCCCACGGTCCGGGGGTCACCAAGACCAGGTAGTTACCGGGAGGACCACGTAACACATCAAATAGGCCGCAAGCAAGAACAGCAAGAAAGAGCAACATCAAGACCATCGGCCCGGGAGAGCGGAGAAGACGTCGGACACCATTTTATTGACATTGGAATGCATGACTATGCACTGGATGGTGCTTTGATGGTGCTTGTTATTGGTGCTTTGGGGCTTTTTGGTGTTTTTGGTGCTTGCATGCTCGGGGAGGCATTGCAATATCAATTCTGCATCCCCGGGCATGTGAGGGTGGTGTATCGGTACAGTGCAGTGCATGCTTTTCCTCCCTCCCGCAGGATTCTATTTGCTTCCCAAGAAAGACAGGTCCTGGGTTGCAGTGCAAATACAAATTAGTGTTTTGTAAATAATGCTCCCCACCGGCTAAATGTATAGTTTGAGAATAATTCCGCAATTTGGTTATCCTGTGGGTGTGAGTCTGTTAGGTAGGATGCAACGTAGCAGGCGGGACATACGTAGTTGTTTTAAAACTGTTGCACTCAAGGGCAAGGGTAATAGTAGAGGTTTATTCCACCTGCGTGTCACATTAAGTAAAGTTAGTTCGGGTCGAGACGACCCTAGAGGAAAAACGGGTGCTGTGTTATGGTTTTTAGAACCTTCACTAGTAAATTTTAGTAAATGTATCCCTTAGAAATGTTTCCCCTGTAAATATCCCCCTCAATTGGCTGGTTAAAGATCGCACCCTAGTTAGTCCATGGACAACACGTAGCGAACCATAGGCCCACTTCGTAGTTATTTCATTATTATGTGTTTCAGGTAAGGCTCTGTTCCCAATAGTTGAATCTGCGTTGCATTAATCAAATAAGATAGGCCCCTTTCAATTCACCCAATCGCCTCACCCACGTCTCCGCAAAGTAACAGCCAGGCAGCGTTCGCTGCCCTTTGGTTTGGCTCGTTTGATTGCCCCAAGACGCCATTGCCCATGTGCTCCATCTCGGAGAAGAAGGGGGAGGAGCCGCCAGATCACGGGCGTGGCACGCCGATGCACCGCCCAAGGTGGAGTCAGCGAGCCCCTACTGACCAACCAGGGCTGGCGAGGTACCATCGCGGGCGTGGCTCCATGAAGCGTGCATTGATTTGCAACAAACCCAATATAAGCGCAAAGCGAAGCCTTTTTACCAGTTGAGTGAGGGAGTTGGAGTGAGAGGGTTTTATTTTTTTTTTTTTTTTTTTTTTTGTATACAAGATCGAGGCTCGTGAAAGAGCGAACATTAATCACACAGAAAGACAAACAGACACATAAAACAAATAACATCGGGAGCGGTAGACAAGATGGGGAGAGAGGGGGAAGGACACAAACACAACATTTGAGAGCAGGGACCGAGAGACATGGAGACATCGAGAGATCTGTGGGAGGGAGAGGGCTTTGGGGGGGAGGCATGAGAAGGGGGGGGGGGGGGTGGGAGAGGTATAAACATATGGACACTGCCAGGATTTCCAGGAAAGAAGTTGGAATTTCAAACAAGGTGGATCTGGGGTGAATTAGTGGGGGTAGAAAAGATCAAGGTTTTGGATGGGGGAAGATAAGAGATGGTGGTGAACAGCTGTTTTAAAGACCTGGAGGGAGGAGAGGGATTGAAGGGAGTGTGGGAGTTTGTTCCAGAGGCAGGAGAAAAGAGGAATGAAAGAGTGAAGGTGAGCAGAGAGCCGGGATTTCGGCAGTTTAACCATCAGAGGGTTACTGGCAGATCTTGTGCGACCTGTAGGAATATTTGGGGGACAGAGCACAGAGAGAGCTGGGGGAGCAAGGCTGGAGAGGAGTCGGTAGAAGACAGAAAGACCACCTACCTGCCTGTGGTGAGTGAGTGAAAGGCCCTCAGAGATAGCTTCATCGCGGGAGATTCCAATGATTTTGAAAGCTTTGGATTCAACAGCGTGAAGCCGAGCCAGGTGTGAGGCAGGAGCACCAGCCCATAGGGGAGAACAGTATTCCATTGAGCTGCGGATGAAAGCCTTGTATGTGGTGAGGAGCTCAGGTGTGCCGAGGAAGGACTTCGCACGATGGAGGATGCCCAGTCGGCGACTGGCTTTGGAGGCCAGCTTGGAAATGTGGTTTTCCCAAGAAAGATCATGGCAGATAGTGAGACCCAAAAGCTTGAGCGACAGAACTTCTTGGAGAGGATTGTTGAGAAAGTAGATGGGAGGGTTGTCCAGTCGATCTTTTCGGAGAGACATAGTAAGAGAGTGAGATTTGTCAGGATTGAAAGACATGTTCCACTTGTTTGACCAGTCTGTGATTTTGGCCAGGTCTTCAGAGAGTGAGGAGGCTGCAGACTGCCGATCTGAGGGAAGAGGAATGGAGCGGCAGAGAGTGGAGTCATCAGCAAAGAGATAGAGAGGATTTTCCAGAGAGTCGGAGAGATCATTGATAAAGACCAGAAAAAGCACAGGGCCCAGCACACTTCCTTGGGGAACTCCAGCCTGAACAGGAAGGGGAGATGAGAGAAATCCATTCAGGGCCACACGTTGACTACGACCAGAGAGGAAGTCCGCAAGCCATGCATGGAGATTTCCATGGATACCATAGGAGGAGAGTTTGGTGAGCAGAGCTGGGTGCCAGACCGTATCAAAGGCCCGTGATATGTCAAGAGAGACAGCTCTGATTTCCTGTTTGGCATTGAGGACCTCCATCCATTGTTGAGACAGCAGAAGCAGCATGTCCAGAGTAGAGTGACCTGGTCTGAAACCAAATTGATGATCAGAGATCAAGCCATTGGAGAAGAGGAAAGATTTCATATCCGAAGCAATGATGGATTCCATGACTTTGCTGATAATTGGGAGCAGGCTGATTGGTCTGTAGTTGCAAGGATCTGTTTTTGCACCTTTTTTGTGTAAAGCGGTAATGTTAGCTGATTTCCAGGATGCTGGCAGATGACCTTGAGCAAAAGATAGGGTGAAAAGAACAGAGAGAGGGTGAGATAGAGCGGCAGAGCAGGATTTTCGGACCCGTGGGCTGATGCCGTCTGGTCCAGTTGCAGAATCAGAGTCGAGGTTTGACAAAAAACTCCTCCACTTTGTCAGGAGAGAAGGACACAGAGTCCAGGAGCAGTTGGGTTCGACTGGGAAAGGTGGGAACAGAGAGAGATGGGTTTGGGACTAAGGATTTTGTGGCGAACACAGAGTTGAGGCATTCGGCTTTGTCACGTGCGATGTCAACTGTGTGGCCATTTGAGGTAAGGGAGGGGATGGAGGGGGAACAAACACCAGAAACGGATTTGACCAGACGCCACCAGGATTTGGAGGAAGGATACAGGATTGAGAGTTCATTCTTGAGTGAGGAGAGATAGTGCTTCCTGGCACTCCTGAGGGTAGACACACACTTGTTCCGAGCTTGGTGGAAGGAACTGAGATTGCCTTCAGTTGGATTAGCCTTCCAAGAGGCAAAGGCAAGTTGTTTCAGGGCAACTGCCTCACCACAAGATTCAGTGTACCATGGACGGGAGGAAGGGTAAGACAACTGAAGGCGAGATGGGATAAATCTGTGCATGAGAGAGATCAGTTTGCTTTGGAAGAATTCCCAGGAAGAATTGATGTCAGAGGCAGTGGAGATGGGAGACCAATCCAGACGATTGATGGCTGCTTGAAGACCGTCCCAGTCGGCCTGAGTGAAATGCCAGACTCGTCGACGCTGAGGAGGCTCTCTGAGAATGGCCAGAGAGATGTCCACTTTGACAAGCACATGATCAGAAGAACCGATTGGAGCAGAAGAAGAGCAGCAGACATTAGCAGGGAAGTTTGTCATTTTCAAGTCTAGAAGAGAAGATACTCCATTGGCTGAGATCCGGGTCGGGAAATTGACAGATTGTGTCAATCCCAGTGAGTCACAGAAGTCCTTTGCTGAGGTGCCATGACTGGTGAGAGAGGAACCCACACCCAACCAGGTGGCATGATGACAGTTGAAGTCACCACATATGAGGAAGAGAGAGTTGGGATGAGTGGATAGAAGTTGGTCCATGTTGTCAGACAGTGAAATGTAGATGGAGTCATCACTGTTTGGGGGACGGTACAGAACACATATGAACAAAAGGTAGGAGCGGAGAGGAAGCCGTAACCAGAGGTACTCCTGCGGGTGAGGAGGAAAGAGGGCAGTGCAAGGAGAGTGAGGAAGAGAGTTTTTGACAAAGATAGCCACCCCACCACCAGGCCGAGGCTCAGGTCTATCATACCGGAGGAGGGAGTAACCAGGAAGAGATATTAAGGAATCAGAGACATCTTGAAGGAGGAAAGTCTCTGTTAAGCAGATCAAGTCTGGATTGTCAGAAGCAACCTGTATGGAGAGATCAGTCAGGTTTGAGCGAAGGCCCCGGATGTTTGAGGTCCATACCGTTAATGAAGAGAGAGGGGGAGCATCGGGTACAGGACAGGGGAGGGGAGGAGTAGGGTAAGATGAAGGATGAGAGGGGTAGGTAGGGAGAGCAGTTGATAGTGTGTCAGATGTTGCAGAAGTGTTCCAAGAAAGGGAAGGATGAGGAGGATGAAAGGTTTGATGGTGAAGGGATGAGGCACAATGAGGGGTTGTTTGAGGGGGGGCAGAGGAAAGTAGAAGGTTTGGGGGGGTGGAGGTATGAGATAGAAGGGAGACGAAGTGGGGAGGAGGCAGCTTGGAGGAGGAGGGGGGAGGAGGGAGAATTGGAGAGGAATGGTATGGGGGGAGAATTGAATGGGAGGGATTGGGGGGGAGTTTTGAAGGGGAGGAGTGAGGGGGGAGTTTAGGAGGGTAGGGGCAAGGGGGGAGTTTTGGAGGGAAGGGGCAAGGGGGAGGTTTAGAAGTGGAGGGGCAAGGGGGGAGTTTAGGAGTGTAGGGGCAAGGGGGGGGATTTGGAGGGGAGGGGCAAGGGGGGAGTTTAGGAGGGGAAGGGCAAGGGGGGAGATCAGGAGTGGAGGGGCAAGGGGGGGGTTAGGAGGGGAGGGGCAAGGGGGGAGTTTAGGAGGGGAAGGGCAAGGGGGGAGTTCAGGAGTGGAGGGGCAAGGGGGGAGTTTAAGAGTGGAGGGGCAAGGGGGGAGTTTAGGAGTGTAGGTGCAAGGGGGGGGATTTGGATGGGAGGGGCAAGAGGGGAGTTTAGAAAGTGGATGATTAATGAAAGACGAACATTGATAACAAATTGGGTTTGTTGTGATTTTCAAGTTAGCAATCCGATTCAGAACGATGGAGGAGGGATGGAATGAATGTGAATTTAGACCATGTAGTGAGGGAGACGTATAAGATATTGAATTTCTTTTTTTTGAAGTGGAATGAGTTGGAGAGGAAATTGAGAAAAGCCTTTTAAATAGGAAGAAAAACAGCGTGTTGTAATATACCACTGAATAAAACACAGAAGGGGAAAGGTTAAACATATTTAAATATTATTTAAACAGAAACGTGAACAATCTTATATGCACAAAAATACCAACGGGGGGAGAGCCGAGAGGGACCACCACGAGTCACGTGAACAGGGCAAACGGTGGATGGCAAGGAGATAATGGGGGCGGGGCGAACAGCACACCTGGACAGAAAATACAGGATGAGACAACAGTACACGTGGAGAAAGGAAAATAAATGTTTTTGTTTTTTTGTTTTTTTTTGGGGGGGGGGGGGGGGTGGGGATTTAGAACGTTAGACAGAGTATTATGTTCGGGGTAGAAGGGAAAAAACCAAGAGACAAGCAAAACACGCTTAAGTTAACAAAACACCGACGGGGGTACAACTACCAGGCCACACACGAGGAGCAGAACACGATTAATTAATTACGAGTTACAGGAAATTCAAACCAAAACTAACTATAATCAAACAATATCGCATGGACGATAAAATAACGAGTTGAAATTTGACAATCTATCTGGGGAAATGGGGGAGAAACACATACTTTCCGAAGGGTTCCGAAGAAAGAGAGAGAAGGTACGAGTCGGTGAGAAGGCACAAGAGAGAGAGACGTGATCCGGAGTTGGAAGACGAAGGCAAGGGAGAGAGGAGCATCCCAATCGCTGTATGCAATGACCACTTGCAGTGAACGATATGCGCTCGCTGCCTGCCAGGGTTTCCCGCCACGACGCGAGTCGACTCCTGGAGCCGGACCTCGACGCCACCGTCTGCCTGGGCCTTCTCATCCCCTCCTCCAGTGATTCCTGCCTGCTATTCCCTTGTCGTGTAAGTCTGTTGTCTGTCATTTTTGTTGTCTGGGATTTAATTTAAGACTGTTTAAGGCTGCCCGGTGTATCTTCTTCTTCTTCGTCATGTATATTACTTTGGTTTCTCTTCCTTTGGTTTGTTGTACATAATTAATAAATGTCTGTTATTTCTTACCTTTGGTTTCTTCTTTCTCATCCGATCGCTTTAGTCCCTTCTTTCGATTGAATACCTGTGGCACGATTTGGCCAATGCTCGGAATCGGGTTTAGTCAATTGATAACGGCTCGAACCACGGATTGCTAAACTGCTCGGCAAATACCATCTTTTCCGTGGTTCGAGCGGTACTTGTCTCCCTGTTTTGCGGAGGGATTGGTGAAGGTATTCGGGATAACACCTTGACCAATAACCCTGATCAATCCCACCCCGCAAAAGAGCGTTACAAGTACCAGGACCAGAGACGGCCAGCTTAACAGGCCAAGGGGATTAACCCCCCCCTTGCTAAGGGGAGTGCCGTCTCTGAGATCCGTAACAATATATATATATACAGTATATATATAGATATATATATAGATATAAATATATAATGATGTAAAGATTAACTGATTAGATTTTGGGGGTCCCGAGGTTAAAGGCCAAACTTCAGAAGTCATGTCAGGTAAAAATGTGCTAACTTAGGCACAGCGGAATGGATTCAAATCAAACTTGATACAAGTATGATAATGATGTAATAATGTGGGCGGAGGCACATCAGTCTACGTCGTGACGTCGAAGAGTGCCGTTCGAGTTGCATCTGTTACAGAAGTTTGTATGTGTGTGTCTTTGGTTGTTAACTCCACATGTGGGTTTCAGTAGGTGGAACAGAGCCTTCCCAGGTCTCAAAGTATCCACCTTCATGTGTGTGTGTGTGTGTGTGTGTGTGTGTGTGTGTGTGTGTGTGTGTGTGTGTGTATGCATGAATGTGTGTATGTATATGCGTGTGTGCGTTTAAGTTGTTGTGGACTGCTATCTACACACGTGGGTGGGTTTAAGGAGGTGGAACGGAGTCCTCCTAGGTCTCAAAGTATCTACCTCCATTTCAGTAAGGGATCATGATTTATGGACCAAGTTGTGAAGTTTTCTTCTTCTCAAAGTTTTGTGCCGAGGGCTCTTATCAGGTCAAAATCCTGGAGAGCTTTCAATTCTATAGATTTTTGTAGCAATATTCCCAGGGATGTTTTTTTTAACATATCTGTAAAGTCCTACTTTATCATTTCCCATTGCTCCAATTTATTATTGGTACAATTTCGCCACTCTTCAGCTTCCAAGATATTGTGACGGGTTTTACAAAACTGTCATTCCATAGGTAATGGCACCCAACATACAGGTTCCCAAGTTTAGTTATTTCATTATTAAATGTTCCAGATAATCCACCCTTGTGTCTAGTGGGTTTCAAAGGGAATATGCGTTTGCGAGGGATATAGATAGGTTCTTCTTCTGCCTCCTCCCGATCCTCGTCCACCATCACCACCTTACATTTTACATAACCCACATTCGCAGCACTTGGCTGGTTACCATTGCACAAGTGGGCACAGTATTTAATTCAGTTTCTCTTCTTTCCAGATATAGTGCAAAAGATTTAATTCGGTTATTTTGTTTATCCAGACACATTTAAGATGCTGGCAATTCTCAAACACCACGTACATTAATAAATCATTAGTTCCCCATAGAGCCCTCCCCTTCACCTTTACCCAAGCCTATCAAGCCAAGTACTCGTCCATTGATAGTGCTTAAAAGTGAGTCCTTTGGCCGCTTTCCACACCCCAAACTCTATTCTCTTCCTCTTCTTTTGTCCCTCCCTACTTTCCTCGGAGTGTGATTCTGTTGGGCCCATGTTATGTGTGTAAATATTTAATTAAGGTCGGAGAAGGGTTTAAGAGTTAAGGGGAGTAAGACTTTTGGGGTTGTGATTATTGACTATGTGATTGATTTCATTCTGCCTTTTGCTTGTATTAATAATTGCTTTGTAAATGTGTTTTGTATCTTCCGTGCTTGTAAATACTTCTTGAAAAATTGGTAAACAGTTGTTTCTAACCTGCCCATTCATCTCTTTTCCTATTGACTCAGCTAAGGTTTAGTAGTAGCAGTTTGGGACGTTCTACACCACCAATTGACTCCACATCATTAGCTGGTATGTGCTTGGCAGTTCGCTCCGCTGCTCCTAATTAAATAGGACAAGATTAGTGCATATTGAGGGCACCTTCCCTGGTTATGTAGGGCATGTCAGCCCCAGGTAAACGGTGTCAGACGGAGGACCCTGGGAGATTTGGTCATCTAATTGTCATTCGTGGTTGATTGGCAACCTCCCTTCTCCCAGACCATGGAGTTATCCACAACAGGTGGCCTCTGGACCTGGAGTTTGGGAGGATTCCAAGAAGTCCCCTCATGGTAACCCCCAAAACCTGATGTCCGTAACAATTGATGTCAGGTTTAGGATTTGGACCTGGGACATGATTAACGCATCTCAAAATTGAAAAGGAGCGTGGTAGGGAAGAAATTTTAAGTGAAATCTCTGTTTGTTTGTGCAGCTTGGTCGTGTCAAGCCGGGTAGGGCCAGATGAATTTGAATAAGGTAGATAAGATAGTACACCCATGGTCCAGGAGGGTGAAATAGAGGAAGAGCCAGTGGAGCCACTAATAGAAATGGAGGACAAACCTCAACACGACCCCCACCCTCATTCCCCAGAAAAGGCAGCACCCACAAAGCGAATGCAATAGCAAGTGAATCATATAGCAGTGATGTTTGCACAGCTATTGGTGGGACAGCAGAAAATAGAGGCAGGGCAAAGGGCGATGTGCAGTACAATGGACGAGCACCGTGCAGAATTGGTGGCTGAGCGGGATAAAGGGAGGCTAAAGCGGGGGCTTGGAAGGCGAAATGGAATGCAGGGGCAAAGGCGAAGGCAGGAACTCGGCTGGCATACACTGGCAGTGACACAGGATGCGAGGAGCTGGCGGGTGTGAAAGCGAAGGTGGTCTGCATGCGGGCGCGCAGCATGTAATGGCGGCTGGTGAGGCTAGGGGTAAAAGGTAACGAGCGTTACGCCTAGGTCCCCCGTCAGGGAAGTGATGTGAGTTGACAAAGTGGAAGACGCAGAAAACATGCTATGATATGATATTTCGCTCACAACGTTCAGACATATATGGAGGTGGCCATCTTGGATTTTGACGTGGCGACCCAATTTTCAATAGCCTTCTTCCTTATGCCTATATACACCCACACACCAGATTAGAAGTTGGTACTTTGCTTATTTTTCAAGATATTCCACTCACAAGGTTCAGATGTACATGGCGGTGGCCATCTTGGATTTTGATGTGGCAACCCAATTTTCAATAGGTTTCTTCCTTATGCCTAAATACACCGACACACCAGATTAGAAGTTGGTACTTCGCTTATTTTTCAAGATATTTCGCTCATAAGGGTCAGACATTTACATGGTGACGGCCATCTTGGATTTTGACGTGGCGACCCAATTTTCAATAGGGTTCTTCCTTATGCCTAGATACACCCACATACCAGATTAGAAGTTGGTACTTCCATTTTTTTTCAAGATATTCCGCTCATAAATTTCAGACATACATGGCATCAGACATACATGGTGGCGGCCATCTTGGATTTTGACGTGGGTTGCACCCACTCACCAAATTCGAATGCGGTCCTTCGCTTACGCACGCACGCACGTACGTACACACGCACGCACGCACACCCGCACGCACGCCCACACGCACGCACGCACGGACGGACGGACGGACACACGGACGGAGGGGAAAACCATAGTCCCCCTTTCGCTCCTCGGTGCGACGGGGGACAAAAAGCACCGAGGACAGCACCATTAAGTGTACCAAACGAAACAGATTCACGGGAGTTAGTTACAACAGAGCCGAGACACGAAGAGGATAGTTTTTGCATAAAGGCAGATCGGGAGATAAATAATTTATTATAAAAACAAGACCAATAGTCTAACAATGGCGAAGCCAGGCTTGGATCTAACGAGTGAAGGATCTGCTCTCCCCCTGTCATGTGACCAGATCCTCAGCTCTGATTGGTGGACGTTTGTGAGGGACATACATACATACACCGGACAGACAGACAAACGCTGTTCCAGACGGCATTTCCCGACGGTCTAGGCCGTAAAAATATGGCTGCCGAACCACATGACCAATGATGTGGTGATGAGAAACCCATTTTTAAAGAGAAATTATATAGACTCAGACACGCACAGAGACAGACAGGGGCATTGCAATCGTTTCACATTCTCTTTCGTGTGAGACTAACAATATGTAAGTAAATGAGTGACAAACTCATCATTACACAAGATCAATCATTTCATTTAGACCACTTTAAACTAGTATGGTACTGTAGAACACAAGGGAATGGCCAATGTGAGTGTGCATGGTTTTGGGTGTAGAAAATATCATGGTTTTGGATGGGGGATTATCTGAGATGGTGGTGAACAACTCGCCATTAAGGGTCTTGAAGAACTGGAGGGAGAAATGAGATTGAAGGGAAAGTGTAAGTTTGGTCCACAAGTGGGGAAAAAGAGGAACAAATGATGGTGAGCAGTATTTCTGGATTATGTGAGTTTTACTAAGAGTAAAAAAAGACACAACTACAATGCTAGTGGACAGTGTGTGCCCTACAGATACCTAGAGTGGGGTGGGGGTGGATAAAGCACGGAGAGGGGAAAAAGGGTGAAAAACAGAAAGAGGCGAAAGAAAACAGAGACCACCAACCTGTCGGCGAAGGCAAAGTAATGGGCCCATAGACGTTACCTCATCACGGGAGATATCCAATGATCTTGAAGGCCTTGGTTTCTACTGTATCAAGCTGAGCAAGGTGTAAAGTAGGGGAGCCAGCCCAAAGGGAAGAACAGTACTCCATAAAGCTGTGGACGAAAGCCTTGTAGATGGTGGGAGTTCAGGTGCACCAACAAAGGACTTTGTATGATGCAGGATGCCCAGTTAGTGGGGCAACTTAGCATAACAATTGTGCATTTTGGGAGGAAAGCACCAAATTTGGCACACTAGTAGACTATCATATTATGAAAAGATCTGGATATTGGGCCATCGCAGATTCAGAGATTTGATTTTTGCAAGATTTTGATTCGATTGGGATCGAAGACAACACCCTCTTCGTCTTCTGTACAGTGAAGTTGCCAGCCCTGAATTCTCTGGCTACATCTGGGTGCTTCTTTGGGAGTGCAACCATGTCCCTCAGGTGAACAGGTACCCACCTGGCATAGTGTGTGTGTGGTCTAAGGCATGGAACCATGGGACCAGTTCCATCAGGGCATCAAGGTACATCGTGAATGAAGCCTGCCGCAGAGAACGCACGTAGACCAGTACCAACATCTCTAGTTCCAGCACAGTTGCCCAGTACTGAAAGTTGGGAATGTCTTCTCCTCTCTGGTGACACCAGTCTTCGAACTCAGGCAGGTCTTCTGCATCATCAGCATATGTCATACAGTGGCGTTCATACGCACGGTGTTGCAGGATGTGCAGTGCCACTGCAGTGATTTGATGAGCTCTTCTTGTGCGGGTGACGTGGGCAGCTCGCAGGAAGGAGTCGGCCGTCCCTGGCGTTGCAATCTCAGCTTGCAAATCTGCAAAATCTGCAAATCTTGCAAAAATCAAATCTCTGAATCTGAGATGGCCCAATATCCAGATCTTTTCATAATATGATAGTCTACTAGTGTGCCAAATTTGGTGCTTTCCTCACAAAATGCACAATTGTTATGCTATATTTAGCTTAGCTGCCGGACTAAGTTGGCAACTAACTTTGGAGGCCAGCTTTGAAAATGATTTTCCCAAGAAAGATCTTTGCTGATAGTAAGACCCAGGAGCTTGTGTGACTGAACTTCCTCAAGAGTAATCTGGACTCTAATGTTATCCCATCACAATTTGGGCTAGCGAAACAGCATTCCACGCCCAATAAACAAGACCATATGTTTTTAAAAGCAGTTCGCAAGGAAGGATGTTCCAGGACTACAATGTTAAAATTCCCAAAGAAACGACATTTAGGTGATGAGTATGAACGAAGCTCAGGGTAATTATGTGATGATCAGAAAATTCTGCAAAAAAATGTCCGTAGTAGGAGAAAGAGTTAATAGGAGAGGATTTATGTACAGTTGTGGTCCAAATATTGGCACCCTTGCATGTTATTCAAATACTTCACAATTTTCCCTAAAAATAAGTTTAAATTCACAAAAGAATTTGGTCTCCACAATTCTTCATTTCACAGTTAATATAACAGAACATTTGTTTTTTATTCAGAACTTAATGTATCCTTTGAAATCAGAAAATAAAAAGAAATGGCATTGACAAAATTATTGACACCCTAGACTTAATATTTGGCAGCACGGCCTTTGGACAAAATAGCTACAGTCAAGCGCTTCCTATAGCCATGAAAGCTTCCTAAACCTCTCTACTGGCAGTTTGACCCACTCTTCTTGCGCAAACTGCTCCAGTTGTCCCAGATTTGAAGGGTGCCTTCTCCCAACTGCTGTTTTCAGATCTCCCTACAGGTGTTCAATGGGATTTAGATCTGATCCACTTCACAACAGTCCAGCGTTTTGTCTGGAACCATTCCTGGGTGCTTTTTGAAGTGTGTTTGGGTCATTGTCCTGCTGCAAGACCCATGACCATCGATGGAGACCCAGATTTCTGACACTGGGTTGAACATTGCGCTCAAAAATGTCTTGGTAATCTTCTGATTTAATGATGCCATTCACACATACAGGGCTCCCAGTGCCAGAGGCAGAACAGCAACACTAAAACATCACTAAACCTCCACCATGTTTGACTGTTGGGAAGGTGTTATTTTCTTTGAAGGCTTCATTTTGTTTTCTGTAAACATAGAGATGATGTGCTTTACCAAAAAGCTCTAATTTGGTTTCATCTGTCCGCAGGACATTCTCCCAGAATGATTTTGGCTTGTTCAGGTGTGTTTTAGAAAACTCCAGTCAAGCTTTCTTATGTCTCTCTCTCAGTAGAATTGAGGTCCTCCTGGGTCTCCTTTCATTGAGGTGGTGATGGATTATGCTAGTTTAAACTGTCGTACCTTATGTCTGAAGGTCAGCTTGAATCCGTTTGGCAGTTGTTCAAGGTGCTTTCTCAACCATACGAACAATCCTTCGCTGCAATCTACGATCAAGTTTTCTCTTGCGGCCACGTCCAGGGAGGTTGGCTACAGTGCCATGGGCCTTAAACTTCCTGATAACATTGTGTACAGTGGACACAGGAACATCAGGGTCTCTGGAGATGGACTTGTAGCCTTGAGATTGTCTATGCTTGGCCACAATCTTGTGTCTGAACTCTTCAGACAATTCTCTGGTTTTCTTTCTTTTCTCCATGCTCATTGCAGTACACACAGTGACACAAAACAGCAGAATGACTCCTTTTCTCTACTCAAACTGGTTGAATGAGTGATTTTTATATTGCAGGCGCCTGCAACTCACCACAGTTGAGTTCAATTCCAAAGTAAAGGAGAATCACCAGCTTGAAATCCAATTATTTCTAACAACTTCTAAAAGGTACCAATAATATTGTCCAGACCATTTTTTAATTTTTGTGTGGAATAAGCTAAGATTTCGTGATTTTTTTCAGCTTTTCTTGTTTTGCTCCACTGCAAACCAAAGAAATACATTTGTGGATACCAAAAGATTTATCAATTTCTCTGGGCTGAATTTTCTGGAAGAAATAGTGAATTATTTGAAAAAAGTGCAAGGGTGCCAATATTTTTAGCCACAACTGTATAACCGATCTGGTCTTGCTAAAGACAGTTGGTTTTTTAAGTATTTACACCAGATGAATTGATACCTGAGAGGTTCAAATGTCTGGAAAAACTCACTAATGGGTTGGAGGAAATCTATATGTAAGAAATGTAAGAATGTGGAGTTAGAAGTGACTGCTTATTCTAAAAAAAATTCTGATCCTGTGGATATTTTTGATTAGGAAATGAGTGCTGATGAAGTAAAGAATGACAAAGTTGAGGGATTGATTCTGGTGAAACTTCGTTCGTATTTTATGTTCTCGGGGGTTTTCTGAGTTGGAAAAATTATGACCGTAGTTTCTCAAGAAAATGTTTTGAAGTTCCCAAACTAAACTTTTACGAAAATATATGTCAAAATGAAAGATCATTTCCTGAATCTACATGCTTTTCTGGAAACTCTGAAAGGCATTATTCGTGAACATCGGCAAGCATTTCAGAATGTCAATTTCAGTGGTTAAGGAAGTGTGCCACTAAGACTTCGAGAGTATAATTAATAAATTAAGGAAATAAAAGTATGGAGAAGATGTTCGGATCTTTAACCATGAAGGGAAGCCGCAGCTGTGTCGTATGTGTCGCCTGCAGGTGTTTCACCTTTTTGAGGAGGAAAGAATTGATATTTTAATGTTGCAAGAGACATTTGACAACTAATCTTGTGAGGCTGAGTGGTTCAGGGTTTTTAAAGGTTACCACTTTTTCCCCAGTGCCTTTTGAAGATATTGTTGCGAATATGGAATTTGGCCTCCATATCCGCTTGTAAATATTCCCCTATTTCCCCAATACTCCCCAACTATCCCCAATCCCCCATTCCCTAGTCCCATTGTCTGTAAACAACAATCAGTAGAGCCGACCTTCCCCTTTTTCCCCCATTAAATGTCGTGCCCAGGTCCACCGCACCACACGTAGACAACTTTCGGACATCTTGCTAGTTATTCTTAGTCTATGTCAGTTAAGGACTCGTTTCCATTAATTATGACTCTTCGTTGCACCAGAATGTGATTATATGGCACCAGTAGTGAGTTTAGGACCTTTCCCATACCTCCTCCCATCTTCTTCCCCAAACAACAACAACAACAACAGAGGGGCACGGCGCTGCGCGGGGGGGAGTGTGCGTCCTGACACCGGCTCGGTTAGCCGCCATTGACAATGCGCTCCAGACCATGCGCTCCACGGGGTTACCACAAAGGGGCTGGCTGTCAGCTCCTCGTCAAGGGCGGAGCCTGGTAAACCCCCCGCACGCACCCAATGAGAAGCAACGTGCCGATTCCACGAGGCGGAGCTAACGAGCCGAGGGCGTGTCACTCCCCGCCGGATATACGCGGCCACGTAGCGGACGTGACGTGAGATGCGCCCCCAGCTTGAGACGAAAAGACGCCACCTCGAGCGCTGTGCAACCTTCCGCATCTCTGGACCGGACCGGGTCGATCCTGCCCTGAGCCCAGGTGCACCTGGAGCCATCGACAACCGCTTTCCTGCCATCAACCCCCGTGTGAGTCAGCCTTGTCCCGTTTACCTGTCGTCTGTTGGGGTTAATATAAGGTTGTGTCTAAGTGCCTATCTTCCTTTGCTGTCCCTCTCGTCCCTGTAATCTGACCTTCCGTAACGAATATAATCTCCTCCGGAGGTCTTGAGAACTGAACCCTTGGAGTCGTGTCATTTGAAACCCAGCCGTGTGTCTTTTCCTTCATTGATCTAGCGTAGCGCGATTAGTCAACTTCGAGTATAATTGGTAACTTGTGCAGACGTGGTCATACCAAAACCGCTCGGTAAATAACATCCAAGCCACGTCTGTAACAATTGGTGTCGAGGAGTGGAATTCGAACCCGGGACTAAATTTATTAGGCCCAAATTTGTAACAAGTAGAATCGATTCGGAGCGCGTTTTCCGCGCGTTATTAGGCCCAAATTTGTAACAATTAGAATCGATTCGGAGCGCGTTTCCCGCGCGAAATTATAACGGCCGAAATTTGTTTTGTTGTATAAAAACCCGAATTTTGAAAGTCGCGCTATGGCAGACCAAGACAGCTGGGGTCCGGTAGAGGAGAGTGAGGTAGGGTCGATCCAGGACCAAATTGAGGGACAAGAGGAGAGCGAAGCAGTGAGGGCGGCAGGGTCGCAAAATAGCGTTGTCATGCACGAGGTGGCCGCGGCGTCCACACCCGCGACCGTAGTGGCGCCACTGGTGGATTCGAACCTTTTTATCCTGCAAATGAGGGCCCTTATGGAACAAATGGGTGAGCAATTGGGAGACCAAATTAGAGGTTTGAAAAGCAGTATGGGACAAATGGGGAACCGGATGGAGGCTCAGAATGAGCAATTGGGGGTAATGGGGAACCGGATGGATGCTCAGGGTGAGCAATTGTGGGTAATGAGGGACGAAGCGAGGGGTACCGGTGAGGGGTTAGACAATGGGATAAAAGAGGTAAAGAATGGGTTAACGGGGGTGGAAAATAGAATGGCTGCCCAGGAGAATCAGATAAAGGGGATGAAACATGGGTTAATGGGGGTAGAAAACAGAATGGCCGCTCAAGAGAATCAGATAGAGGGAGTGAAACATGGGTTAACGGGGGTAGAAAACAGAATGGCCGCTCAAGAGAATCAAATGGAAGGGATGCAAAAAGGGTTAGAGGGGTTAGAAAACACCATGGAAGGCAAATTGAGGGACATGAGGGACCAAGCGGAAAGGGAAGTTAACCAAATGGGGCAGCAGATAGAGGGGGTCAGAATGGGGGTAGAAACCAAACTGGATGCTCACAGGGAGGAAATGGAGCAGATGAGGGTGGCATCTGGGCAGGAGATGCAAGTGATGGGAGAGGAGATCAGAAGAGGAGTGAGTGAGGAGGTCGGAGGAGTGCGCGAGGAGGTGAGGCACTGTAAGGAGCGCATGGAGAAAGAGGTGAGAAAGGGGACTGTAAAATTGCAAGGTGGTATAGAGGAGTTGACGCTGGGAGTAGAACAACTGACAGTGGGACAAAAGGAGTTGGGGGACCAGGTAAAGAAGAACACAGCGGTAATAGAGGGTTTAAAATCGACACAGAAGGAGATGAAAAAGGACGTAGGGGTAATTAAAAAAGAGTGTCAGACGGTACATGAGGACCTGACGAGGAAAATGGACAAGGTGGTAGAGGTAATGGAGGTTAAAGAGCGGGAGGTGCGGGAGCACATAGAAAAAAATAAAGTGGAGTTAGAGGAAGAACTTAAAGGGGCGCACGAAGAGATGAAGGAGATGAAGCAAAAATTAGAAGAAGTGGAAGAAGGGGTGAGCGAAATTAAGAAGCGACGGAGAGGGGATAAGAAAGAGATAAAGGAGGAAGTAAAAGAATTGGTCCAAAGTCTGTGTTCGGATCGTGATGATGTGCTCATTAACCGGATGAGGGATTCGCAGGTGATGGAGGAGAAGCGAAGAGAAAGAGGACCCGGTGTAAGTGGTGACCAATATGGTCGTGCGTATGATGCGCCAGGGGATTTAATAAGCTTGGGGGTCGAGATGGACCCGGGTGTTCGTGAGAGGCCGTTGGTGAAGTGTGCGACAGGTCTGGTGTGCGAAAAAGGAGGTGTGCGAGAAAGTCCGACTCTGGGGTGTGTGAGGAAAAAGTGCGTGCCAAGGAGTGAGGGTGCTGGCGAGAGTGAGTCGGTCGTAGCGCGTGTGCGAGGGAGCACATGGAAGCGCGGTGTGGTAAGTGTTACAGAGGGTGTGACGGGAGAGTGTGCGCGAGAAAGGTGTGCGCGAGAAAGGTGTGTGACGGACAGGTGCATGAGGAGAGAGTGCGCTGTCAAGAGTAAGGGTGAGTGCGCTGTCAGGAATGGAGGTGAAAGTAGTGAGAGTGACATGGAGCGTGAGTTAGTTGTGACAGGTGAGCGAGGATGTACACCTGGGATGGAAGGATGCACACCTGGAATGGTAGAGCGTGAGTGGGAATGCACGCTGGAGTTGGTGGTGAGGCACGTGGTTGGGTGTGCGAATGAGAGCACACCTGTGATTGTCACAGAGGAGGTGACCGAGAAGGGGGTGCGAAGCGGTGTATTGGTGAGGTGTGCGAGCAACGAATGTGTGCCAAAGTGTTCGGTGGTCAGGTGTGTGACCAAGGCTGTGAGTGGAATGGGTGTACCGAGGTGTGTAAGGAAAGGTACGAGGAGCATGGAAACGGCTGGATGTGTGAGCAAGGAACGGGCTGCGGGGTGTAAGCGTCCAGGTGGAGCATCGACGTTAGACGGGGTAGAGTTTAGAACGACTTATAGCCGAATCGGGCCCTCGGTGCGTGCTGGGCCTCGCTTTGAACGGCCGCGTCCGTGCTCCACTAGGCGGAGCGGGCAGCCCGATAGAAAGGGTCGTCATGGCGACCACTTTTTGGTGAGACGAGCCGGCAGGTCGAGATCGGGACATTGGATGGCTCCGTGCCGAGATGGTGCGTGGGATCTCGGCACGGGTAAGCCCCCGTCCCTGCCCCGAATGCCGGACGCATCCAGCCGCTGGCACAGAACAACCCGCATCCATTGCTTGGCTTTACGAAGCCGGGCTTTGGACAGGAATTGGCGCACCGAGAGGCATTATTGAGTAGACTGGGTGATGAGGTTAGTGTTTTGGACCCAAAATTAGAGAAAAACAAAATTTGATGATTGGCAAAGGATTGGCAGAGTGATGATTGGTAATGGTACAGTGATTGGCAGATGATTGGCAAATTTTTAATTTGTTGAAATTTGATGTGCAAAATTGGTAGTGAGAGACCCCCGATGGGGTGGGATGGCAAATCTGCCACCCTTCCCATGCTGGGGGCAAAGGAGCAATAGCTTATGGGGTTGATGGCAGTGGAAAATAGCCCGGGTGGGTTAGGTTATTAGTAGGGATCTAGAAGAGATTGACATTAGGTAACGTTAAGTTTAGTTAGTGACTGATACCTGTAGTGGGGACGCAGGTAGATTAGTGTGGATGATAATGACGAGGGAGCGCAATAGTTTAAAGGGACGACTGGGAAGCGCAAGTTTCAGAAGGGAGTAGTTAGCTGAGATGATGCCGTGTGTGTGAGAATTGAACAGGTGTGATTGCACAGGTGTGCAACTGGACAGGTGTGTGGAGCAGTGTGTGAGTAATGAGTGTTGTGGATCAGCGCGAATGCGCTTGGGGAGAGAAGGGTGCAAGTGGCACCAGGTGTGAGAGCACAGGTGTGCCAGTACAGGTGTGTGGAGAGAGTTGGAGTAAGTGGTACGGAGTGGTGTGCATGGTGCGAAGGTGTGGATGGGGGAAGAGTGGACCCCTTTCACGAGTACCCGGGGCGGGTAGTGTAAGTGTTAGGTAGAGGGTGTAGGTAAATTGTGGTTGGATATTGGCATTTGTGGTGCGGTTGCAGAATGGTGTTGTGAATGGGTGCATTAGTGTTGTGGAAATGGCTGGGCGTGTAGCCTGTTAGTGTGTGTAGTTGGTTGGGCACTCCACCACTGTGAGGATGTCGGTCAGGTGAGGCCGCAGGTGGGCTCTGGGAGCCGGTAGTTGTGAGTGGGTGCCTGAGGATCCCGGGTGTGGATCGGGTAGCCCAGTGCCAGAGAGGGCACCGAGTGGGGAGAGCGCCAGAGGGCCTTCCCAAGGTAGTTAGGTTAGGGTAAGGAGCAGGTAAGCTCGGAGGCAACTGCAGTGGTGGAGGTGTGCAGGTGGGTAGACCCACTGGGAGAGGTACACGCCACAGCCCAGAAATTGTGCGAGGGCACCGGGAGATGAATCGGGGGAGTGAGACCCCAAATTGAAAAGCACCACAGTTTGGCCAATGGGAATTGGTTTTTAGAACCCATAGTGTAAGAGGGCCAATGGTTTGGCCGGAGAAAGACCCCGGGTAGTGTAAAGTTGTTAAAGTCATTTAGGAAATAGTTAGGATTGATGAACCTGTCGCACCATACGCAGCCACTTACCTGTGGTGATGATGATGACTCCACACCTGTGTTTTCTTTGTTTTGTTGCAGGAAATGAAATTGCTGTGTGGATTGTGAGACGCATCACGACGTGGATGAGACATTGGGGTGATTCCATCTCTCCCTCCCTAGGAGGGACTGATGATGAATTGGTAATGGCAAATTATGATGTTGAGTTGGAGATGGCAAATTATGATGTTGAGTTGAAAATGGCAAATTTGATTGGTTAGGAGGGAGAGAAGACGAATTTGGTATATGGGAGGAACGGGGAAGACAGTAGGGATGTTTGTTGATTTGTAAAGTAGATGTTTATGGGTAGTGTTGTGTTTTGTGGATACAGTAAGGGGTAAGGGAGGGGCCATGTAGGTTACCTGGTGGGGGGGGGGGGAGCGTACGGTAGGAACGTACCTGTCTCACCTGGTTCCCATGTGCCCCCAGTGTGCATTACCTTACATTGCGTGCACTTTTGCGCCCTTACCACCTTACTCACTTGTCTTTTCTTTTGTCTCCCACCTCCGAGGATCTGGCTTTGGGGTAGAGAGAGAGGAGAGAGAGGTGCTGGCTACGCAGTTGTGGGCCTGCACTTTCGCTGCTTGCTGCTTGGATCGATACACCATATGGACCGCAATGTTGTGGCCACCCACCATGGACCGCAGCTCTTTTGCGGCCAAGCACCACCCGTGGATGGACCTATGGGTCAACGTGGCACCTATGCCATGCAGGTGAACCACTTTTAGTTGACACCACTGAAGGCCACAATATAGAAATGGACGCGGTTGGCGCCTTTCTTTATTTTTTGAAAGAGGCAAGAAGGCCAAGTGCACCACACGAAGGCAAGACCAGCGGCAGAACATCGGCCGGCTGCGACACCACCGGTGATTTATAGACACTTTATTGGTGCACCGGATGGTGCTCACTGTGTGATGGGGTGGTGCTTGATGCTTGGAAGGGGTGCTCTGCACATTATTAAAGGCCGTAGGCCACAGAGCACTCGTGGGTTGGTGTATCGATGCTAGCATGCGTGCTCTCTCTATGCATAACATCTGCATGTGTTCCTCCAAAAAAAACAGGTCCTGGATCGTAGTGTAAAAATCAGCGTAGTCTTGTGTAAATAATGCTCCCTACCGGCTGTATGTTTAGCTTGAGGATTCTTTCCGGATTCGGTTATCCTGTGGGTGTGTTTCTGTGAGGAGAAGGGTGCAACGTCGCAGGGGGACATATTTACTCATTTGTGAATATCTGTAAAACTGTCGCACTCAGGGTAGAGTTAATAGTAGAGGGAACTACATTGCGTGCCACACTAAAGTAGGTAAAAATTTATCGGGTCGGGACGCCCCGAGGGTAGAGAAGGGTGCAATGTTGCGAATATGGAATTTGGCCTCCATATCCGCTTGTAAATATTCCCCTATTTCCCCAATACTCCCCAACTATCCCCAATCCCCCATTCCCTAGTCCCATTGTCTGTAAACAACAATCAGTAGAGCCGACCTTCCCCTTTTTCCCCCATTAAATGTCGTGCCCAGGTCCACCGCACCACACGTAGACAACTTTCGGACATCTTGCTAGTTATTCTTAGTCTATGTCAGTTAAGGACTCGTTTCCATTAATTATGACTCTTCGTTGCACCAGAATGTGATTATATGGCACCAGTAGTGAGTTTAGGACCTTTCCCATACCTCCTCCCATCTTCTTCCCCAAACAACAACAACAACAACAGAGGGGCACGGCGCTGCGCGGGGGGGAGTGTGCGTCCTGACACCGGCTCGGTTAGCCGCCATTGACAATGCGCTCCAGACCATGCGCTCCACGGGGTTACCACAAAGGGGCTGGCTGTCAGCTCCTCGTCAAGGGCGGAGCCTGGTAAACCCCCCGCACGCACCCAATGAGAAGCAACGTGCCGATTCCACGAGGCGGAGCTAACGAGCCGAGGGCGTGTCACTCCCCGCCGGATATACGCGGCCACGTAGCGGACGTGACGTGAGATGCGCCCCCAGCTTGAGACGAAAAGACGCCACCTCGAGCGCTGTGCAACCTTCCGCATCTCTGGACCGGACCGGGTCGATCCTGCCCTGAGCCCAGGTGCACCTGGAGCCATCGACAACCGCTTTCCTGCCATCAACCCCCGTGTGAGTCAGCCTTGTCCCGTTTACCTGTCGTCTGTTGGGGTTAATATAAGGTTGTGTCTAAGTGCCTATCTTCCTTTGCTGTCCCTCTCGTCCCTGTAATCTGACCTTCCGTAACGAATATAATCTCCTCCGGAGGTCTTGAGAACTGAACCCTTGGAGTCGTGTCATTTGAAACCCAGCCGTGTGTCTTTTCCTTCATTGATCTAGCGTAGCGCGATTAGTCAACTTCGAGTATTAATCGGTAACTTGTGCAGACGTGGTCATACCAAAACCGCTCGGTAAATAACATCCAAGCCACGTCTGTAACAATATTAAGGCTGCAGTGGCAATGGTCTTGCACACCAAACTCCAACCCAGGGAAGTTGTTTTGTCGGAATTTGTAAGGTTATTTTATTTTTGTTCATGTTATTAGCAGTAATCAAAATATTAGTGTTATTAATGTGTATTGCCCTAGTGATAGCTGTGAAAAAGCTCTATTTCTTTATAATTCAGCAGATTTTTAAAGCAATGTTGACTTAACTGTGTTAGTATTTATGGTGGGACATTACAGCTGCACCTTCGACCCTAGACTTGACATGAACACTCCTGAGCCTCATCCATCCAGCGCAAGGTCCTCGGCACAGCTTGTCCAGAGATATAAACTTGTACATGATATATGGGGGTGGGATAACTCTGTTATCTGACATTATACATGCGTTTGTTCAAAAAATCAGAGGAATGATAAAGAAAAAAGTTACTTGTTAAAGGAACTCTCCGAGCATTTTAGAAAGGCTTGAACTCAATTATAATAATTTCAAAACCTACAGTCACGTGAAAAAGTAAGTACACCCCATGTAATGTTTTGAATTTTCAACATATTTCAACATACAGCTATTTGATCTTCATTTCAACAATATTGACAGATAAAGGTGATATAATATAACAAATATCATGAAACATTTACATTTTGTAGTCCAGTGTATAATTTAAATAAACATAAATGCAAATTTCACATGTGGAAAAAGTAAGAACATCCCAACATTTATCACTACTTCAAATACCTAAAATTAGAATAAGGTGCACCAGCTCAGGTGCAAATGATTAGAACATCGTTAGAGAGGATCTTGGAGGAACCCGTCTTATTTAAACCTCAGACATTTAGTTTGGTTTCCTCTTTGTTGTTGAAGTGTGCGGCGTCACCATGCCTAGATCAAAAGAGCTCTCTGTGGCCTTCAGAAAGAAGGTTATAGCTACCTACGAGTCTGGGAAGGGATTTAAAAAGATCTCCAAACAATTTGAAATCAATCATTCGACTGTCCGGAAGATCATCTACAAGTGGAGAAGATTCCAAACAACTGCCAACATGTTCAGGCCAGGCCGCCCCAGCAAGTTCAGCCCGAGAGCAGACCGCAAGATGCTGAAAGAAGTCTCTAAGAACCCCAGAATGTCATCGCGGGACGTACAGGTAGCTCTTGCCATTGTTTATGTCAAAGTGCACAAGTCTACCAAAAGAAAGAGGCTGCACAAATTTGATCTACATGGGAGGTGTGCCAGGAGGAAACCTTTGCTGCCCAGAAAGAACATCAGGGCAAGATTAAAGTTTGCCAATGAACACCTCGGCAAAGACCAGTAATTCTGGAACAATGTGCTCTGGACAGATGTATCAAAGGTAGAGCTATTTGGCCACAGTACCTGAAGACATGTTTGGCGAAAACCAAAGACAGCATTTGACCACAAGAACCTGATACCAACTGTAAAGTATGGTGGTGGAAATATTATGGTTTGGGGCAGCTTTGCTGCATCAGGGCCTGAGCAGCTCACCATCATAGAATCCACTATGAATTCTTCATTGTACCAGAGGGTGCTTGAGGATAATGTGAGGCCATCTGTCGGAAAGTAGAAGCTCAACCGAAGGTGGACCTTGCAACATGACAATGACCCTAAACATACCAGTAAATCCACCAAGGAATGGCTGAAAAGAAAGAAATGGAGGTTTCTGGAATGGCCAAGTCAAAGCCGGGATCTAAATCCCATCGAGATGTTGTGGGGGGCTTTGAAACGAGCTGTGCATGCAAGAAACCCCTCAAACATCGCACAGCTGAAAGAATTCTGCATAGAGGAGTGGAAAAAATTTCTCCCAGTCGATGTCAGAGACTAGTAGACAGTTATAAGAAACGCCTACTTGAGGTTGTTTCTGCCAAAGGGGGCAATACCACCTATTAGAGCCAAGGGTGTACTTACTTTTTCCACATGCGAAATTTGCATTTATGTTTATTTAAATTATACAATAGACTACAAAATGTAAATGTTTCATGATATTTGTTATATTATATCACCGTTATCTGTCAATATTGCTGAAATGAAGATCAAATAGCTGTATGTTGAAATATGTTGAAAAAGTCAAAACTTGACATGGGGTGTACTTACTTTTTCACGTGACTGTATATCTGTGAATGTGTGCTGCTTATAAAAACATGACCGATAGTCTAACAACGGCGTAGCCAGGCTTCAATCTGTTGAGTGGAGTAACTGCTGTCCCCCTGTCATGTGACCAGATCCTTAGTTCTGATTGGGTGACGTTTGTAAGGGACACCGGACAGACAGACAAACGCTGTTCCAGATGGCATTCCCCTACGGGCTACGTCGTAACAAGTGAAACAATATCACAACTTTGGTAGTTTGGAAGGACTCGCTGAGTCATGCCATCTTCTTGAGAAACTACGGCCATAATATTTCCCCCCTCAGCAAACGCCCGAGAGCATAAAACACGAACTGACAGGGTATAAGAAGTTTCACCAGAATCAATCCCTTAAACTTTCTCATTCTTTACTTCATTAGCACTCATTTCAGAACCAAAATATCCACAGGATCAGATTTTTTAAATAATGAGCAGTCACTTCTAACTCCACATTCTTACATATAGATTTCCTCTAACCTGTTGGTGAGTTTTGCCAGACAGTTGAACCTCTCAGGTATCAATTCATCTTGTTCAAATACTTCAAAAACCAACTGTCTTTCGCAAGACCAGATCGGTTATACAGTCGTGGCTAAAAATATTGGCATTTTTTTTTTTTTTTTTTTTTTTTTTTTTTTGTATACAATATCGAGGCTCGTGAAAGAGCGAACATTAATCACACAGAAAGACAAACCGACACATAAAACATATAACATAGGGAGCGGTAGACAAGATGGGGAGAGAGGGGGAAGGACACAAACACAACATTTGAGAGCAGGGACCGAGAGACATGGAGACATCGAGAGATCTGAGAGAGGGCGAGGGCTTTGGGGGGGGGGGGGGGGCGTGGGAAGGGGGCAGTGGGAGAGGTATAAAACATATGGACACTGCCAGGACTTCCAGGAAAGAAGTTGGAATTTCAAACAAGGTGGATCTGGGGTGAATTAGCGGGGGTAGAAAAGATCAAGGTTTTGGATGGGGGAAGATAAGAGATGGTGGTGAACAGCTGTTTTAAAGACCTGGAGGGAGGAGTGGGATTGAAGGGAGTGAGGGAGTTTGTTCCAGAGGCGGGAGAAAAGAGGAATGAAAGAGTGAAGGTGAGCAGAGAGCCGAGATTTCGGCAGTTTAACCATCAGAGGGTTGCTGGCAGATCTTGTGCGACCTGTAGGAATATTTGAGGGACAGAGCACAGAGAGAGCTGGGGGTGCAAGGCCGGAGAGGAGTCGGTAGAAGACAGAAAGACCACCTACCTGCCTGCGGTGAGTGAGTGAAAGGCCCTCAGAGATAGCTTCATCGCGGGAGATTCCAATAATTCTGAAAGCTTTGGTTTCAACAGCGTGAAGCCGAGCTAGGTGTGAGGCAGGAGCACCGGCCCATAGGGGAGAACAGTATTCCATTGAGCTGCGGATGAAAGCCTTGTATGTGGTGATGAGCTCAGGTGTGCCGAGGAAGGACTTCGCACGACGGAGGATGCCCAGTCGGCGACTGGCTTTGGAGGCCAGCTTGGAAATGTGGTTTTCCCAAGAAAGATCATGGCAGATAGTGAGACCCAAAATCTTGAGCGACAGAACTTCTTGGAGAGGATTGTTGAGAAAGTAGATGGGAGGGTTGTCCAGTCGATCTTTTCGGAGAGACATAGTAAGAGTGTGAGATTTGTCAGGATTGAAAGACATGTTCCACTTGTTTGCCCAGTCTGTGATTTTGTCCAGGTCTTCAGAGAGTGAGGAGGCAGCAGACTGCCGATCTGAGGGAAGAGGAATGGAGCGGCAGAGAGTGGAGTCATCAGTAAAGAGATAGAGAGGATTTTCGAGAGAGTCAGAGAGATCATTGATGAAGACCAGAAAAAGCACGGGGCCCAGAACACTGCCTTGGGGAACTCCAGCCTGAACAGGAAGAGGAGATGAGAGAAACCCATTCAGGGCCACACGTTGACGACGACTAGAGAGGAAGTCCGCCAGCCATGCGTGGAGATTTCCATGGATACCAAAGGAGGAGAGTTTGGTGAGCAGAGCGGGGTGCCAGACCGTGTCGAAGGCACGTGATATGTCGAGGGAGACAGCTCTAATTTCCTGTTTGGCATTGAGGACCTCCATCCATTGTTGAGACAGCAGAAGCAGCATGTCCACTGTCCAGAGTAGAGTGACCTGGTCTGAAACCAAATTGATGATCAGAGATCAAGCCATTGGAGAAGAGGAAAGATTTCATATCAGAAGCAATGATGGATTCCATGACTTTGCTGATAATTGGGAGAAGGCTGATTGGTCTGTAGTTGCTAGGATCTGTTTTTGCACCTTTTTTGTGCAAAGCGGTGATGTTGGCTGATTTCCAAGCAGATGGCAGTTGACCTTGAGCAAAAGAGAGGGTGAAGAGAACAGAGAGAGGGTGAGATAGAGCAGCAGAGCAGGATTTTAGGACCCATGGGCTGATGCCGTCGGGTCCAGTTGCAGAATCAGAGTCGAGGGTTGACAGAAACTTTTCCACCTTGTCAGGAGGAAAGGACACGGAGTCCAGGAGCAGCAGGGTACGACTGGGTATGGTGGGTACAGAGAGGGATGGGTTTGGGACACAAGATTTAGAGGCAAACACAGAGTTGAGGCATTCAGCTTTTTCACGTGCGGAGTCAGCTGTGTAGCCGTTTGAGGTAAGGGAGGGGATGGAGGGGGAACAAACACCAGAAACGGATTTGACCAGACGCCACCAGGATTTGGAAGAGGGAGACAGATAAGAGAGTTCGGTCTTGAGAACGGAGAGATATTGTTTCCTGGCTCTCCTGAGGGTGGACACACACTTGTTTCGGGCTTTGTGAAAGGAAATGAGATTTCCTTCCGTTGGATTTGCTTTCCAGGAGACGAAGGCAAGTTGTTTCTGGGCAACAGCCTCACCACAAGATTCCGTGTACCATGGACGGGAGGAAGGGTATGACAACTGAAGACGAGATGGGATAAATCTGTGCATGAGAGAGAGCAATTTACTTTGGAAGAATTCCCAGGATGAGTTGATGTCAGAGGTGGTAGAGATGGGAGACCAGTCCAGATGATTGATGGCTGCTTGAAGACCGTGCCAGTTGGCCTGAGTGAAATGCCAGACTCGTCGACGCTGAGCAGGCTCCCTGAGGATGGTCAGAGAGATGTCCACTTTAACAAGGACATGATCAGATGTTCCGATCGGAGCAGAAGAAGAGCAGCAGACATTTTCAGGGAAGTTAGTCATAACCAAGTCCAGAAGAGAAGATGTTCCGTTGACTGAGATCCGGGTCGGGAAATTGACAGATTGTGTCAGTCCCAGTGAGTCGCAGAAGTCCTTTGCTGAGGAGCCATGGCTGGTGAGAGAGGTACCCACACCCAGCCAACTGGCATGATGACAGTTGAAATCACCACATATGAGGAAGAGAGAGTTGGGATGAGTAGATAGAAGTTGGTCCATATCATCAGACAGCGAGATGTAGATGGAGTCATCACTGTTTGGTGGACGGTACAACACACATATGAACAAGAGGTGGGAGCGAAGGGGAAGCCGTAGCCAGAGGTATTCCTGGGGGTGAGGTGGAGAGAGTGCAGTGCAGGGCGAGTGAGGAAGAGAGTTTTTGATAAAGATAGCAACCCCGCCTCCAGGACGAGGCTCAGGTCTATCATACCGGAGGAGGGAGTAGCCCGGGAGAGATACTATGGAATCAGAGACATCATAAAGGAGGAAAGTTTCTGTTAAGCAGATCACGTCTGGTTTGACAGAAGCAACCTGTATGGAGAGATCGGTTAAGTTTGAACGAAGGCCCCGGATGTTTGAGGTCCATACCGTTAATGAAGAGGAAGGGGGAGCATCAGATACAGAACAGGGGGGAGGAGGGGTAGGGTAAGATGTGGAAGAGGTGGAAGAGGTAGGGAGAGCTGTTGAAGGTGTGTCAGAGATTTCAGAATAGCTCGGAGAAAGGGAAGGATGGGGCGGACAAAAGGTTTGATGGTGATTGGGTGAGCCACAATGAGGTGTTATTTGAGGAGGGGGAAGAGCGAGGCAGAAGGTTGGGGGAGATGGAGGTGAGAGTTTGAAGGGGGAAGAAGCGGGGAGGACGCTTTGAGGAGGGGGAGTGAGCGGGGGGAAATTGAGAAGCAATGAGGGTGGGGAGATTTGAAGGGGAGGGGTGAGGGGGGAGTTTGGGAGGGAAGGGACAAGGGGAGGGATTTGAAAGGGATGGGATATGGGGGAGATTTGGAGGGGAGGGGTGAGGCAGGAGTCTAGGAGGGGAGGGGCGAGGGGGCAACCTTTGCACTTTTTTCAAATAATTCACTATTTCTTCCAGAAAATTGTAGAAATAAAAAAAACTTTTGGTATCCACATACTACGTATGTATTTCTATGGGTTGCAGTGGACCTTTTGCTGATGTAATCCGTCCTATCGCTATACGTAGTAGGTTTGTTGGTGATAAAGTCTTGTTTATAAAGAAACTAATGTTGTTGGCCATATTTGTTAGCGATAACAATCAGTGGCCTACTTGGTATCCATTGTATCCAAGCTATATGCCGCAGTGCGAGATGTCTCTGCTCAGAGCATTTTGAGCCTGATTGCTTTGAAAGAAACTTGAAAAATGAGTTGTTGGGACTTAAACCGAGAAATTTACTGAAACCCGGTCCTGCTTCCACCATATTTAGAAAGAGAAAGAGAAACGCAATTTAAGGTAGAAGTAAAATAAGTATTCGAGAGCACAATGTGCATAAGAGCTAAAAAACCGAAATCGGCCAATGGTAAATTTATGGTCATGCATGAAAATTTTTGTCTTTTTTGAAAAATTGAAAATTGAAATTCTTTGAAAATTGAAATATTTTAATTTTTTTTCCCCTATATATTTAGAAAGCACAATGTAAACACGTACAATAAGAGAACAACCATTTGATTATATGGGAAATAAAGTATTTTTTTATTCAGTTGTTTGGTTTGAGGGAAGAAATCTGTACATATAACATGAAAGCTGAACTCAATATTGTGACTGTTCTGTGGGAGTGTTTTGGTCGCACAATGAAATTGAGCTGTTGTTGAAACAATGACACTTTGTTCTTTCATTACGTATTTCAAAAAAACATTTTTGACAAGTATGTTGATCACTCCGGTTTGTGTGTTTGTGTTTTTGTGTTTGTCTGTCTGCTCACTTATACTTGCCTACACGTTACAATTTTAAACCGATCTTCACAAAACCTCACCAAAAGGTAGAGTTCGTGATCCGACAGAATCGTATTTATTTTGGAGGTCGAAAGGTCAACCACTTTTTCTCTCATTTTTTAAATCCTCAATTTTCATCTGATTGACTTGAAATTTCAATATGATTTACAAATCAGGTAACTGAATTCAACCACCAAACTATTTTGGAGATCATCATAGGCCAAAATGTTAACATAGGCCAAAAGGTCAACAACCTTTTCAAATCTCCAAAATCCTCATTTTTCATCCGATTGACTTGAAATTTGAATAGGATTTGCATATCTGCTAACTGAGTTCAACCACCAACTATTTATGAGGTCAAAATGATGCTCTAGTGAGTGCCAGTATACTTTGTTCTCTTTTGCCGTGTCACTCCATGAGTGATTTTTCATTTACTTGGTTTGTCACCCATTAACAGCAGATGAATTGCATGTATTTATAAAGGTGTAAAGCACAGATTTACAATGATCAGAAATGAGTGTAAAACAGGATAATTATTTGGTTTCAAATGTCTGAGTTCAGCACCGACTGCCATTTAGTATGGCTAGACACTAGAAAAGAATCCAACGTATTTACCGTGTGGCTCCGGATAGGTTTTCCTCACCATCTTCACAACACTTGCTGGAATTATACTCTTCGGATCCTCCCGAGCTTGTCATGTGTCCAATAGCCTGTAAACTGACAGTCTGGCAAGTCTGAAAATAAATGTCAATAATGCATTTAATACTATTTTAAGTCTTAATTAATTAATTTAATTATTTAATCTTAATCTTTAATTAATTTAATCAAAAACTCCGGTCCGGTCTGGAGAGGACGCTGGCGTTACTTGTTTGCCGCTTCTCCGACTGGGTCATTGTATATCGTCTGCTTTTCTGGTGGGCGTGGCGGCTTTTTGGCCGTTTGGTCTGCCCTCTGCTCGGTCCCGGCTCTGCTCCTGGCTCTGCCTGCCCGGCTCTTCCACTGTTTCCTCAAGCCCGCTCCCGTTGTTTGTGGCCGTTGTTTGCGGCTGTGGCTGTTTGCCGCTGCGGTCTTGGTTTGCTTGATTAGCGGCTGCGGTCGTTTGCCGCTGCGGCCTTTGCTGTCTTGATTAGCGGCTGCGGTCGTTTGCCGCTGCGGCCTTTGCTGTCTTGATTAGCGGCTGCGGTCGTTTGCCGCTGCGGCAAGGCCTACTCGTCCTCCTCAACCTTGGCCTCTTACTCGTCCCTTTGCTCCTGCCTGGCATGGCTCTAAGGTACTCCGCCGCAAGGCTTCTTCTGCTCAATACTCACTCCACCCCATCATGCATCTCTGCAATCAAATCCCACGGACTCCTGCGACGACCCAGATACATTCACAGAGGCTCCGGTCGTAAGTTTGTTTATTTACAAACAGGTCAATTCATTCCCGTACTCTGGTCGGCTCAGCGCACTCCCACTCATCGTCCCAGCGCACCTGGTCACAGCAACGCACACGATCGCACCTCCTGTCTGCAAACCCAGGCTAAATCACCTGAGTTCATCCCCACCATACAAAGCAACATCAAGCTCACCCTGTTCAATACCCGGTCCCTCAACAACAAAAGCCTCATCCTGAACGACTACATTCTGGAAAATAAACTGGACTTTCTCTGTCTCACTGAAACCTGGCAAGAACCTCTGGACTACTTCTCACTCAACCTCACCACACCCAATGGATATTCTTACATCAATAAACCACGCTCGGAGGGCCGAGGTGGTGGAATTGCCGTAATTCACCGACAGGACATCAAGACCAGCCTCATCTCCATCTCATCTGCTCCATCATTTGAACACCTGGCTTTTAAACTCTCTGGTCACACACAGTCAGTCATGGCTGTCGTCTACCGCCCTCCCAAACCACACCCATCATTCCTGTCTGACTTCTCCTACTTTCTGACCCAGCTCTGTTCCCTCTCCCCCTCAAGCCTCCTCCTCAGTGATTTCAATATCCACATGGACTCCACTGACTCCACAATAACCACTGACTTCACTGATTTACTCACCTGCTTTAACCTCACTCAACATGTCAACTTTCCGACCCATAACTGTGGGCACATTCTGGACCTTGTCTGTTCTACTGGATTAATTTTGCACTATCTCTCTGGCTCCGACCTCACCCTCTCTGACCACTTAGCCATCACTATGACCATCAACATCCCCACCCCAGCACCAAGGCATTATCGCACTATCAATTTCCGTAAGCTAAACGCTCTTTCACCTACCTCATTCTCATCCACCCTCTCTGAAAAAATGTCCACTTCTCCCTTCGTTGACCTCCACACCCCTTCTGACCTCACTGACTACTACAACCACACTCTCTCCTCCTGCCTTGACCAGCTTGCGCCTGTGAAAACCAAAACAGTTTCTTTCACCCATTCTGCTCCCTGGTTAAACCCTGAACTCCGCCTGATGAAAACTCGTGCTCGCCAACTTGAAAGACTCCGCAATAAAACAGGTCTCACAATTCACTCCCAAGCCTACAAGGACCACCTACAACACTACAAAGATGCCCTCTCCCATGCCCGCTCCGCCTACTACTCTCAAATTATCCACTCTGGCTCTGGAAACCCAAAAGCACTCTTCTCTACAATAAACAAACTCCTCAGCCCCCTGGACACCACCACCCAGTCATTCACAGTAGACAACTGCATCTCCTTCCTTTCATTCTTCCAAAACAAAATTGACAACATCTACAGCAGCTTAACCACCACCGCACCTGCTCCCCCTCAAACCACCTGCCCCCCTTTATCCTGCCAACCCCTGTCTCAGTTCTCCCCAGTCTCCCCTACTGACCTCTCTGAACTCCTCATAGGAATGAAAACTGCCACCTGCACTCTTGACCCCATCCCCTCCAGCTTTGTCAAGGCCTCCCTTCCTGCTCTCTCTCCACTTATCACTGCAACAATAAACTCCTCCCTGTCTACAGGCATCGTCCCACCATCCCTCAAAATTGCTGCTGTTACCCCCATTCTGAAAAAACCTGGACTCAACCCTGACACCCTAAACAACTTCAGACCCATCTCCCACCTACCCTTTCTGTCAAAAGTTTTGGAACGCGCTGTAGCCACTCAACTTAAACATCACCTCTCTGCCAATAACCTGTATGACACATTCCAATCCGGATTCCGCTCCAACCACAGTACTGAAACTGCTCTCCTCAAAATCACCAACGTTCTTCTTCTCTCCTCTGACGCTGGCAACCTCAACATTCTCATCCTCCTCGACCTCAGCGCCGCCTTTGACACCATCAATCACACCATCCTCCTCACCCGACTTGAAACCACCTTTAACATCACCGGCACTGCCCTGTCTTGGATCAAATCATACCTCTCCGACAAACGCCCGTTCATCTCCATCAATAACTGCAAATCCCCCACTGCTCCCCTCCCCCAAGGTGTCCCCCAAGGTTCAGTTCTTGGCCCCCTCCTCTTCATCCTGTACCTGTCCCCCCTTGGTCACTTAATCCGCCGTCATGGTCTCCCAGGATCCTGGGATCCTAAGCTGGCACCCTAGCCGCTAGCCCAACACCAGGCAGGCATAGACAGGTAGACATGTCTAGACATGTCTACTAGTCTATGCCTGGTGTTGGGCTAGTGGCTAGGGTGCCAGATTAATGATTCCCAGTGATCCTGGGTTCGAATCCCGGTCGATCGCTGAATTAACACCAGGGGGGTTGACTCAGCCTGTATCATACCCTTCCGAGGTCGGCTAATTGAGTACCAGTTCACTGGTAATTCCCTGCTTGTCGTAAAAGGCGACAAAAAGGGTTGGCGGCAGGAAGGGCATCCAGCCGTAAAACATTGCTTCAAAAAGGGGACCGAAAAACGATAACAACAACAGTCCCCGAAAAAGGCCAACCCCTGCTTTGTGGCGAAAAATGGCCTCTAAATGTGGTTTTTTTTTTCTTTATGGTCTCCAATTCCACTGCTTCGCCGATGACATCCAGCTTTTCATCTCCACCAAGTCCATCTCCACCGCCACCCACTCTATCCTGACAAACTGCATCACTGAAATAAAATCCTGGCTTCAAATCAACTTCCTCAAACTTAACTATGATAATTCTGAAATAATCATCATTGGCCCAAAAACGCTCACCAAATCCACCCATAACTTTGCCCTCAACATCGACGGTTTCCCAGTATCCACCTCCCCTCATCTTGGCATCATCTTTGACCAAACCCTCTCCTTCGACAAATACACTAAACAGATCACAAAGACAGCCTTCTTTCACCTGAAAAACATCGCCCGTCTCCGTCCATCCCTCTCCTCCACGGCTGCAGAAACACTCATCCACGCCTTCATCACCTCCCGTCTGGACTACTGCAACAGCCTCCTCTTTGGTTCACCCTCAATAATCATCAATAAACTCCAATACATTCAGAACTCCGCTGCCCGTCTACTCACCCATTCCCGGACCCACGACCACATCACCCCCGTCCTTTACAAGCTTCACTGGCTCCCCATCCCCCAGAGAATCCAGTACAAAATCCTCCTCTTGACCTACAAAGCCCTCCATAACCTGGCCCCATCCTACCTGACTGACCTCCTCTCCAGACACACTCCCACCCGCAACCTGCGCTCTGCTGGTACCAACCTCCTGACCCCCCCCCCCCCCCCATGCGGACCAAATTCAGATCCTGGGGGGACAGGGCCTTCTCCATCGCTGCTCCCACCCTCTGGAACTCACTACCTCACACCATCAGAGACTCCTCCTCACTCACCACATTCAAAACATCACTCAAGACCCACCTGTTCAACACTGCATTCAACATTTAACCCACAGCATTTAACCCCTGACTATCTCTTCTCCTACTCCTTCCTTTTGCTTTGATTATTTACCTGTTGATTTTTGTCTTTTTGCACTTGTTTTTTTGTACTCTGTCAAAGCGTCTTTGGGCTTCTGGAAAAGCGCTATATAAAATAAATGTATTATTATTAACTAGCGGGGTCACCCGTGGGAATCCCACGGGCATGGACGTGTGTGACATTTCGACATATTGAGTTAGATGCTGCACCTGCACATTCAGTTATATAAAATGGTTACTGGCAATTGATCACATCCACAAATGATGTAATCCACACAATTTATGTACTTTACATAACGTTAATAGGAATACATGCCCGTGTAGCTGGGAAATACAGTTTGTTTGAAATAAATCACAAATATCAGAAGAAAGTTTTTTAAATTTAGAACTATTCTCAGAGTTAAACATCACCGTAATATTATGCGGTTGCTTCAACGTTTTCGGTGAATTATATGTCATTCCCATCTACACGGGCATGTATTCCTATTAACGTTACTAGGGCATGCCCGTACTATATCTATATCTAAAATTATATCCCCCCCCGCCCCCTCTATTTACATGAAATGGTTTGGTCCAAAGCGAACGGCTTGCGAGTGGTGACAATCCCCCCCCTCTATTTACATGCAATGGTTTGGTCCAAAGCGAACGGCTTCCGGAGTTTGGTAAAGAAATCGCCATCGCGTGCACAAACGCGCAGGAAAGCGAATGAATCGCAAATTCGTTTTTATTAGTTGTAAAACATAGTTTAACGCCAACATAGTTTGCAAACGTGAAATAAATGAATACGCTCTCAAATGTGCCATCCGAGGCAGAGTGTGCCCGCCACGTTCGGCACACGCGATCGTTCGCTGCTCTCTGATTGGTTGAATCGTTTTTTGGACATAGCTCGGTAAGTAATTGTCCGATTAATATGAAACCTTGAAAAGGCACATCCTCGGGTCCCCAGCAATATACCTGGCAAGTTAAAAGTATATCGGACCCGTGGTTGTCGAGAAACAGCGGTCACAGACAAACGTACAGACAGACAGAGATTACTGGAATTATAGATAGATGTAAAGTACATAAATTGTGTGGATTACATCATTTGTGGATGTGATCAATTGCCAGTAACCATCTTATATAACTGAATGTGCAGGCGCAGCATGTAACTCAATATGTCGAAATGTCACACACATCCATGCCCGTGGGATTCCCGCATGGATGTGTATGGCGAATTTTAAATATACTAGGGCATGCCCGTACTATATCTATATCTAAAATTATATCCCCCCCCTCTATTTACATGAAATGGTTTGGTCCAAAGCGAACGGCTTGCGAGTGGTGACAATCCCCCCCCTCTATTTACATGCAATGGTTTGGTCCAAAGCGAACGGCTTCCGGAGTTTGGTAAAGAAATCGCCATCGCGTGCACAAACGCGCAGGAAAGCGAATGAATCGCAAATTCGTTTTTATTAGTTGTAAAACATAGTTTAACGCCAACATAGTTTGCAAACGTGAAATAAATGAATACGCTCTCAAATGTGCCATCCGAGGCAGAGTGTATCCGCCACGTTCGGCACACGCGATCGTTCGCTGCTCTCTGATTGGTTGAATCGTTTTTTGGACATAGCTCGGTAAGTAATTGTCCGATTAATATGAAACCTTGAAAAGGCACATCCTCGGGTCCCCAGCAATATACCTGGCAAGTTAAAAGTATATCGGACCCGTGGTTGTCGAGAAACAGCGGTCACAGACAAACGTACAAACGTACAAACGTACAGACAGAGATTACTGGAATTTATAGATAGATGTCGACTGTTATTTTAGGCGGTGTATTTTCGTTTATCATCATGGCGCGATTTAAAAATATATATCTCTGCATTTTCCTCTCCAATACCTCCTCACACTTTACACACACACCGGCCCATGTTTACATATACACACACACACACATATACACCCACACACATATACACATACACACACACGTACATCGACACACACACACACACACACACACACACACACACACACACACACACACACACACACACACACACACACACACGTACAGACACATATACACATATGCACATATGCAAATATGTATCCACATATACACATATATACACATATATACATCTCCACACACACACACACACACACACACACACACACACACACACACACACACACACACACACACACACACACACACACACACACACACAAAAACAGACACACACACACACACACGTACAGACACATATACACACAAACATGTATATACACATACAACAACAACATGCATTTTAAGGCCATTTTCCCTGCTAGAGCGGGGGTTAGCCTACATACACATACACACACATATATACACACACACACATATTCACGCGCACGCGCACGCGCACACGCGCACACACACACACACACACACACACACACACACGTACACACGTACGCACACGTAAACATGTCCCACATGTATATATCCCACATCCCACATGTATATACATGTTTAAAGTGTACGTGCCCTTCCCCCCTCCCCCGCCCGGCAACGCTGGGTACTTCTGCTGGTAACGAATAAAATAAAAACGAAGAAATAGGTGGAATTGGCTGAAATTCGCTCGGTGAATTCACGCGGTGTATTCGGTTCGGCTCGGTTCACTCGGTTTAAAGAAAAAGCGATAATGTCGACATGTTGCTGTCTGTGTCATGTTGGGCGGTGTATGATACTCGTTGGCTGTTGGGCGGTGTATGATACTTGTTGGCTGTTGGGCGGTGTATGATACTTGTTGGCTGTTGGGCGGTGTTGTGCGGTGATATGGTGTATTTTAAAAAATATATCTCTGCATTTTCCCGCGTTGGTGACACCGAGTCGTTCTTCATCGATCGTCTCATTCATTTTGGAAATGGAAGTTTCCACGCAACGCATGAATTGTCACGATCCTCAAGAGGAATTTGTCTCGTAATCATCAAATGATAAATGGCAAGTAAATTATATTGTGGAAAATTAAAGATTTCAAATAAACCTATTTAAAGTGTATGCGCACATAACTAATAAAAAAAACGAAGAAATATCTCTCGGTAATTTCCTGAAACATATTTTACTTCCGGCTAATATGTTGAATGAAATAAAAACGAAGAAATATATGTCGGCATCATTGTTGACGTTTTTGTGACGACTATCATCAAACGAAATAGTAATATATCATAACGGAAAAGCAAAAGCGAATTTTTAATATATATCGACACATTGCCGGCGGTGTCATGTTGGGCGGTGTATGATACACCATGACGCGATTTTAAAAAATATATCTCTGCATTTTCCCGCGTGTGTGGATTGTTCTCAATTATTGCTGACACCGAGTCTAAAAGTAAAACCATCGATAAAAATGAAATCATATGGTGAGTTAGATTGGAGATAAAGGCGTGAGAGAGACTCAATGGCCTTGAAGTTACAGGCCTTTGAGAATTCATTTCGTTCTATAAACGGCAACTTTCATCGGATTTTCTTCCCGTTTTTTTTCAACCGAGTCTAAAACTATGTTAGCGACTGTGAAAAATGAAATGATTTATCGAATTTGATTTGAAATAAAACTGGGGGAGAGCAAGACACCACGGGCCTACAAAACAGGACTCAAAGCTATGCGAGTTAATAAAATGGTGGATATTTGTTTATAGCCACTCCCAGAATGGGTGGAGCTATGGGTGGAGCTACTCTGCAAACCGAGTAAGCCACACCCCGGACAGACACCCAACAGATAGACAGACAGACAGAATCATCTACGGCTATTATAATATAGATCTTAATTAAATTCGTTTAATTAATACTCTGTCAATCCCTCTCTCTTTTCCTCTTTTCCTCTCTCCCTCCTTCCCTCCTTCTCTCTCTCTCTCTCTCTCTCTCTCTCTCTCCTCTCTCGCGCCCCCTGCTGGCCGTTCGTGTGTTGGGCGTGGCAAGATGGCGTGCACTGGTGTTCGTGTGCTGTAGCTCCGTGCTTGTGTTGTGTTGTCCCCCCCCCCCATTCCTTCCTTTCCTATCGCGCTTTTGTCGTGTCCTTCTTTACCACCTGTATCCCTTTCCCCCCCTTGAGACAGAGAGAGTGAGAGAAGAGCCCAAAGGTGAGAGCAGACCCGTTCGGTTCAGTTTACCTGCTCCGTCGGTGCTGTTTACCTTACTCGCGTCGTGTGAACTTTATTATTCATTATTTCATTTCGACTTTATTTATTTTGTGTCCTTTCCGCCTGGTCAAGGTGGAAAGGTGAGACATCGCCGTTATGGCGAGTGTTCGTGCACGGCAGGAAGGGTTTGAAACCCTAACAAGGAAGCATGCTTTCGTGTGTGTCCCTCCCGAAGGTGTTCCTACCGAGGACATTATCCTAGCTGTAGGGAATGTTATCGGCGATGAAAATGTCCGCGCCGCGTCGCGGATGAACCAAAAGTTTGTTGTTTTCGTGTCGGACGAGAAGTTCGTGCATGATGTTGTTAGTACCGGTCTGTCATTGAAAGGTGGGCAGTTCGTCATGGTTTCCCCGATGGACACACCGGCGATTAAAGTTATTATTTCAAATGTCGCTCCGTTTATCACAGATGATAAATTAATGGCTGTTCTGACCCGGTATGGAACTGTTGTTTCCCGAATCTCGATGATTCCCCTGGGATGTCGGGATGAACGAGTGAAACATGTTATGAGTTTCCGGAGACAAGTATTCATGGTGCTTCCTGATCGCGGCGACGATACAGGACTAAACATCTCGTTTAAAATTTCGGTAAATGATCGTCAATATCAAATGTACGCTTCGTCAGGCACCTTAACGTGCTTCCTTTGTGGAGCCTTCGGACACGTTAAAAGGTTTTGTCCCAAAGCATCTTGTACGAAGTGCGGCAAATTGGGACACACCAATGTGGGCTGTAAAAAAGAAAACGCCCCGACCGTGCTTCCTCATGCCTCGACCGTGCTTCCTCACGCCTCGACCGTGCTTCCTCACGCCTCGACCGTGCTCCCCGACGCTCAAACCGTGCTCCCCGACGCTCAAACCGTGCTTCCTGGCGCTCAAACCGTGCTACCTGAAGCCCCGACCGTGCTTCCCGACGCCCCGACTGTGCTTCCTGATGTCCCAACTGTGCTTCCCGAGGTCCCGACTACGCTTCCCGAAGCCCCAACCGTGCCACCTGAAGCCCCAACCGTGCTACCCGAAGCCCCAACCGTGCTTCCCGAAGCCCCGACTGTGCTTCCCGACGCCACGACTGTGCTTCCCGACGCCCCGACCGTGCTTCCCGACGCCCCGGTGCTACCCAAACCCAGTGAGATGGCACTTGGTGATGCTAGTACTGCTGACGAACCCATGAATGAAGAACTTGTCATACTGACCAAAAAACGGAAAGCACCACTAACAAATAGCCCCGATGGTGCGATAAAGAAGGCTGTCTTGGGCAGAGACACTGTCTCTGCAAAAGAGGGCAAAACGTTTACAGCAAACGAAAATATCGAACGCCAAAGTGGTAAAGAAGATGTTACTGATTTCCCAAGCTCTGAGAATAAGGCCGACATTGATCTGAACAATGCGGCCATTTTTGAGCCTGAACGCGAAGCCCCACCGGTCCCCCCTCCAGTAGCTGAGCGGACTGGTGACCAAACAAATTGCTCTGTCTCACAAACAGAAATCGTAACCCCGGCTACGCAGAGATCTGCAGCCATTTGCCAAAGCACACATAAAGAAAGTAAGCACCAGTCTGCTCGTGAGTGTGCACCAGAGTACCCAACGAAATCTCAGGAGATGCCTCCAGAGGAGCTTGTGAGAGCTGCAAGTAAGGCCCAAGATCCAGGTGGGACATTATCAGACCTGTCAGAGTCTGAGGACGAGGTGGAAGTGACTGAGCTGTCACAGTCATCAGCATCTCAGTCACAGATACCCCCCCAACACATCGTGTCGTTTCTAGCCGAAACGTACAGACAGCGTAACATAGTCATTAAAGACCATTTTGACGATTTGGCTGCATTCATCCACACTGCAAAATCCATAATTAAAACGCCTGAACAATTCGACCTGAATAAGTCACAATACCACAGGTTAAGAAAATTCATCACACGTGCAGGTGTAGAGTGTTCCCAGCCACAGGCTGATTTCATCAATACAGGATGAAAACTATAAAACTCGCAACCTTAAATATTAACGGTAGTGGTGCTAGACACCTCCGCCAGGTCCAAGTAAAAAACATATTTCAACGGAAAAAGGTGGATGTGATCTTACTTCAAGAAACTCACATCACACCAAATGTGGAACATAACTGGCATCAACTTTTTAAGAGCCAATGCTATTTCAGCAATTTATCAGCTTCATCTGCTGGAATCGGCTTCTTGCTGAAGCCAGGCCTCGTGTGTGAGTCATGCCATTTTCAGGAGGTAATAAATGGTCGGCTTAGCTCTCTCAAACTAGTAAGCCATAACTTCCATTACACTATTTTTAATGTGTATGCGCCAAGTGATAGCGTAGAGCGTAAGTCCTTCTTCACCGCAATGATAAATCACTTAAGATCAGTTGATTTTGATCATTGTGTGTGTGTCGGAGGTGATTTCAATTGCACCTTCGACCCATCGGTTGACAGAAATTCTGCCGAACCCCATCCTGAGTCCCATGTACACTTATCCAATTTTTTTTAGCACAATGGGCCTCGTTGATGTTTGGCGGTTGCACCACCCAAGCACATCCCAGTACACCTGGTGTCGATGCGCCAATAGTCGAGTATCCTTGGCAAGGCTTGACAGATGGTACATCAACGTACCCTTTAAAAATACTGCGGTTTCTTCAAATATTTTTCCTTCCGTGTTTTCAGACCATCATATGGTAACCCTAAACCTTTCCTTTCCTCAACCCGCAAGTAGGAGCGCTTATTGGAAGTTTAATGTTAGACTTCTAGAAGATGGTATGTTTAAGGAAGCCTTTCGTGTTTTCTGGGCAAGTCTAGTAGCAAAGAAATCTTCCTTTTCTTCAGCCAGCATATGGTGGGATAACATGAAATCTCAAATTCGGGTTTTTTGTCAATGTTTCCAATCACACAGCACAAACGACAAGCACATTACAATGGCCCGGTTGGAATTGGACATTCTACATTTGGAGAATAAATTGGCTCATGAAAACAATGACGCCAATTACCGGTTATTGCTTGTAAAGAAAGCTCTTTTAAGGGAGTTAGTTCAAGAGAAAGCAGCCGGAACATTAATTAGACTTAGAATACAGAATGTAAAGTTATCAGACACCCCAAACAAGTCTTTCTTTCATTTAGAATCCTTAAGCAAGCCATCACGGCTAATCTCTTCTGTTTTGGACTCAAGAGGCAACGTTGTTGTCAACGAAGATGATGTTAGAATAAACATTATTGAATTCTTTACAAAACTTTTTGAGGAGCAGACTGTTTGTAATGATACAATGATGGATTTAACCTCTCACCTCCCCTCCCTAACTGAGGCTCAACGGTTGGAGCTTGACCTACCAATCACCCTCCTTGAGCTAACCTGTGCTCTTGCTGCCATGGATTCAGGGAAAGCTCCGGGTATTGACGGTCTACCTCCCGAATTCTTTCTGACATTTTGGGACCTTTTAGGCCCTGAGTTGCTGAATGTTTTGGACACTTCTATACAGACTGGTATAATGCCGCTGAGTCTAAGAAGAGCCGTAGTGTGCTTGCTCCCGAAAACTGAAGATCCCCGACTTTTGGTGAACTGGCGACCGATCTCCCTGCTGTGCACAGACTACAAGCTTTTTTCAAAAGTACTAGCTAATCGACTAAAAAAGGTTATCGGTGATCTAGTACTGCCAGAACAGAGTTACTGTGTTCCTGGAAGATCCATCCATGATAATATTTCTTTAATTAGAGATCTCATTGATGGTAACCGTGTTAAAGAAGACTTTGGAATGATGTCGCTTGATCTTGAAAAGGCATTTGACAGTATCGACCATAAGTTTATGCATCATGTGTTACAGGCATGCGGCCTCGGAGCAAACTTTCGTTCCTACATTTCCTTGCTATACACGGATGTATTTAGTTTAATTAAGATTAATAATGTGCTGGCTCCCCCCATCAAGGTTCGGAGAGGGGTCCGGCAAGGGTGCCCAGTCTCTGGTTTATTGTTTGCTCTTTCTTTAGAGCCTCTTCTCAATTTACTGAGAAAGAAGATTTCTGGAATAGCACTCACTCCCATGAGTGCACCGCTAACCCTATGTGCTTATGCGGATGACGTCTGCATCTTTGTAAAAGATAAGGATGATATCGATATCGTTGTTGAGTGCCTGTCAAAGTTTCACGCTGCCTCCTCTTTAAAAATAAATTGGAACAAGAGCAAGACGTTATGGATACCCTCCCTTTATCGCAACCTTCTTCAGCCTGTACCACAGCCGCCCCCATCCCTCCCCGCAGGGTTGCTGTGGGGAAGTGAGGGAATTAAGTACTTGGGCATATTCCTTGGTTCCCCACAGTATGCTCAAAGAAATTGGGACGGGGTAATTGAGCAAGTGGGAGAAAGATTGAACCGATGGAAAAGGGTTTTACCTCATTTGTCCTTCAAGGGCCGTGTGCTAGTGATCAACAACTTAGTTGCCACAATGTTGTGGCATAAGTTCATCTGCCTGCAACCGCCGGAGGCCCTACTCAAAGCACTCCAGGGCAAACTGGTGGACTTCTTCTGGGGAGGCTACCACTGGCTACGACCCGATGTGATATGTCGCCCCTCGGCTGAGGGTGGCCACAACCTCGTCGACATCAAAGCCCGCCTAATGGCCTTCCGGCTGCGGTCCATTCAACGTCTCCTCTACATGGAACATCTGCCAGGCCGGCTCCCTGCACGCCTTGTACTGCAGCGAGCGGGTAGGCTCGGGTACGGGTTTGAACTCTTTCAAATGAACCTCCAGCATGTCGACATATCGGTTCTCCCTGCTTTTTACCAAAGCCTCTTAAATGCCTGGCAGAGCCTTTCTGTGAGTCGTCAGGCGGACACATATGTAACGAAAATGCTGGCACACGAGCCTTTGTTCTATAACCCTCTCTTTCCCGACATTCCAAAGAGTCGAGATTTTTGCCAACACTTTATAGCAGCTGGTATTGTGAAGGTGCGGCATCTCCGACATGACTCAGGGTATGGTTGGAAATCCGTAAGTGAAATCGCCGACCTGACAGGGATTTGGTCCCATAGGATGATTGCAAAAATTTTGAGGAAAATGATTCAGTTGGGACGGCAACTTGGCCTAACTTGGACTCGAGGTACAGAAGAAGATCCAAATGAGCCGACAGTGCCTAAATTAATTGTTGAACCCATTCAAAACGATTTGCCCCCTGTTAGCGATGGGTCAAAGCTTTTCCAGACAATGGACAGCAAGGGCATCTACAAGATGTGCCTCAAGCTGTTAAATGGGAACCCGTCGCTAAATGGAGTTACCCGATGGAAAGGATTGTTACCCGGATGACCCCCCTCCGAACCTATCTGGGAAGCCATGTACAGTGAGCCCACATCCAAAAGAACAGGTGATCTCCAGTGGCGTTTGGCCCACTGGATTGTTCCCTCCAACATGTTTATTAGACATTTTTCTCCTGTATCTGTTTGTTGTCCCTTCTGTGCAGTCAATGAAGATTTGTTTCATGCATTCATAGACTGTGTACGATTATTTCCTTTGTTTCATTGGTTGAATTATATTGCACACAAAATGCATATTACTTTTTCTTTGAGAAATTTCATCTTTTGTTTTGCCCCTAAACAAGATCCTGTATCTAAACTGTTTAGTTTCCTAATAGCAACTGCGAAACTTGCTGTTTATTTAACAAGAAAAGATAAACTATCTGGCAAACCGACAGAGCACTGCAATATCATGTTGTCTTTTAATGCATTGGTCTCAGCAAGATTGAAACTTGAGTTTACCTTTTCCAACGTGACCGGAAATCTTCAAAACTTTATTGATACTTGGTGTGTCGGTGGTTTTTGTGGAGTTGAAGAAAACGAATTGAAAATACTGTCATGAGATACTGATTATGTTTCTTATTTGATGATCATTTGGTGGTTCTTCTTTTTGTTGGCAGTATTGATTTGATTGTAAAACACGTATATTGTTACTTTTTATATTTTTATAATAAAAAGACTCAAAAGTCAAAGTCTCTCTCTCTCTCTCTCTCTCTCTCTCTCTCTCTCTCTCTCTCTCGCGCCCCCTGCTGGTCGTTTGCATGCTGGTTGTACTGTCATGGCGTCTGCTTGTGGAGGCCTGTGAGTGCTCTGTGTTGTTGCTCCATTCCCCCCCCCCCCCCCGTTTTCCCCCCTCTGTGTCCTTGTACCTGTTCGTGGAGTCTTCCTGGTGATTCCCATATACGTTGAGACGGGAGAGAGAGCCGGAGAGCACAGGGTGATCGCTGGTAAGGGTTCGCCGTTTTTGGGCATCGCCCGATCGGTGTTTGCTCCTTCATCTTAAACCTCTATTTCCTTTTTTTCCTTTCGTTTATCCTTCCTTCAGTTTGTTTTGTTGCCTCCCTTTTCCGAAGTTAGGGAAATCGGAGAGGTCTGATTGCTTCCCATTCCCGGAGTTCGGGTAGGGAAGATTGTATTATATATTCACCCTCCCCGAGTTGGGGAGGGGTTGTAAGTGCAGCTGTTCCAGCATGGCAGCTGCACTATCTCGATTTACGGCCTTTCAGAGCCTGACCCGTAAGCACGGGTTATTTTGTGTACCTCCGGAACGTGAGGTTAGTGTCGAGGACGTTGTCCTCGCAACCGGTCGTGTTGTCGGGATCGACAAGGTTGTTGCCGCTTCGCGGATGAACAAGCGGATCGTTATTTTTTTGTCCGACGTGGATTGTGTCCCACAAATTGTCGAACAGGGTTTGACAATCGATCCAGATTTATTTGTAATGATTTCCCCACTAGATAGCCCAGCGATAAAAGTCGTGATATCAAATTGCCCCCCATTTGTATCCGACGATGTACTAATTAAAGAGTTGTCCCGATACGGTACCATCGTGTCTCGTATCTCCATGATTCCCTTCGGGTCACGAAACAACGATTTAAGGCACGTGGTTTCATTCCGGCGGCAAGTGTTTATGATTTTAAAAAATTCCCAGAAGGATTTAAACCTTATAATAAAATTAAAACATCAACAGAACGAATATACAGTGTACGTGTCCACCAACGTTCTAAAATGTTTTGGCTGCGGACAATTTGGGCATGTTAAGCATGACTGGCCCCGAAAAGAGAATTCTCCACAAGTGCAACCTCCCCTCCGAACCGGGAATAAGCAACCCCCCCACCTTCCCACCACCGGTCCAAACCCTCCCACCACTGACCCAAGCCCTCCCACCACCGACCCAAGCCTTCCCACCACCGAACCAAACCTTCCCACCACCGAACCAAGCCCTCCCGCCGCCGAACCAAGCCCTCCCACCACCGACCCGAACCTTCCCACCATCGACCCAAGCCTTACCACCACTGATCCCAATCTGTCCACCACCGACCCAAACCCTCTTACCACCAAGCCAAACCCCCCCGCCGTACCCCCCTCCCCTCCCCTTGAAACAGGGGCCCCTCCCTCTACTGAAGGATCTAATTGCAGCCATCTCCTGTTAACTATAGATCTCACCCCCCAGGCGACATCGTCCAATCACAGCTTGTTGCCTGCTATAACTGATCCTACCTCTCCCGCCGTGGTAGCCGATGGGATCCCCCTCCCGATGATCACGTCCTCCCTCCCCCCCCCCTCCCCCCAAACCCTTGCAATCTCTTCCCACTAACCAGGACGAGTTTCAATTAGTCTGCCCAAAAGGAAAAAGACATCTGCAAACAACAGATGAAAACGGTCACCTCTTTAAAAAACCTACAGCTGAAAACCGACAGCCCCTCCTCTCTGGCCTAGATTTGTCCCTCGTCACAGAAAATCGTTTCTCGGTATTGGAGGACATAGATGTAGATGAATCCTCGCCCTTGTCTACTGACCTAGAAACTGATATGGTTGAACCACAAAAATTAGTACCCCCCCCCCCCCCTCCCCTGAAGATGGCTCATTTCTCTCCCTCCCCGTCCCCCCCCTCTATGGACTATGCCCCATCCGATAACGTGGAGGGATGTGATGACGGTGAGGAGATAAATGATGAAAACCAGTGTGACACACCATCTGAGCCATCTGATATAGATGACTCTGTTAGTGAATGTGGTAGCCTTAAGGAAGAAGAAATCCCTCCAATCCCTCCCTCCGAGATAAAAAGGTTTCTTAAGGACACATTCCGAAAAAGGAATGTTGTAATAGAAACCTTTTTTCCGGAGCTACCTGATTTTATACATTCCGCTAAACTGATGGTAAAACGGCCCCACGTTTTTAATTTCAATTCCTCCCAACGTCACCGTTTAAAGAAGTGGTTGCAAAAAGCTAAGAATGAACTGCTATCAAAAAATTGAGTGGTGGTCACTCCTCCTTATAGCTGTAATGAGTTTTTCCATTTGTAGCCTGAATATTAACGGAGGATGTAGCTCTGTCCGTAAAGTTCAAGTAAGGGATTTTTTATTACAGAAGAAAGTTGACATTGCCCTCTTACAAGAGACCCATGCCAACGACTGCTGTGTCGCAGAGTGGTGTAGGCTCTTCCCCGGCCTGTCCTTCTTTAGTAACGGTGACTCCCGCAAAGGCGGTGTCGCAATAATTCTTAGCCCCTCCTTTTCGCCTTCATCGCTTAAATTCGACGAAATACACAAGGGATCCCTAGCATCCCTAGAATTCCACTACTATGGAAAATTCTATACTATTTTTAATATCTATGCCCCAAGTACGCCTGTAGCTCGGCGAGTTTTTTTTAATGACCGTGGGACACACCTAACGTCCCTCGACAGTCAAAACGCCCTAAAAAACCAAGACAATCATGTTTGTATTGGTGGAGATTTTAACTGCACCCTCCAACCCCAACTCGACAGGAACAGTGCAGAGCCCCATCCTGCCTCCACAATCCCTCTCACCAAATTTTTAAAACAAATGAATTTGACAGATATATGGCGGGTACAGCACCCATCAATCAGGCAATACACATGGTGTCGATGCATTCAGGGTAATATTGTACTTGCTCGCTTGGACAAGTTTTATATTAATCCTCCACTTGAACGCCTCGTTCTGTCATCCAAAATTTGCCCATCAGGATTCTCGGACCACAGCGCAACATTTCTCAAAATTTCTGCCCCCTGCCCGAAACACAAGAGTGCTTTTTGGAAATTTAATAACAACTTACTTGATGATAGTACCTTTAAGGACATTTTTCCGGAAATTTGGAATATTCTGGTTGCCTCCCAAGGGAATTTCTCAAACCTCAGACAATGGTGGGATAATGCCAAAACGCACATCAGACTGTTCTGCCAACAATATCGTGCGTATGGTGTTCAAGAGGAAAGAAAAACCACAACCTTACTTGAAGATGAAATCCTGGAATTACAGGAACAGCTTCAGGGAACCGCAAGTGTGAGCTACCAGGGAATGAGGCAACAAATCCATGGAAAAACGGCCTTACTGAATTCCATATCTGAAAGGCGAGCACAAAATGCTTTATTGTGCCTGAAGATGAGGTACATACACGACCTTGATGCTCCAACCAAATTCTTCTTCAGCCTTAAAAGGGGGGCCTCTTCGTCAATGATTACACGCTTGCTCCATGATGGGGAACTCCTTTATGAAGATGGCAGAATCAGGGAATGTGCCCGGAAACATTTTAAACAACGGTTTATGCGGCATGACATTAACCAGGATGCAATATCGGAACTTGTTTCTAACCTTCCAACATTGGCGGAGGATCAGAAGCAGCAGTTGGAGGATCCTCTTAGGTTACCTGAGCTCACCGCTGCCTTGAAGGCCTTGGAACCTGATAAAGCCCCTGGACTGGATGGGCTGACAAGTGAATTTTTCCAGTTTTTTTGGGACACCATTGGACCTCACCTACTGCGGGTATTGAATGAATGTTTAGAGGATGGACAACTGCCGTGGAGTTGCCGGAGAGCAGTCACCACCTTAATTCCTAAGAAAGCGGACACTCAACTTATAGAGAACTGGCGTCCTATTTCTGTTTTATGTACGGATTATAAAATTTTAGCCAAAGCCTTGTCTAATCGAATGAAACCTTTTATGAATGTACTAATAGGAGAACATCAATCCTTTTGTATTCCTGGACGTACTATTTTTAATAATATCTTTCTTATCCGTGATACCATTCGGTTTTGTAACAATTTTAATATGAATGTTGGTCTGTTTTTTATTGACCAAGGAAAAGCCTTTGACTGTATTGACCACATGTACCTTTTTAGAGTTTTAGAGAATTTTGGGTTTGGACCTATTTTTATCTCGTACGTTAAACTTTTGTATTGTAATATATCCAGTGTTCTTAAAATTAATCAAGTATTGTGTAGCCCCATTGCTGTACAACGGGGAGTACGGCAAGGTTGCCCGCTATCTGGACTTTTATACTCTCTTGCCATCGAACCTCTTCTGCTCCAATTACGTACGCACATTTCTGGCTTCACTGGATCAATTCTTACCACACCGCTAAAAGTCTCTGCCTATGCAGATGATGTCTGTATTTATATAAAAAATAGCACTGACGTCACTGCGGTGGCTCAGGCACTAAAAACATATTGTCAGGCTTGTTCAGGCCAGGTAAACTGGAAGAAGAGTGAAGCCCTTTGGATAGGACCTGGAGATTGCCCGCCAATTGTCCTACCAGGAGGAGTGAACTGGCAGAAAAGTGGCATTAAATACCTCGGTATTTTCCTCGGAGACAACACCTTTGAGCAGCAGAACTGGGTGGGATTACCAGACAAGGTAATGGCAAAACTGGCCCGCTGGAAAGGACTTCTTTTCCAACTTTCGTACCGCGGAAGAACTCTCGTCATTAACAATCTTGTCGCCTCTATGCTATGGCATAAGATGATATGCCTACAACCGCCTGGGAGCCTTCTTATTACACTGCAAAAGAGCATTGTCGACTTTTTCTGGAGCGGGAAACACTGGCTCCAACCCCCCGTGGCATACTTGCCACTCGCTGAAGGTGGCCAAGGTCTTATTGATATCCGCAGCCGGATTATGGTCTTCCGGCTTCATATCGTGCGCCAACTTGTATATGGAGATGAAGCCCTACTCTGGAGGCCTCTGGCTAACTGCATATTACAGCTTACATGCAAGCTGGGTTACGACCGAGAACTTTTCTTGATGAACCCTCATCAAATCGATTCATCCTTGCTGCCCACCTTTTACCAAGGGGTGATGAACGCCTGGCAAGCCCTGTCCTTTTCCCGTGAAATGGCAACATACAACATGGAAATGTTGTTGAACGAGCCCCTATGCTACAACCCCTTCCTGGAAAACAGCTTGAATAATAGGGGACTCGTTCAACGTTTTGTTGATGCCAAGCTGCTGCGAGTGAAAGACCTCATGACAGAGTCTGGGAGCTGCCGGCTGAGTGCTGCCGCTGTGGCACAAAAAAACGGAATAAAATCTGTCAGGATCATCTCTCGGTTCCTTCAAGGGATATCCACAACGTATCGTAATACCTGCGAGGAACTTGGCCCTTCCCCCGAGGAAACAGCGGGTGACTTCCCCAAACTCCTAGTCTTCAGCCCGCCACTTAATCTGTCCCCTGGCCTGAACAGCCCTGATGATACTGCATTATCCCTTCCCGCCTTTCCAAAGAAAACTCTGTACAACGCGTACGTTAAAATTTTATACGCAAAAACATTTTCTGAGCACCCGAGGCTTCGATGGCGGGATGTTTTACCCCCAATACCACCCAATTGCCCCAATTGGCGAAGTTTTTATCTCTTGCCTACTCCAAAGTATGTTGGAGATATTCAATGGAAACTTGTACACTGGATTTTACCTTATAATGTTTTACTGAACCGGTTTTCTACTGCTAACTCTAATCTATGCCCTTTCTGTGCATCCATTGAAACCCTACCGCATATATACCTGGAGTGTGAACGATTGCAACCTCTTTTTACATTCCTTCAGGAACGCTTTGTGAAGCTTGGTTCCCTCTTCAATCACAATGTTTTTATTTATGGTGTTTTAGGACCGTCTTCCCTTAGGAATGTGGTTTTAATGAATTTTTTAATTGGCCAGGCCAAGTTTGCAATTTATAAATCCAGGAAGAAAAAAATGGGAAACGCTTCTGACTCGTCATGTGATGTACTGCTCACCCTTAAGGCTCTTGTAAATGCAAGACTAAAGCTAGAATACCGGTTTTTTAAAATGAACAAGAATTTAACATGTTTTAAAGAAAAGTGGGTTTTTAATGATGTCATATGCACACTTGATGATGATGATTTGATAATAATTTTTCCTTGAGACCATTTTTATTGTGTTTTGTTTCTTTATGACTGAACATTACTGATTTTTTGTACTCTTGTAATAAAAGGAAGAAACAGTCAGTCTCTCTCTCTCAATGTTTCGCTTAATTTAATTAAACGTTTAATTTGCTCTTGATGTGGTCATCGCTCTTGCATGAGCATTTCCTTTAAAAATTGTTTGTGGTTTTGTTTGTGTCTTCACCTTTGGTTTGTAAAAATTTTATACTTGCTGGTTTCCTTTAAATATCATTTGCTCCTTTTGGTGAATTCATGATCCTTACAAAATGTTTCTTTAAACTGGTTGCTTTGCTTACAACCACTTTGTGAAATGGCTTGTATTTTTATAATAAAAAGGCACAAAAGTCTCTCTCTGTCTGTCTGTCTGTCTGTCTGTCTGTCTCTCTCTCTCTCTCTCTCTCTCTCTCTCTCTCTCTCTCCCTCTCTCTCTCTCTCTCTCTCCCTCTCTCTCTCTCTCTCTCTCTCACATACACACTTTATAATCTGACAGCAGATTATAGCCTACATTTTCGATAACCGTCTTATTTATTGTTTTGATGTCATAGAAAAAATGCACTTAGAAACAAATCACCCCCACACCCACTTCTTGTGCTAATATTGTAAACATGCACAATGAGGGTGAAAAGCAAGCAAATGTGACTCACAGTAATCTTTGTCCATTCAGACATACATGTTGGGACTTGTGAGGCAAATCATCTGGTATCAATCTTTATTCATGTCAAATACTCCAAAACATTTAGCAAGTGTCCATTTGACTCACTTTAATTGTTCGGTATCGGGGGTTTCCTGAGGTCCAAGAGTCCTCACATCATGTAAGGCAAATATAGCCGTTACAAGAACTTCCTTATTCAGACAAACAATCTTGAACACTCTGTCCTCTGCCACACCATTTTCATTATCAGATTGGTTCATTGAAATCACAGCAGTAACTGCATGGCAACAGATACACTCCACCCCGCTCGATATTACGACGCATTGCCCATGTACACCAGTCGGTGTTTTCAGTTCTTGCGCCTACCTCCAGGTTTTCATCGCTCGATTGTGAGCTGTCATCACTGGAATCATGAACAACTTTCCTCTTGGGTTGAAACGAACAAAGTCATACCTCACTCATCTTAAGTTTGCTCTCCAAAAACGGTTTGGTCGCCACCCCTCCTCCATCTACCCACAATCCAATTCTTGGGTCCTTCTGCACAACGTGTCCTGGGCCTAACTCGCTCATGGCCATGTCCCACTGTGATTCCATGAACTTTTGTGCTTTATTATTTCAATTCAATCGTGGGTCCTAAGTATAAGCAAAGTGCAGGAGATGTGTCTTCTCCCCAGAGGCAGAAAAATAGTTGTGAGCTTGAGTTATAAAGTGGAGCTGTTTGATCGACTAGCAATGGTTGGACAGACATTAAGGTATGAACAAGTCCACTGCCCGATACATAAAGGAAAACAAGAAGGCGATTCGTGAAAGTGTCGGGGCTAGCGCAGTACCCAGTGTGGTGCCAAAGTCCCAAAGTCGTGGTGCAGGTCAGGGACATCCATATTGAACAAATGGAGAAGGCATTGAATGTGTGTCTTGAGGACAATGAAACTGTAATTATGTGCATTAATGTTATTAAACTTTGAAAATTTTCTCTAATGAATTAAGAACTGCCGTGAACCTAACCCCCTTTTCCCCCAATTGAAACAATGCCCTGACATTCGCCGATTTGCGGCAGTATTCAAGAATGTATCCGTCGTGAATGTCGGGGTTTTACTGTATTTACTTTACTAGCAACGGTACCTGCCCTACAGGTGGGGCTTCAATTGGGAGGCCCAAATGAAAAGGCAAAATATCAGAAATTGAAGGCTTTTTGATTTTAAACGATTTAGATAAACATCCGTTAAATCATATCACACCAACCCAAAATTTCGTTGCAATCGGTTCAGCCGTTTATGCGGTAACTGGGAACAGACCCTCAGGTCTGTGTCGTGTGTCCACCCTCAGGAGAGCCAGGAAACAATATCTCTCTGTTCTCAGGACCGAACTCTCTTATCTGTCTTCCTCTTCCAAATCCTGGTGGCGTCTGGTCAAATCTGTTTCTGGTGTTTGTTCCCCCTCCATCCCATCCCTCACCTCAAATGGCCACACGGCTGACTCCGCACGTGAAAAAGCTGAATGCCTCAACTCTGTGTTTGCCTCTAAATCTTGTGTCCCAAACCCATCCCTCTCTGTACCCACCGTACCCAGTCGTACCCAGCTGCTCCTGGACTCTGTGTCCTTTCCTCCTGACAAGGTGGAAAAGTTTCTATCAACCCTCGACTCGGATTCTGCAACTGGACCTGACGGCATCAGCCCACGGCTCCTAAAATCCTGTTCTTCCGCTCTTTCACTCCCTCTTTCTGTTCTCTTCACCCTCTCTTTTGCTCAAGGTCATCTTCCATCTGCTTGGAAATCTGCCAACATCACCGCTTTGCACAAAAAAGGTGCAAAAACAGATCCCAGCAACTACAGACCAATCAGCCTTCTCCCAATTATCAGCAAAGTCATGGAATCCATCATTGCTTCAGATATGAAATCTTTCCTCTTCTCCAATGGCTTGATCTCTGATCATCAATTTGGTTTCAGACGTGGACACTCTACTCTGGACATGCTGCTTCTGCTTTCTCAACAATGGATGGAGGTCCTCAATGCCAAACAGGAAATTAGAGCAGTCTCCCTTGACATATCACATGCCTTCGATACGGTCTGGCACCCCGCTCTGCTCACCAAACTCTCCTCTTTTTGTATCCATGGAAATCTCCACGCATGGCTGGCGGACTTTCTCTCTAGTCGTAGTCAACGTGTGGCCCTGAATGGGTTTCTCTCATCTCCTCTTCCTGTTCAGGCTGGAGTTCCACAAGGCAGTGTTCTGGGCCCTGTGCTTTTTCTGGTCTTCATCAATGATCTCTCTGACTCTCTTGAAAATCCTCTGTATCTCTTTGCTGATGACTCTACTCTCTGTCACTCCATTCTTCATCCCTCACATCGGCAGTCTGCAGCCTCCTCACTCTCTGCAGACCTGGACAAAATCACAGACTGGGCAAACAAGTGGACATGTCTTTCAATCCTGACAAATCTCTTACTCTTACGATATCTCTCCGAAAAGACCAACTGGACAACCCTCCCATCCACTTTCTGAATAATCCTCTCCAAGAAGTTCTGTCACTCAAGCTTTTGGGTCTCACTATCTGCCATGATCTTTCCTGGGAAAACCACATTTCAAATCTGGCCTCCAAAGCCAGTCGCCGACTGGGCATCCTCCGTCATGCGAAGTCCTTCCTTGGCACACCTGAGCTCCTCACCACATACAAGGCTTTCATCCGCAGCTCAATGGAATACTGCTCTCCCCTCTGGGCTGGTGCTCCTGCCTCACAACTAGCTCGTCTTCACGCTGTTGAAACCAAAGCATTCAGAATCAGTGGAATCTCCCGCGATTAAGCTAACTCCAAGGGCCTCTCACTCACTCACCGCAGGCAGGTTGGTGGGCTTTCCGTCTTCTACCGACTCCTCTCTGGCCTTGCCCCCCCAGCTCTCTCTGGGCTCTGTCCCGCAAATATTCCTACAGGTCGCACAAGATCTGCCTGCAACCCTCTTATGGTCAAACTGCCAAAATCAAGACTCTCTGCTCACCTTCACTCCTTCATTCCTCTTTTCTCCCGCCTCTGGAACAAACTCCCTCACTCTCTTCAATCCCACTCCACCCTCCAGGTCTTTAAAACAGCTGTTCACCACCATCTCTTATCTTCCCCCATCCAAAACCTTGATCTTTTCTACCCCCGCTAATTTCACCCCAATTCCACTTTTTTGAAATACCAACTTCTGTCCTGGAAGTCCTTGGTGTCCTTGTGTTTTATACTTCTCCCTCCCCCCCCCCCCTATTCCCACGCCTCCTCCCCCCAAGCCCTCTCCCTTCCACACATCTCCCTGCTCTCAAATGTTGTGTTTGTGTGCTTCCCCTTCTCTCCCCATCTTGTTTTCCACTCCCTCTTTTTATATATTTTGTTTGTCTGGTTGATTTGTTTGTGAAGTAAATGTTAGCTCTTTCACGAGCCTCGATTCAGTATACAAAAAAAATTTAAAAAAATTAAAAAAACAGACAGACATTTGGTGAATTTTAATAAGATAATTGATATATTTTTTAAAGATTTCCGGGATTTTTTTAGCACATTACTACGATGCAGAGGCAATATAATATGCCCGCATCGTTACTATAGGAGAGCATGCATAAGCCCATCTGATTTTTCCGATCAACACGTGCAAATAATGCACAACAAAATTGAGATTATTTCCTTGGTAATTTTAAACAAAAACTGGCAAGGTGAAAAGGAATACTCCATTTCCTGTTGTTTAAGGCATGGGTAATGATAATAAACAACCTACTGGTTCCAACTACAGACTTGGCATTTAATGTGGAATATTTTTTTTGTGGGGGTGAACTTGCTTTTCAAGATGTCTTCGAACCAAAAGTTCATTGGAATTATGTTGAAATTATTCTAGATTTTGTTAATGTGACCTTTAAAAGAAACAAAAACCACATTTGACATTTCGAAACAAATAAATTGATCCTTGAAAGTGATGTAAACTGATATCGAACTCAATTCATTGACAGTAATGTGTTAAACTTCTGTACGTTTTCCAGAAGTATCTCTTTATTTTGCACATTAGCCAAAATTTTTTTAAACAAAAACAAAAGTTAAATTACGACTGGGATTACGGACAGTAAAATTACAGTTCAGTCCTTCGTGTAACCCCCACGAGCATTCAGGAGAGCACATACATGTTGAGGCATGCTGTTCATGAGATTTGCCAAGGTTTGGACAGGAATCGCTTGCCATGCAGTGACAATAGCCTGCTGCAATTCACGCACAGAGGTCGGCTGCTGGTCCAAGTGGTCGATTTGACGCATTAATTCTGCCCACAAGTTCTCTTTCGGATTCATATCCGGGGACATAGCAGGCCACTCCATATGCTCTACACCACGGTCAGCAAGAAAGTGTTGGATCATGCGAGCACGATGAGGCCGTGCATTGTCATCTTGGAAGAAAAAGTTTCCTCGAAAGGCTGCATGAGCAAATGGAAGCAATGTTTCTTCCAGAATGGCCCTGAACTTGAACTGGTTCAGGTTTTCATTCAGAACAACCAGGTCAGTTTTGCCCCCTGCATGAAAAGCATCCCAAACGGTCACCCCACCACCTCCAACGTGGACTCTTGGCACTATACAATCTTTGTTGTAGGCTTCATGCACTTGTCTGCGCACTCAGACGCGGCCATCTTGATGATAGACCAGAAATCTAGACTCGTCACTGAAGATCACGTGATTCCAGTGTCCTGGCTGCCATTGACGGTGCTCTCTGGCCCACTGCAATCGGCGCTGGCAGTGGTGTCTGGTCAGGCGTGGCTTTCTCAGGGGACGCCTGGCACGATAACCTGCTTGAACCAGTCGTTGGTTGACTAGCCTTCTGGATACAGGCACATTTGTCAGTTGCTGCCACTCAACCCTAAGCCGATTAGCTGACTTGGTACGGCCATTGCGGACTAACCGGTGCAGCTGGCGATCATCCCTCCTTGTGGTTCTGCGGGGATGTCCTGGCCTCGGTATTGGAGTAGGGACACCCCTCTGAGCATTTCGTTTCAGGATCTTTGACACCTGACCTTGAGTGATGCCATACTGCCGAGCAATAGCACGCTGTTTCATGCCGTAATTTCGGAAAGCCACCATTCCATGACAAACAGCATTGTCGAGTTGACGGACCATCTCCAGAGGAAGCGGCAATAACTTTTGGAGACGTGCAGGTTGTTTTCCACTAATACAGAACGCAACAACCCTTGTATACCCGACTGTGAAGCCAATCATCAAATGCACCTGTCCGTACATTTTGCCACGCCACCTATGATATAATCCTGTTGTTGACTTCTTGCTGTGACAGACAATCAGTGACATGGTTCTTTTAACAAATAAATCACCAAAGTGTAAAAGAAACTCACCAGGTTGATATACTGAGTTAAGAAAGTAAACCCAAGTCAAGAAAAAAAAAAATCCATATTAAATGCCAAGTCTGTATATGGCATAATGTTATTGCACTGTAGTCTCATAGAGCTCTGGTAATCAGCATTCAGAGGGTTTTGATTAATTATTTATTGGGAGGGTAACTATTGGCTTAAGCCAGATATGTTGCGCAGGCCCTGACATACAGGTGGCCAAAGATTAGTGCACATCCTAAGCTAAATATTGACCTTTCGACAGATGACAATAAGGCATAATTTATTACCTGCGCAACCAAAGGTGGATGGAGGTTATTTTTTCACCCCTGTCTGTCTGTCTGTTTGTCTGTCTGTCTGTCCGTTTGTGAACAAAATATCTAAAAAAGTTGTGGACGGATTCGGACGAAATTTGGCAGAGATGTAGCGCATGTGACAATGACGAAATGATTATATTTTCGTGAAGATCCAGATCCGGAAACATTACTGGAATTTTTAAGTGATTCTTCACCATTGGGAGATATTGTCATGTGGCTACCCTGTAGTGAACACCGCAGGATGACACGGATGACCAAACGAACTTTACTCCCAGGTGTTCAATCCAAAATGACGGTATTCTTTACACGCGAGGGAAAGGAGGATGACGAACTTACCTGGATGGCTTCCACCCGACTTCTTCGTACCTGGATAAATTAACTCAAACCACACAGAAGTAAAATGTACCAAAAAAATGCCGGCTTTATTGAAGAAATGCCAGTAACCAAATGATGCACGATAAAATAAAGTCCTAACTGGAGCACCCTCATACAGCCTCAAATACAAACAATGGGAAAAATAACTGGAAAATAAATAGGTGTGATTTGTGGCACTTGGCTCACTTATCTCACCACTCACTCCTGGCTTCATGCACAAAGCTAACAGGCCTTGGCGCACAGCTTGCTCTTCCAGCCATTCTTGTCCTTACGATCTCGTTCACCAACACCAACCCAAAAGCCAGATGATGTGAGACAGCCACGAGAAGACTAAGAGGAGCGATGTCAGGACACAACCGTTCGTCTTCAATGCCAGGACTCGAGAGGACGAAGAAGAGGAGAGCGGAAATCAAGAGGAGAGAATGAAGCCAAGAGCGCAAAATGTTGGGGAAATGACCGCTCGCAACCCAACCCAGAACATGTGAGGAAATCAAGGGGAAGAGAGAATTGTGGTGTCTCAAGGAATGTCCTTCGCTCAAGAGTGGAAAATGTCGGCCAGAGCAGTCTAGTATTCTCAATGCTCTGATGTCATCCATGCATTCTCCACCAATCCCATCGTCCCTTCTTACCATTCCTTATGCCAATCAATCCCAGACCAATCACTGCTCTTCGGGGCATGGCATCACGGACCTTTTGTGCCTGTGTGCTCACCAGGTTGATGTTATCCGCGGTAATGCTCAATGTCCTGTTTCCGGTTGGTTTTTATTTGGTGTCATAAATGCGTGATTTCATGGCTAGGTGTGTGTGCTGCATGTGTCATAATGAACAGGGGAAAAATAACAGAGGCCATTACATACAGGGCTTTTACCATTAATCCCTAGCTAATTAACATATCCAACCCCTCATGATGGGAACAAAGATACGCTCTTCCATGACATACGGTCTGCTGGATCCTTACTTATTACATGGGGTTTCTTCTTCTTCATGACAGTCAGAGCACAAATTTGCTACTTATGCAATTCTACCTGGACTAAGGTATTGCCTACCCCCTACAAACGTAACAATGTAGCCAAAAACAATAGATAACAGGATATCTCAAAAAGGTATGGATGGATTTGGGCAAAACTTGTTTGACAGGTTGTGTGTTTGACAAGGAAGAATCGATTCAATTTTGGTGAAGACCAGGATCCGGATCCAGCTGGTAGAATTGGTTAAATGATTCTTCACTATTGAGTGATATGGCCAACCAGGCGGAGGTATGCTCTCTACTGAGTGCCGTTCTCGTTGTATATTAAAGTTGTGCTCCAGTGTCCTTTCACTAATGCCTTGCTTAGGCAAGCAGATAGAATGCCTATGACTGGGAACTCATAGTTATGTACTTGAAGTAGGTCAATAGAACTCAGCTCCCTGAGTTTTTTCAGTCTTCTTTATGATTGGCAAGTCTGAGGAGTGCATCATTTAGTTTAGAGGTTTCTTATGATGCTAATAAATTTGTGCATGAGCCTCTCTTCCAAAATACACTATTCTCTGGAATCTCTACCAGCATGTCATTAATGCAATATTTTTGGAATGTTAGAATAAACAGAGTCTGAGCTCTAATGGAGCCTTCCTTGCAGCGATGATAACCTGCCAGCACTATTTCCTCAAAAATTGTTTTTCGTTGAAGCAGAACAGTGCGCAATGTCATGGCCTCATGGGGATAGTAATTCGGATTATTTTTTTATGACTAAATATTGGCTGCAGTGGGGTAAATGAGGATGCAGATTTTTGCTTATCCTTTCCTGAATTTTCAATTACTTCTCAAAAACAACCTGGTGTGTTTTTGAAGTGACGAGTCCAGCATGTTCCTCGTCACAGGAAAAGGGCAATTTATAGGACTTGGTGAGAAGCGTGTTTTCCTGGTTATACATAACCTTCAAGAAACTGATGGAGAGAGACTTTTCCTGCAAGAGCCTTCCTCATTCCAATTTGAATGTAATGTGTAACTCACTGTTGGTCGTACAGGATATCTCAATTGCACACTAGCTCATCAGACCTTGCCTTCACAGTCATTACTCCAGAAGTTTAACTCTTCTGTGCCTAGTATATGTCCTTTTCGTAACACAATCGAAAACCTGTATCATGCTTTTATTGACTGCAAGAGATTGTAATCTCTTTTTCTGTTCCTTAGACATTTTTTGGAAATGAAAATTTGTTTTTCTTTTCCAGTTTTTGTTTATGGGATTACATACATTACTGATTAAAGAAAAAAATAGGTGAGTTTGTTTCTGATTTTTATGTTTCCACCCCCGAAGGTGGCCGTAGGCATTATGTTTTCGGGTTGTCCATCCGTCCATATGTCCGTCCGTCCATACGTCTGCCAATCCATCTGTATGGGCTAAACCTCGTTTTTCTCAGCAACCACATGCCCGATTGAGACGAAACTTTCGAGGCAGGAGCGACACCCATGTAGAATGTTTATATGATAATTGTGACATCATAGGTCACGCGCCATCTTGGAGTAAACATAAATAATTTTAAAAATATTTCTCGGAAACCACTGAATGGAAAAAAATTGAAACTTGGCATATTGTCAAGTACAGGGTGTTTCAAAAAGATTGATACAACTTTGACTTCCTGCCATTTCTTTGTTTTTTTGACCTACACTGCCTTCCTTTTCAGGCTTTGGTAGTGTTATCGTGTGATTTGTTCCCTGGGATTTCTAGCTCCGGAGCTCAACTATGCCATTGACAGTGGAGCAGAAGACAAAAGTGGTGGCTCTGTGGTATGATACTAAATCAACAACCACAACAACATTTTATCGGGGGCAGAACCACCTGAGGAGATCACTGAGGGGTACCTGAAAGGGCCTAAGGACACCTGCTTCTGCGCCTGATGGGGAATGCTATGGCCTTACTGGTTTGAGAAAGACAACAGCAGGACGGTGACGATCAACGGTGAACGCTACCAGGCCGTGCTCCAGAAGTTCCATAATGATCTCGCCCAAAACGTCACCCCAAACCAGCTCAGCATGACCTGGTTTATGCAGGATGGTGCACCCCCACATACAGCTGGTGACATCATCACTTTCCTGCAGCAGCTCTTCAGAAACCGCCTCGTTGCCCTGTGTACCACTCTGTCTATGTCAACCGCCCTGCCAGACTGGATGATCTGAAGCAGAGGTGTCAGACTACCTCCAGGCAGTGCCACATGAGACCTACAGGAAAGTTGGACAGAACTTTGGAGTCAGGATAAATGCCTGTCTGAAGGGGCACACGTCGAGCACGTTAATTACAAGGATTTTGCGTAAATGCCAATTTCAGACCTTGGCTTCTCACTAACTCGAGCAGTGACGAAGTGCAATATAAATCAGTGATCGAAAATACCATGTCATAAGCTTTCAAGAAATGTTTGGTTCACATTCCTGAGGTCTTTGTTTCTTTGTAAATAAACGTTTAAACTTGTATCACTCTTTTTGAAAAACCCTGTACTCCCAATGGGAAACAAAAGCATGACAATGACATCATCCGTGAAGTGGTATACCAACCATAAATGTATAATCGAATGCCTTATCCTAAAAATCTGAAATTGAATGCATATGATCAATGACCCATTTGCATTGAAATAATAAATTTATGACATCATCGGTCACAGGGTTTGGCAGCCATATTGGATTTAACCTAAAACCTGAAAAAACATCTTCTCCCAAACCAGTGAAGCAATTGACTGTAAACTTTACATGTGTCGACTAGGCATGTCGGCTAAAGGTTGATCACTAAAACGTCATCGGTCACATGGTGTGGCAGCCACATTGGATTGAAGGAAAATATTAAATAATTACATCTCAAAAACGGCTTAACCTAACAATGCGAAACTTTACAAATGTCATCTAATATCATTGCTGCATATAGTTTGAAAATGATGATACGGTCATGTGGTTTGGCAGCCATATTAGCCTGAAAGCCAATATTAAAAAAAAAAAACCTTCTCCAAAACCGCTTCACCAATCGATGTTAAACCTGTCATGTATGGTAAAAATGTGATACTTGAGAACAGCTGAAGGGATTTAAAACATACGTGTTTATTTTTATGAGTTAACGAGGGGAGTCTACTCGTTGTCATGGGCAGGGACTATGCGGAGACATATTGGTGACATTGTCGCATTGCTGTAGTTTACATTGTATTGCTAAGCTTGCAATTTAGAAAAACAGAACAGCCAGATTAGTGAGTGGCAGAAATGAAAATGCACTTCTTAGTTTCAAAGGGATTGTTTCTGCACATGTAAAATTAGAACATGCATATCATGTGGACATGGGTAGTCTTCATATGTTTGAAGATTTATGGGAGCACTGACAGTGTTTTGTGTAAATGCATTGGAAATAGAGTATACATTTTCAGGTAAAAGTTATTTTGTTTGATGTGTATGGGTTGCACATGTGGGAGATATTCGTGTTCATACTGTATGTATACAATAGTGTATTTTGGTTATATTTTCACATGTAGAATTTGCGTGGTTTACTTACTTTTTTAAAATAATAAACTAGCCGAAAGCACCCGGTGTTGCCCGTGTTCTTTTTGATTGAATTTACTACTATAATTCAGCTTTTACTCGTGGCCGTATAAGATTGACTACCATAATTCAGCTCAGCTTTTAATTGCGAAATGGACCCAGCCAGGCCGAAGCGGCCTCGACAGACCTCGTCACCTAGCCTATAACCTTCCCGGGGGCCTGTCCCGACATTTTTAGTTCTTTTTGAATGAATTTACTACTATAATTCAGCTTTTACAGCCTTAGAAGATTGAAGACTGTAATTAGAAGAAGAAGCTGAGAAGAAGACTATAATTCAGCTTAGCTTTTAATTGCGAAATGGGCCCAGCCCGGCCAATGCGGCCTCGACCGGGCTCGCCACCTAGCCTAAAACCTTCCCGGGGCCCGTCCCAACATTTTTTGTATTGGAAGATTCTTCCTGTCTTTCACTTTTCAAGAGATTAGTTTGTGCAGACAAACAAACAAACCAAAACTTTCTTTTATATATATATAGACTAGCCGAAAGCACCAGGCGTTGCCCGTGTTCTTTTTGAATGAATTTACCACTATAATTCAGCTTTTACTCACGGCCGTAGAAGATTGACTACTATAATTCAGCTCAGCTTTTAATTGCGAAATGGGCCCAGCCCGTCTGATGTGGCCTCGACCGGCCTCGCCACCGAGCCTATAACCTTCCCGGGGCCCGTCCCGACATTTTTTGTATTGGAAGTTTCTTCCTGTCTTTCACCGTTCAAGAGATTAGTTTGTGCAGACAAACAAACAAACAAACAAAAGCTTTCTTTTATATATATAGACAAGCCGAAAGCACCAGGCGTTGCCGTGTTCTTTTTGAATGAATTTACCACTATAATTCAGCTTTTACTCGTGGCCGTAGAAGATTGACTACCATAATTCAGCTCAGCTTTTAATTGCAAAATGGGCCCAGCCCGGCCGATGCGGCCTCGACCGGCCGCGCCACCTAGCCTATAACCTTCCCGGGGCCCTTCCCGACATTTTTGTTTCTTTTTGAATGAATTTACTGATTGCGAAATGTCGGGACGGGCCCCGGGAATGTTTTAGGCTAGGTGGCGAGGCCGGTCGAGGCTGCATCAGCAGAAAGAAATTCATTCTTTTTGAATGAATTTACTGCTATAATTCAGCTTTTACCTCGCGGCCGTAGAAGATTGACTACGATAATTCAGCAAAGCTTTTAATTGTGAAATGGGCCCAGCTCGGCCGAAGCGGCCTCGACTGGCCTCGCCACCTAGCCTATAACCTTCCCGGGGCCTGTCCCAACATTTTAAGTTTTTTTGCATTAATTTACTACTATAATTCAGCTTTTACTCGAGGCCGTAGACGATTGACTACTATAATTCAGCTCAGCTATTAATTGTGAAATGGGCCCAGCTCAGCCGAAGCGGCCTCAACCGGCCTCACCACATAGCCTAAAACCTTCCCGGGGCCCATCAAGACATTTTTTTGTATTAGATGTTTCCTCCTATCTTTCACCGTTCAGGAGATTAGTGCGTACAAACAAACAAACAAACAAACAAACAAACAAAAACTTTCTTTTATACTCGACTAGCCGAAAGCACCCGGCATTGCCCGGTTTCTTTTTGAATGAATTTACTACTATAATTCAGCTTTTACGCGCGCCCGTAGAAGATTGACTACTATAATTCAGTTCAGCTTTTAATTGTGAAATGGGCCCAGCTCGGCTGATGCAGCCTCGACCGGCCTCGCCACCTAGCCTAAAACATTCCCGGGGCCCGTCCCGACATTTTTGGTATTGGAGGTTTCTTCCTATCTTTCACCGTTCAAGAGATTAGCTTGCGCGGACAAACAAACAAACAAAAACTTTCTTTTATATATGTAGACATAAGATATATAGAAGAGCTTCAAAGGTCAGCTTCTCTCACTCTCTTTCAGTCAGACAAAATATGGAATGGAGTAAGTATATCAGGAGAATAAAGGAAGGCAGATGAGGAAACAGGAAAGTAGTCAGAAAATGTAGGAAGGTAAACTCAAATACGTACCGCAAGGGACGCAATGCTGTGGTGCTCCGTAAGCGTGCGTACACGTGAGTAGCAGCTATGCTGAGGGAGGAGAGGAGAGAGAGGATAGTGTGAGAGAGAGAGAGGGAGAGAGAGAGAGAGAGAGAGAGAGAGAGAGAAAGAGAAAGAGAAAGAGAAAGAAAAGAAACGCAATTTAACGTAGAAGTAAAATAATTTGGATTCATTGGTGACAATATGTGTACCAAAGATTGTGGGTGTGGATGGTAAATGACATGAGATGGTTGTACATAGCTTTTTTGAAGCCCCCATAGGTAAGAGTAGGATTGGACTGTCTCTGGAAGGTGGTTGCACATACAGGAGAAGGGAAGAGCAAAAAGAGTTGGAGGTGTGCAGTCAGCCTGGATTTTTGGGAGTTTAACCAGGAGGGGGTTACTGGAAGAACATGTGTCCCAAAGGAGCCATTGCCAGTCATCGGGCTGATAGAGCAGAGCGAGCTAAACCAGTGGAGAGGTGGTAAAATTCAGAGATGCCATAAACCTGTCTTCAATGTGATAGAGGCCACCGACCTTAATGCAAATGTCAACCACATTTTCACTGAACATAGAGTATACTGTGACTAAGGAAGGGCCTTCAAAAACGTTTTGGAGCAATGTACTCAAAAACTTTTTTTCTTTTTTTCTTTTTCTTTTTTGTGTACAAGATCGAGGGTCGTGTCAGAGCTAACAATAATAATAATAATAATAATTCATTTATATTGTATAGCGCTTTTCAAGAAGCCCAAAGATAAGGCTTTAAGGCAAGATAAGGATAAGCCTTAAGATAAGGCTAAATGATCACAAAAAGACAAACTGACACATAAAACATATGAGATAAGAGATGGTGGTGAACAGCTGTTTTTTAAAGACCAGGATGGAGGAGTGGGATTGAAGAAAGTGAGGGAGTTTGTTCCAGAGGCAGGAGAAAAGAATGAAAGAGTGAAGCTGAATAGAGAGTCTTGATTTTGGCAGGTTAACCATAAGAGGCACATGACCATGTTTTTTAACCATGTTTTTTTAACATGTTTCAAACAAAAACAAACAATCAAGCACGGGTGCAAGTTCAAGTGTTTCAGACAGTCTACCCTCGCTAATATGATGTCCCACATGGTTCTTTCACCAAATTAGGTGGGTAACTTAGGGGCCCTTTTTTGCACACAGAACCCCCTCAGCCACAGGACTATGAAGAGAGTGAGGGTGTTTGTTCCAGAGGCGGGAGAAAAGAGGAATGAAAGAGTGAAGGTGAATAGCTCGAGTCTTGATTTCGGCAGTTTAACCATGAGAGGGTTGCTGGCGGATCTTGTGCGACCTGTAGGAATATTTGGGGGACAGAGCACAGAGAGATCTGGGGGAGCAAGGCCGGAGAGGAGTGGGTAGAATACAGAAAGACCACCATCCTGCCTGCGGTGAGTAAGTGAAAGGCCCTCGGAGATAGCTTCATCGCGGGAGATTCCAATGATTCTGAAAGCTTTGGTTTCAACATCGTGAAGACGAGCTAGGTGTGAGGCAGGAGCACCAGCCCAGAGGGGGGAACAGTATTCCATTGAGCTGCGGATGAAAGCCTTGTATGTGGTGAGGAGCTCAGGTGTGCCAAGGAAGGACTTTGCACGACGGAGGATGCCCAGTCGGCGACTGGCTTTGGAGGCCAGCTTGGAAATGTGGTTTTTCCAGGAAAGATCATGGCAGATAGTGCGACCCAAAAGCTTGAGTGACAGATCTTCTTGGAGAGGATTGTTCAGAAAGTTGATAGGAGGGTTTTCCAGACGATCTTTTCGGAGAGACATCGTACGAGTGTGAGATTTGTCAGAATTGAAAGACATGTTCCACTTGTTTGACCAGTCTGTGATTTTGTCCAGGTCTGCAGAGAGTGAGAAGGCCGCAGACTGCCGATCTGAGGGATGAGGAATGGAGCGGCAGAGAGTGGAGTCATCAGCAGAGATAGAGAGGATTTTCCAGAGAGTCGGAGAGATCATTGATGAAGACCAAAAAAAACACAGGGCCCAGAACACTGCTTTGGGGAACTCCAGCCCGAACAGGAAGGGGAGATGAGAGGAACCCATTCAGGGCCACACGTTGACTACGACCAGAGAGGAAGTCCGCAAGCCATGCGTGGAGATTTCCATGGATACCAAAGGAGGAGAGTTTGGTGAGCAGAGCGGGGTGCCAGACCGCATCGAAGGCACGTGATATGTCGAGGGAGACAGCTCTAATTTCCTGTTTGGCATTAAGGACCTCCATCCATTGTTGATAGACAACTTTTCTGAGTAAATGACGATTTTTTTTTAACTGTAAAAATATGAGCAGACAATAAATACGTAAGTAATTTTCTCTTACGAATGACACTTACTGTATGTGCGAGAACACTTTTGAATCCCATTTTAATATACAGCATCAGGTTTTCCCAGGGAATCAATACAAAGTGGCATACTCCTTTTGAAACTTCTTCCAATAGACTGCTCTTTAAATAGTTACCCGGTACCCGCTAATCTTTAACATATGTAGTCTTTTTACCCTGCGCTCGCAAAGAGAACAGGAAGGTTAAGCGATCGGGGTCGTACGTACGTACGTATGTAGTATGGCGTATGTGCGTGTCTACATTTTAAAAATTCATTTTCTCAGCCACTTTTGGTCCGATTGACACGAAATTTTTACCATAGGATCGCCTCGACCTGTACATTTCTTAGTCATAATTATGACGGCATAGGTCACGTGGTACAGGTGCCATCTTGGAAAAACTGAAAAAAGTTGCACCTCTATCTCCAAAACCATTCCAATGAAAATATTGAAACATGGTGCGTTGTCAAGTACTCCCCATGGGGAACAAGATATGCTAATGTTGATGTCATCAGTACCTTCATTATGAGATCGTAATTCCAAAAATACAATGCTTGATCCGATAAGTATGAATTTTCTTTCTATGCAAATGTTGGTCTGATTGACACGAAGTTTTCACCATAGGAGCGCCTCCTCCTGGAGATTATTTGTTGATAATTATGACGTCATGTCACGTGGTATGGGCGCCATATTGGAAAAACATTTGCACCTCGATATCTCCGAAACCACTTCATGGAAAAATATTGAAACTTTGTTCATTGTCAAGTCATCCCCATTTGGAATAAGTATTGTTAACGATGACGTCATTGGTGCCTTAATTTTGACGTCATCATTCAACAAACTTGTACAACGCTTCTTCCGATCAGTTTGAAATTTATTGAGCGTGATCTTCTAAACACTTATATTCGAGAATGTAAATCTATAATGTCATCGGTCACGTGGACTGGCAGCCATATTGTATCAAAGAAAAAAAGCCTGATAAACAGAACAGTTGGCTCCCACCAAGTTGACTGCGTGTGGTAAGTATTCTACTAGTACCGACTGCAAAGCCGCAATGAGCCGGCGAAGCCAAAACCTCTTGCCACTATTTTACCCATCACCATGGCATCAGTAGGTTAGGTAGTTGGTAGTAGGTAGGTAGGTAGTTGGTAGTAGGTAGGTAGGTAGTTGGTAGTAGGTAGGTGTAGTAGGTACCATACCTGGTAGGACTTGGTAAAAGAGAACAGCAGACAGTCCTCCCCAATACCTGCATACCTCTTGCCACTATTTTACCCATCACCATGGCATCAGTAGGTTAGGTAGTTGGTAGTAGGTAGTTGGTAGTAGGTAGGTGTAGTAGGTACCGTACATGGTAAGACTTGGTAAAAGAGAAGAGCAGACAGTCCTCCCCAATAACTGCATACCTCTTGCCACTATTTTACCCATCACCATGGCATCAGTAGGTTAGGTAGTTGGTAGTAGGTAGGTAGGTAGTTGGTAGTAGGTAGGTGTAGTAGGTACCGTACCTGGTAAGACTTGGTAAAAGAGAAGAGCAGACAGTCCTCCCCGATGGCAATACCTGCATACAATACAATAAATGTCACAAGAAGCTTAAGGAAGTAACTATACGATGTGCTAGCTTAAGGCCTATTTTTAACTGGGCTTAACATACGTTTTCACAGTAAGTGTGTAGTCTTCTAACTTCAGTCGCTGTCAGGCACCAGGGCTGGTTCTCTGACTCTCCGGGCACGGCAGCTTCGTCCACCAGAAGACGTTAGCTTGCAGTGATTAATTCGGTGAATTCCATCTCAACTTCGGATATTTCCGGCCGTGAAAAACTATCCGTATTTCTAAACTAAATATGTAAACCGCTTATACCATATTTCTGGCCGTGAAAAACTATCCCATACAGCCGCGAGATTTCTAAAAAAGAATTCTTCGTCAATTTTAGAATATTTGACGCCGTTTTCACCCTCCGAAACGCGTAATAATATTTTTTCAAATGCTTGAATCTCATTGGTTCTGGTCTTTGATGACGATTTTCGTTGAAGATAACGAGGTTGGTCTTAACGTATTTTAATTACTAATGAGAGGTTTCATTAGATTATGAATAAAAAACGACGGGTGAAACAAACTCCTATTGAACTTTTTCGCAATTGTTTTATGCAAACTTCCGCATCCGGTCGATGGCTGTCTCCAGCACTCCATCCAGTCACAGAACTCAAATAGACGTAGAAGAACTATGCCCGTTCACGACACACACACAGCGGTGGCCCCGCTCGCGCGCACACGCCGCCATTTTAGTTAGCGCAAGAACTGAATAGGCGAACGTGTGCGCTAGCTAGGCCTAGTGGAAGTGGATGAGTGGACGTGAATTTTTATATTGGACGGTGTTGTGTTGCTTTTAAACACTATTTTATGAATTCTATTCATAATTTAAATCTCTGTCGAAGCATTTTCCTGGCATCTTGACATAGTTTATCCGAATTCCCCGGTAGTTTTCCATTTCATCTCTAGCTGCTAATCTCTCACTCCTTACTATTTGCTGGTTCTTGTACCCCCTCTCCCTCTCTTTCACTTTCTGCCTATTGCTCCTTTCTCATGTACTTTTTACCACTCTCTCCCTCCTTCTCTTTCCTGCTCCTCTCTTCCTCTATTATTTTCCAGTTCTCAACATAATTGTCTCTCCAGCTCTAAAAACAAACACACAACCCCCCCCCCCCTCTCTCTCTCTCTCCCCCTTTCCACTCCCTTCTCATGCCAATTCTCAGTATGATAGTTTCTCCATCACAGAACTTGACTTTTTTCGCTCTCCACTACCCCCCCCCCCTCCTCCCCTCATTCCTGTTCCCTTCTCTCACTCTACTATCTTCCCCTTCTGGTCATGTTTTTACATCTTCCCTTCCTCCCCCTCCCTCCCCCCCCCCCCCCCCCCCCCCCCCACACACACTCACTCTCTCTTTCTCTCTCTCTTTCTCTCTCTACTATATGCTCTCTCCCTCTCTCTACTATTTGTTAATTCTTTAAATCTATTCTATGAATCTATAATGATGAATGCAATTTAATATGCACGTTAAAACACAAGAACAAACATGAATATTTTTCTTAGTTTTTTAGTAATGTATTTTCCAATATTTCCATTCAGTCAAAATACAATACAGATATATATATTTCCCGTAGAAAAAGCATTAAAAACATATGATAAATGCTATGATAAATGGTGTGCACTTGCACCCAACCAAGCACTTCTTGCTACTTCCCGCACCACAGGTGTCAATATCCAAACAATTTACCTAAGCCCTCTACCTGGCTTTAAACTACCCACCCCGGGTATTCATGAAGGGGTCCATCTCTCCACATTCACTCCTTCGCACCATGCATTCCACACCTTTTATTCCACACCAAGCATTCCACACGAAATTTTCTCACACACCAAATATCACACCCAATTCCTCATTTGCTCAATACCATCCTCACACACCTTTCTCAACCAATTCCTCATTTGCTCAATACCATCCTCACACACATAGCATCATCTAGCTGTCTACTTCCCCTAATACTCGTGCTTCCCCGTCTTCCCTTACACTAAGCACTCCCTTCGTCATTAACAACCAGCTAAGCTAACTACGTCCCCTCTACCTGCACAAATGTCACTACTTAAATCTGGTCTTCTAAAGTCAGCCGAGTAGAAATTTAGGGTTAAGGCAAAGGCTCGAAGAACGGGAGGGTACTTCTCCTTGGTGGGTCCATCTTTACTTTTGGCCTTCACCAAACACTTCATCAGTTCTGCGGGGACATTGCAGGATGCTTGAAGCATGTCTAGTCCTTGCTCCGACATAAGATTTTTCTGTTTCAGGGTGTTTACCACGGTCTCTAGAGTGTCGACTTTTTTCCGAAGTCTACGAGATTTACGTTGAGTGTTTTTGAGTCGCTTTTGATGAGAGATGACAATATCTTGCATTTTGTCCAGCTTACGTTTCACACCCCTTGGACTATCCGAAACAAAGTAAGTGTGGTCATGATGATGTTGCTTGATTGGAGATGTAGGCAGTGCCTTGCTGGATGAACCCGCCAAGCACTGTGGTGTTTCTGAAGACGAAGTTGGAGAGTCGTTCTGGCTGGTTCTTGGACGAGGTGGTTTGCGCTGTTTCACAGTCTAAAAGTGACAAAGATAAAAATAAACAAAAGAAAATGTATAACTAGACTAGTTCAGTTTCCCAAAATTCACAAATTATATATGTATAGTACATGTATGTGTTACTGCCTTTGGAATGGATCAGACAATTTGTCTGCATTTCAATGGTAGCTTAAACTTCATCGGAACTTTAGATTGATAAAAATGTTTATTTTGTATTTTTCATTCATTCATTTATTATGATATATATTTTTGGTTGTCAGAAAGTTTGGAAGGAAAATTTTATTTTATTTTATTTTGACCTCTATTCTTTAGTTAGTAAACCGGCCTAATGCAAGAATTCTGAATTTTACTTACCTTTTGGAGATGATTTGGGAAGTTGAAAATGGTTGGAATTGAACCTTGGCGAAGTCTGGTTATCAGGCCAGTACGGTCAAAGCACTCAGCATCAAAATGATCCGAGCATAGGCTGGCATACTTGCTGGGTGTCCACTTGTCCCTCCTCATCTTTACGAGCCATTCTTTCTGAAGGGTTGAACCATCCTTGGGAAATCTATATTCAAAAGAAAAGACAAAATTTGTGAGCCCCCTTGGGTCTTTGCCCCCCCCCCCAACCAAAACTGCTTCCTACGCGCCTGCCCCCCACATGTTTTCTACACTCTATATACGGTACAGTGTCCGAAAATTCAATCACTAGACCATACTCTAGCCCCCAATATTTTTTGCTTGGCGACATTGTACACACAGCAAGGGAAATACTTTATCAAGCTTTATTTCTTTTATCAGTTAAACTCGTAATGTTATCTTGGCTCTCACCCTACATTATGATTAACTAGGGCAAATGGGCACAGATTGCACTCACTACTCACGCGTCACACCAATATTTTCCACAAAGTAACAATTACTAACGATAAAGAAAGCGATTACAAAATACAACCCTATTAGTCTAATTAGACGACAAATGTTAACCTAGATCCTTGATAACTGAACATGTTTATGCATCTCCTAACAGCCCAAAATTGTGTGTGGCTCAACAAAATTGGGAGAGAAGAGATTAAGAGCTAGAGTCCTTAAGTTCAAGCAAAGGCACGGCCTTTGGTTCAAGTCAAAATGCACTGACAAATCCGCAAACACACACACACACACAAACTAACAGATGGGACTACATAAACGAAAAACTACATCTGTGCATAACGTGAAAGTTTAACTAGAGTTTGGCGAGTAAACTCTTCATAATTAAGAAAAATAAATTACTTACCTGTGGAATGTTTTCCCAGAACCTTTCACAAGTCGATTTGTACAGTTTATTGCAGCACAAGAAGGCATATTGCTGATATTTGTTGAACATTCACACTGCTCATGTTAACAATAGGCCTATCTGTACGCAGAAAGCGGAGGTGTCTTGCGCTAACTAAAATGGCTGCCGCGTTGCGGCGGAGGGGCCACACAGCGGCCTGCATAGTTCTTCTACGTCTATTTGAGTTCTGTGCATCCAGTGAGTGATTTCATTTTAGAAATATTTTTGCAAATGCTCGACTCTCATTGGGTCCGGTGTTTGGTGACGCGTTTTGTTGAAGATAACCAGGCCCGTGTGGGCCGATGTTGGTCTTAAATTATTTTATTAATACATCGGAGGTGCATAAGATTGTGAATCAAACGACGACGGGTGAAAGAAACTCCTAATGAACGTTTTAAATTTGTTATGCATACTTCCGCATCCGCAAGATGGCGGCCTCCACTGCGCTTCGGATTCTCGAGCCAAGGCATAATCAGGTTTTCAACATAATACGTACTCGTTTATTGACAACACCGGCTTCGCCGGCTATAAATACCATCGATAGTTACCTCCTCCACCGAAGGTGGATGGAGGTTATGTTTTCACCTCCTTGTCCGTTTGTCTGTGAACAAAATATATCAAAAATTTGCAAACGGATTCGGACGAAATTTGGCAGAGATGTAGCGTATGTGACAAGGATGAAATGATTTGATTTTGGTGAAGACCCGCATTCGGATCCGGCTACTACAATTTTTTAAGTTATAATTCACCATTGGAAGAAAGGGCCAAAAACAATACCTAGCAGGATATCTCAAAAAGTTGTGGACGGATTTGAACGAAACTTGCTGGACAGGTTGGGTGTCTGACAAGGACGATTCGATTAGATTTTGGTGAAGATCTGAATATGTATTCGGATATGAGAGTTAATTAATTTTCTAAGTGATTCTTCACCATTGGGGGATATGGCCAAAAACGGTACATAGTGGGATATCTCAAAAAGTTATGGATGGATTTGGACGAAACTTGTTGGACAGTTTATGTGTGTGACATGGAATAATCGATTCAATTTTGGTGAAGATCCGGATCCAGCTAGTAGAATTTTTAAAAGTGATTCTTCATCATTGAGTGATATGGCCAACCAGGCGGAGGTATGCTTTCTACTGAGTGCCGTTCTGGTTGAGGTTTGTCATGCAGCATTCATTGCAACAATGCTTATTCATATCAAAAAGTTTAAATGAGTAATACACTCAAAGTGACAGTTGAGGTGAGAAATTTGTAGTTTGACAATTTTTGTCTTGTTATTTTGTTTGATAACTCCACATTTGTTGAATGATATCACATCTGTTGCACCGATGCATGCAGCAAAGCAGTGCTGTTGAAACGAATCTGCAGCTTGTTGTGGAATGAATATCATTCAAAGGTGTCAGTGAGGGTAAAAAGTTTGTTGTATATGATGAAGCTTGACATATGTATAGTTTCTCGTTGTCTCTTGATTATTATGTGGCTGCATTTGGAAGCCTAAGACCCCTCAATAATGTGCAAAATTCTGAATCCTTGTATTGTGATCACACAAATTTTCCCATACTTTCTGGAGTTTGTGCCAATCTATTGTGACAGCCGTGATCCTGATAGCATGAAGCCTTCTTTCTGATATGTCAATCACATACATTAATGGGGGGAGGGGGGCAGTCTCAGGCTTCCAAATGCATCCCTGTCCTTGTTCCCTGTTACATGTTAAGTCAGGAGTGCAGTATAATTTTTTTTTTAATGTATAATACTGTCCAACCAACAGCTGTTTGCAACTCAGCCTTGACTGCTTGCAGCCTTTGTAATGCTGATTCCTCAATGTCAGTTGCATTTATAGTGTCCTCAACTGTGAGGCATTTGCTCAATGTCAGATTGGTAGTGGGGGGGCATTGCATCAGCAGAACAGCTGCACCCCCAAATGTGATGCAGCCACGCGAGCTACAGGCTGCATACGAATCACCAATATCATTGCTGATTTGAGAATCTCGTTGAGCTGTTTTCAGAATTTTGCATTTATGTTCTTGCTCTAACATTTGCCAATCCCATCAGGGCACTATAGGGTTTATGGGCCCTTTGATTCAGCTCAGGTTGTGCATAAGCCAGTCACCATCTGCATGGGATATCCAAGTACCATTCTCTGTATCATTACTCATCCTTGGAGGCCCATTTTACAACAAAGGAAGAGCTGCAGCCGAATTTACAAAGGTTCGCTTGATGAACCTACCTGCCTGTTCCCAGCCTTACAAATTTTCTCTGCCATATGTCCTGTGCTATTTATGCTGCAGATTTTCTTTTCTTCAGATGTTATTCTTTGATGCTGTTTTTATTCCTAACTTCAATGTTTACTTTTTATCATTATATTATCATCATCATTTTTAAAGGGAAACCATAGATCATCAATTTGTTTTCCTCGCATTAGATTTACCTTTGTACTTGAAATGTATTCCCCTCTTTGAGTATTTTATGAATTTACAAATTGTTTACCACGCGTCGGCTTGGTATAGAATGTAAATTTGAAGTGGAGTTCAACTTTTCTGAAAGCAAATATTGATCTGACGGAGCTCACGACTACAAAATGTAAATGTTTCATGATATTTGTTTCATTATATCACCTTTATCCATCAATATTGTTGAAATGAAGATCAAATAGCTGTATGTTGAAATATGTTGAAAAAGTCAAAACTTTACATGGGGTGTACTTACTTTTTCACGAGACTGTATATATTGTTACGGACCGCGGATAAGATGTTGTGTTTGCCGAGCGGATGGCCCGCGGCCGTACAGTTACCCCGACTAACCCGATTCCCGAACGTTGGCCGGATCGCGCCACAGATATTCAATAGGGAAAAGACTAAGGCGACACGGATGTGAAGAAGAAGCAGACAAAAAGGTTGGAAATACGAATATAATTTATTTGCTATTTACAGGCTCAAAATAACCAAGGAAGAAGGAAAGATAAGAAAATAATTTACAGAAGATATTAGACACAGTGCAACGCTAGCTTATACAACTTAATTAACCCAAGGACAGAACAAACAAAACAAACTCACGTACACAAGAAGGATGGAGAGGCAGGAGGTGGATGGCTGGAGGGAAAGGAAGGTCCAAGGATGCTGCCGCACGATCGGCGCGTTTGGCAGCCGCCGTTCCTTCGCGGCCCTGCTCCGGAACTGCCGTCAAGGCCCCACGCTGCTGTCGTTGCTGCTGTGGCTGCGGCTGCTCTGGGGACGTCGCGTGCTTTGCCAGGACTCGTCTGGTCCAACCACACAACTGAACAACGTGCTTGCTTCTTGCCCAACTCTCTTGCTTGGTCCAACTTTGGCGAGCAAGGCGACGAATAGCAGGCTTTGTGCTTCCCTGGACGATCTCTCCTGGATGATCTCTCTGGATGATCTCTCTGGATGATCTTTTTGGATGATCTCTTTTGGACAAGAATCGCTGCTGGATGATCTCTTCTCTCTTAGGACCTTGCGCGCGCGCTTTTTATAGCGCCTCCGGCGATCAAGCCGCCGGCCTTTAGGACACGCCCATCGGTGTGCTCACCTCGGCCCTGATTGGTCGGCACGGCCCTCTAGCTCCGCCCTTGATGATGATGGGCGGGCACGCCTTTCTTCCCCGACCCGAGCACATGTTCAATGGTGGTTTTGGAGGGGATGTAATTGGCCATCGAGGCTTGGCAATGATGAAAGGGGAAAGTGAAAGGAATCTACTCTATTTCACTTGGTGCAATGGAGTGTCATCTTAATGGGAGACAAGGCCTTACCCTAATACACATAATAAAGATATAACTATCAACCAGGGGGAAATCTATGATTGGCTGACGTGTATGCTTTATGGACTAATTATGGGACGCCCTTTGACCTTTACACAACACTGGAGGCAGGAGGGTCCAGAATCAAGCAATATTAATAAAACACACAATAAAAAAATTCAATCCTCATATCCGCAACAATATATTCGATATATATACATAACCAAGAATGCTCTGCCCTCAGCACAGGATACGGAAAGCTCCACCCCTCTCCTCAGCAAGAGGGTGGGGCAGGATCAAATTTGTTGGAGTAAATGCACAGGCCAAGCTCTGCCTTATCTTCAACAGGACAGATGTCTATTAAGTAGGTAGTACAACGTGAAAATGGCTATGAGTATATGTCTTTTAAGTACATAGTAGAACGTAGTTTATTTTTTTAAATATCACCCATTGTTACATTGTATAATTTAAATAAACATAAATGCAAATTTTGCATGTGGAAAAAGTAAGTACACCCCTCCATTTATCACTACTTCAAAGACCTAAAATTAGAATCAGGTGCATCAGCTCAGGTGCAAATGATTAGAACATCGTTAGAGAGGATCTTGGAGGAACCTGTCTTATTTAAACCTCAGACATGTAGTTTGGTTTGCTCTTTGTTGTTGAAGTGTGCGGCGTCACCATGCCTAGATCAAGAGAGCTCGCTGAGGCCTTCAGGAAGAAGGTTATAGATGCCTACGAGTCTGGGAAGGGATTTAAAAAGATATCCAAACAATTTGAAATCAATCATTCGACTGTCCGGAAGATCATCTACAAGTGGAGAAGATTCCAAACAACTGCCAACTTGTTAGGGCCAGGCCGCCCCAGCAAGTTCAGCCCGAGCGCAGACCGCAAGATGCTGAAAGAAGTCTCTAAGAACCCCAGAATGTCATCAAGGGACCTACAGGTAGCTCTTGCCACTGTTGATGTCAAAGTGCACGAGTCTACCATTAGAAAGAGGTTGCACAAATTTGATATAAATGGGAGGTGTGCCAGGAGGAAACCTTTGCTGTCCAGAAAGAACATCAGGGCAAGACTAAAGTTTGCCAATGAACACCCTGACAAAAACCAGCACCTCTGGAACAATGTGCTCTGGACAGATGTATCAAAGGTAGAGCTATTTGGCCACAGCACCAGAAGACATGTTTGGCGAAAACGAAAGACAGTATTTGACCACAATAACCTGATACCAACTGCAAAGCATGGTGGTGGAAATATTATGGTTTGGGGCAGCTTTGCTGCATCAGGGCCTGGGCAGCTCACCATCATAGAGTCCACTATGAATTCTTCATTGTACCAGAGGGTGCTTGAGGATAATGTGAGGCCATCTGTCGGAACGTTGAAGCTCAACCGAAGGTGAACCTTGCAACATGACAATGACCCTAAACATACTAGTAAATCCACCAAGGAATGGCTGAAAAGAAAGAATTGGAGGGTTCTGGAATGGACAAGTCAAAGCCCGGATTGAAATCCCATCGAGATGTTGTGGTGGGATTTGAAACGAGCTGTGCATGCAAGAAACCCCTCAAACATCGCACAGCTGAAAGAACTCTGCACGGAGTAGTGGGCAAAGATTTCTCCCAGTCGATGTCAGAGACTGGTAGACAGTTATAAGAAACGCCTACTTGAGGTTGTTTCTGCCAAAGGGGGCAATACCACCTATTGGAGCCAAAGGTGTACTTACTTTTTCCACATGCGAAATTTGCATTTATGTTTATTAAAATTATACAATGGACTACAAAACGTAAATGTTTCATGATATTTGTTACATTATATCACCTTTATCCATCAATATTGTTGAAATGAAGATCAAATAGCTGTATGTTGAAATATGTTGAAAAAGTCAAAACTTTACATGGGGTGTATTTACTTTTTGAAGTTACTGTATATATATATATATATATATATATATATATATATATATATATATATATATATATATATATATATATATATATATATATATGTATATCTATATATATATATATGTATATCTATATATGTATATCTATATATATATATATGTATATCTATATATATATATATATATATATATATATGTATATCTATATATATATATATATGTATATATATATATATATATATATATATATATATATATATATATGTATATCTATATATATATATATATATATATGTATATATATATATATATATATATATATATATATATATATATATATATATATATGTATATATATATATATATATATATATATATATATATATATATATATATATATATATATATATGTATATATATATATATGTATATATATATATATACATATATATATATATATTATATATGTATACATATATGTATATATGTATATAATCGGGAGATTAAATGAGACGCGGACTTAGTTTCAGGGCGGTCGATCTTTAATTCTCGACAAGCTTTCGACCAACAAAGGTCTTCTACTTAGTCGTCCCCAAGTTCAGTGGAATCGAACCGAATTTTCGGTATTGTGTAGCTAACTGACCTCATAACTGATTATGGTCCAGCTTTGATGCATCAATCGTCGATGATCGTGACGATCGACTTGATAGTCCGTCCTTTGTCATTGAATACCACTCGCTCGTGAACCATCGTCGTCTCCTGCCTTGTTGTGATTTATTTTCTTTGTAAAAGAGCTAAAAATGTCAATTGCAGTCCAATAATATAAAATTTGGAATATTTCAATAAAATGAATATCATGAATGTTAATAAATGGATACAGTAAAGTCGTATTACCAAATAATTGACAATGATATAAATATAAATAAAATATTTTAAAATAAAATTGTAATTTCGTAATATTTTGTAATATTCGTAATATTTGTTTCAATATATATATATATATATATATATATATATATATATATATATATATATATATATATTGTAATATTTGGAGTTTGTAATATTTGAATATACTCGTACACCCACAGACTACGGGATGGGCAGGAAGGATCATTTCTTTTTGTGTATATAGATTACAGTCGATCTATGATCGGGTCTCAATAACATTGGGTGTGTGTTCATTTACCAAGTTTATTGTGAAGAGATCGCCAATTGGTTTAAGCATTCGAGAAAACACTCCATTCAAAACCGTTAAGGAACGGCTGGCTTGGCAAGCACAGGCTAGCTGCTTGGTGAAGGAGCACAACCCGAGCTTCTCCCTTTCAGTTTCATGTTAAACAGCAGGATCGAGTTTCAAAAGTTCGCTACGAAAAACGCCACGGTAGCGGCAGAAAGGGCCATGTTATTAACCCAACATTTGTGGGTTATATAGAGTACAGTAGATCTTCTCTCAGTTCTGTAAGTGAACCTTCCTTCACGGATGTCGGGATTCCTCCAAATTCCTTCATTTCGTGTCATGAAGAGCATTAGCGACTGTTTAAAAAGCTGAGCATACGTGTTTGTGGTGTATAATATTTTTACTTCCTGTAGAAGCCGTTGCTTCCACAGAAATGCCATTATAACTATAAGCTATTTATACACGTTGTCACTGCAGGAAAAACGCCTTGGGGAAATGGGACATTATTAGTATTAATATTGTTTTGTAATAACATTAACAATATGCAATTTTCATTAATTTTGATATTAAAAGCATCTTTGGAAAAACGCCACGATAAATCTTCTTCTCTGGGAAAACGCCACGATAAAGCTAACTTAAAATGGATATACACCTCAACATGCAACCCCATTGATGGCAACGGCGGGGAAAACCCGCTCGGGATGGAAAAAACCCCTTGGGGAGAGGGGCAAAGGAATGCGCTGCAACCATCATTATGTAACCCTTGGTCATCCTGTCAAGTTTGGTTGAGATTGGATAAGTAAGGACTGAATGTATTGGCGTCAAAAATTCATCAGACAGACAGACAGACACAAATGGCGTATTTTAGTATGATAGTGTAGCGGTTACCGCTGTGTATACACAATCGCCTTGCACCTGCCGAGGACGCGGCCAGGGAGCGATCACCATGCCGGGCTCGCCCAGGCCGCCCGGACAGGCCCAGACACGCCTCTCCCGGGCATGCCCGGGCACACCCGGTTTCGTCTTTCCCGGGCATGCCCAGACTCGCCTTTCCAGGGCTCGCCCAGGACGCCCGGGCACGTCCAGACTCGCCTTTCCCGGGCAAACGCTCCGGCATGATGTGTATATATATTGCTGCCCGATAAATGGGCTTTACAGAGTATGCCAGGTTCTGTACGAATAAACATGCTTTGAACTCAACCAAATGGCCTCGTTCTCTCGCCGTCCACGACTCCTAAAATAGTCAGTATTACACTTTTAGACTTGTGTTGCTGTAGCCAAATAAATCTCAAGAATGAAATATGTAATACAGTATTTTAATATTCCATTTTGTTGATTTTTTACTTTAAATATTTTAATAATATAATGACTGGTCATTTTTCCTACGAATGGAGGCCTGGCTGAGTAAGGTCCAACTATGGTTAAAGTATCTAAGTAGTCTGCTTTCCTGAATAAATAAATTAATGAACATAACATTTAAGGTTCTTTCTAAAGACATCAGGCATTGACTTATGCAGTTAAATGCATAATTCTTCTGTTAATGTGACATTCTGATATAAATGCTCTCACACAAATGTCGTCTGCTATTCTGGGTAGATAACTCTCAGTAGGCAGATGTTAAGGGAGCAGTCATTTTTCTCTTCTGCTCCCAATATTTTTATTGGTCAATTTTATTTTTACCTTGCCAGTGAAAAATACAAGAGTCCTTACTTGGTGCCGGAGAGCTTGGCCAACAGCAACTATATCAGTTTGCGAAAGCAGGCTTCCTGGACAATCAGGAACACCAGCAGCTCAATCCATATAATATGACACCATTAGGAAGAACAACGCTCCTACATTTGATAACCTGATATTAAACAGCATAGCACTGAAACGAAGAAGAGAACTGCAATGAAAGCAGACAAAAATGTTCTACAGAGTCTTGTCACATCATATGCAGCCAGACGTACTGTTTATCCGGATAACATTCTGAAGCATTAACTTCTGCCAGTGCCAGTTGCTCTGGCGGTGATGAATGGTAGTTTGAAAACAAGGAGCAAATCAATGTTGGCTGACATATTGACTTCAGATGTTGAATGTCCTGTCACAATTGACCTTGATGCTAGGTCGGCCTGTCCTGTGATAGATGGAATTATTTATATTGGAAAACCAGCTGATGCCAAAACATTTGGAGATTTTGCTGATACATTTACAAGTTCTATCTTCCATTCAGGAACAGCATATGGTCGAATAAATGTCATATTTGGCAGATACCGACCGGGATGAATCTATCAAATCAGAAACACGACAAAGACGAACAAAGACGACTCGTCCAATGTGACGCATAGTTGAAGGAAGAGATGTTCAACTTCCAAATTTTTGGTCAAACTTCCTTGCCTTACCAGAAAACAAACAGACCTTGCTTGATTTCTCTCTGAGGAAATATAAATAAATGCACCATATGATAAAGAATTTGGTGTCGCAGATGGCTTTGCAGATGAACAGGAAGTCAAGTTATCTCGTGATACCACAAATCTTATCCCACTTAGAGCGACCCATGAGGAAGCAGATCCACACCTTCAATTTCTGCTGAAGCACTGCTGCCTTTCCATGCCCTTACAGGGGTGTGATACCACATCCTACATCTATGGGCACACCAAGCCATCAGCATAGAAAATATTTCTGCTTCATCACCACCTTCTTCATGATGTCGGAGTGGGAATCCTGACCCCGACTAAGCTCAAGTCAACAGAAGCATTTGTTTGCAAAATGTATGGCGGTCGACAATGTACAGTTGGTTTATATTGTGCATAGGATAATGTTTGAAAAATCTTGCAAACAAGAAATGCTTCCACCTACAAGCAATGCCCTTACCTTCCGCATACAGCGTGTGCATTACCAATGCATGATATGGAAGAAAGCCCATTGTCCAGTTTCACATCTATCGGATGTTACTGGGACGGGGTGGAAAAGATGAACCGCAGGATTACAACCTGTTCTGATGACCTTGAATCTAATTCCAGAAGCCTGTCATGAACTTATATCATGCTCTTTTCAGACAAGATGCCGAACAATGAGCTGCAAGTGTCGGAAGGCAAAGCTTGCATGTACTGCTTGCTGTATGTGGATGTAGGAAGCATGGCAACCATATTGCCATGTTGCCTTTCTATGGCATGTGAAGGTTACATTTAACTTTTTTGTCCATGTAATGTAGACTGTGTTTGAATAGATTTCATGTACGCTTTTTCACACAAATGAAAAGTAAATGTTCATTTTCGAACACCATTAATTTTTTTATTCATGGACATTATTGTCATGGTCATTTCACAGTTTACAGTCATATAAATTACAATTTTCCAGTGCTAGATATTGATTGAGGTTTTTTGTCTTTGTTTTTTTTTTACATCCGTTTATGGGTTTTTACATAAATTTTCATTTAGAGATGCTTTTTCTTTTTTTCATTTATGGACATGATTGTCATGTTTATTTAACAGTTTTTTTTTGTTTTTTTTGTATACAAGATCGAGGCTCGTGAAAGAGCTAACATTTATCACACAAAAAGTCAAACCGACACATAAAACACAAAATAAGGGGAGCGGTAGACAAGATGGGGAGAGAGGGGGAAGGACACAAACACAACATTTGAGAGCAGGGACATCGAGAGAAATGTGGGAGGGAGAGGGCTTGGGGGGAGGTGGGAGAGGTATAAAACATATGGACACTGCAAGGACTTCCAGGAAAGAAGTTGGAATTTCAAAAAAGTGTATCTGGGGTGAATTAGCAGGGGTAGAAAAGATCAAGGTTTTGGATGGGGGAAGATAAGAGATGGTGGTGAACAGCTGTTTTAAAGACCTGGAGGGAGGAGTGGGATTGAAGGGAGTGGGGGAGTTTGTTCCAGAGGCGGCAGAAAAGGGGAATAAAAGAGTGAAGGTGAGCAGAGAGCCTAGATTTTGGCAGTTTAACCATAAGAGGGTTGCTGGCAGATCTTGTGCGACCTGCAGGAATATTTGGGGGACATAGCACAGAGAGAGCTGGGGGGCAAGGCCGGAGAGGAGTCGGTAGAAGACAGAAAGACCACCAACCTGCCTGCGGTGAGTGAGTGAAAGGCCCTCGGAGTTAACTTCATCGCAGGAGATTCCAATGATTCTGAAAGCTTTGGTTTCAACAGCGTGAAACCGAGCTAGGTGTGAGGCAGGAGCACCAGCCCAGAGGGGAGAGCAGTATTCCATTGAGCTGCGGATGAAAGCATTGTATGTGGTGAGGAGCTCAGGTGTGCCAAGGAGGGACTTCACACGATGGAGGATGCCCAGTCGGCGACTGGCTTTGGAGGCCAGCTTGGAAATGTGGTTAAACACATACATTTTGCATTTTACACATACATATATTTTACAGTTATGGAAATTACAATTTTCAAGTGCTAGATATTTATTGAGGTTTTTTTTTGTCTTTGTTTTTCTTTTACATCCATTTACGGGTTTTTACGTAAATTTCCATTAACAGACGCTTTTTCTTTTTAATTAATGGACATTATTGTCATCTTTATTTCACAGGTTACAGTTATAGAAATTACAATTTTCATATAATGGATATTGATTGAGGTTTTTTTTCTTTCTTTTTACATCCGGTTACAGTTTTTTAATGGAAATTTTCATTTACGGACGCTTTCCAACGGTTCTGCAAATTTTACCAGTGTATCAGCTTTGATGTCATTCGGCACACCAAATTTCAGCTTTCTACGTCGTCCGGAACATTAATATCAGTCAGTGAGTCAATGAGTCAGTGGTTGGAATGAGATTTATATCTTATATACCTGTACAATGAAAAATAATAAACATTTGCGTTTCTTGAACTAGTACGAGTTGTCGTTCATAGATCTTTTTCAACGCCCCACACGTCAGTTACCCAAGCTCCCACTCTCCCATAAAATGAGGAAACCTGGGATGATAAAAACAATTGTGAAATATTAGTTCATAAATTGTGAATTATTATTCTCAGCTTTAAATTGGAAATCATAAATAATATTCCTGCCATTATAGTGTTTACTCCCAATTTCTTCAGCCTGATGCTTTTTGGACTTGCTCGCCTGCAGGCTTTAGCCATTCTTTGTAAAAATGATATCGTAATTTCGTTTTCCAATCCAGCCCCCCTTCTAATTGCCTGAGTGAACTCTTGGGGTGGATTAATTGATAGATCGCCATTTTAATGGTGGAAGCCCTGACATCGGTAGCATCCTGTATTGTCCGTAAATGAGGTGTCATCTGGCCAATGGTAAAGGTAATTTTCATGGTTTCGTCTCAGTGGCCATTGGATTGTCAATCCAAAATGTTGGAAGTTTCTAGTGTTATCAGCTAGGAGTGCAGCATTATGGAACATACATGGTGTTCTCCTTGAGCTCGGATTTAGGAATGTTAATTCATTTGAAATGGCTTTGTTGTGTTGCTTTGTGGTGTATATTTAGTCATTCTCCGCTCGTTCCAGTGTTTTGGTGTGTTTATTTTGGTCTTTTCTCCTCATTAACCATGTTGGGTACAACAGATAGAGCAGCTGGTAAATGATGTACCATAAATGTGTTTGTGAAATCTGAAGCAGCTACTGTTACTAAAAGCTTATGCACTTCTTTATTTCAAAGAGATGGTGTCTGCAAGTGTAAAGGGGTGGTGTCTGCAAGTCTGCACTGGCTATTAGTCACGATTCTACATACAAAACACCATCCTATTTTATTATGGTATGATTCTGTGGCATACATGTCCCTAATTCATGACAATAAGCTTGTTTATCACTGTTCTTTTCCAAAAAGAAAATGCGGGATTATTTGATGCGCTGCACATCGGTCTGTGCCTGTGGTATTAGTCTTTTTCTTCTTTTTTCGTATGCAGCTCAAGGCTTTGGGGTAGCATCAATGGCTGAGGGATCACCGGTTTTGGCCTAATGGTTAGAGCGGCGGGCTGAGGATCCTGCGTCCTGAGTTTGAATCCCGTTGAAACAACGCCAGGTGGGGTTGATTTAGCCTGAACTACATCCTTCCGAGGTCCGCAAAATGAGTACCAGATAATTGGTTATAGAGAGGCATTGCATCAGCGGCAGACGCACCCACTGAAAATGATGCAACCAGCAGCTGGGTGGCTGCACTCGATCCACCCATTGGCTGAGGGAAAAACTGTGCTGCTCTGCAGGTTATGGCAGGAATTTGGAATTTGGTCAGGGTGCTGACGATAGCTCACCTTTAAAGTTACATCACAAAAATATAAAAAAATTAAAAATGGCCTGTTTGGCCAGTGCACCACAAGCCTTGGCGGCGAAGTTGGCTGTAGAGCCCTTCAGAGGGAAAAAAACATTTTTGATGGATGACTCGTCCCACATAGTGGGATGACCTGGAAGATGTTGACACCTACAGACTGCGGGCGGCCAATAACAGGACCCACCACCCACAAAGGCGGCCCCAGAATTTACAAGGGCCATGCTGTGCTGTGTGCGGCAGTTGAAACGACCTTCAAGAGAGAAACATATCTCTCTCTCTCTCTCTTTGCTTAGTCCTCCAGGGAAGAGACATCCCTCTCATCTCGCATCCCTCATCGCCTTTTCTCTTCACCATCGCTGTGTGAGCCGCATTTCTTCCATGCCGTGTCAACCTGCACGATCACACCATTGTGGTGGTGCCACAACCAGCTCATGTCCGTCGAGAGTCCTTGCCTGTTCTGCACCACCTTCATCGTATGAGTTTGTTATTTTGGCACCATAGTTGTGTTCGGGTTTTCGCATCCTACCTTCCCCATTTGTCTGTCCTCGTGCACCAAATTTGTCTGGGTTCTGTTGTCTTTTGTATCTGCATGTCCGCATTTCTCTTAATAATAAAACATTTTATTCACAAGCATCTTTCCACCTTTTTGTCTCCCGTGCATTTCACCACGATGTTCGGCTTTCATTTGGGTGATCTTTGGGGAAAGGTAAATCGTAATCAATTGAATGCAGTAACTTTAACATATTTTGGCTACTTGTGCGGGTTGTACACCCAGCTCAGTCGGACCATGTTAATAAACTCCATCTGACACAACAACTGGAGTCCGTAGTGGGAAGAGGACCCTGGATTGAATCTCCACACAACTGGTATCAGGAGTGTGGGATTAGTCCCGACACTATCCCCGAGGCTATATTGAAAATTTTAATTTGAGTGCTTGTTTGGGCGTTGTGAAAATAAATGATAATTTTTGGTTTCAGATTGAGCACATGCAGGAACATGGAGAGGATGGCGGACGTCCATTAAATGGTGAAAGGTGTGGAACATGTGCTTGGAGGTGAACCGGGTTGGGGCTGAGTGTGGAAAAGACGAGGCAAGGAACCTTCTATACTCCTGAGCAGTTTAGCCAGGAGGCAGGCACAATGGAATTTCAGCCCATGTTCAAACAAATAATTGAAAAAGTGAATAAAATGGACGACTTGGAAGCAAAATTGGGCACATAAATTAATGGGTTAGAGGATAAAATCGATAAAAACAAAGATGATTAGGAAAGAAAATGAACAAAAATATTAAATCCTCAGTGTATCATTGGGGGCTCCGATTAAAAGTGATATGGTGGGTTAGTTAAGAGGGGTAAAGGAAGATATAATAGGACACAAAGTGGAGTGAAAAGGCAAGCAGAGCTGTGGTTGAGGCTTGCGGAGCTCAGTAGATGGTTTGCAGAGGTTATGAGATGTAATGGGGTTGAGGCTGTACTAGCAGGGGTAGAGAGAGAGGTCCAGGGTTACAGGGAGAAGATCTGTTTGAATATGGTAATGGCCTGGAAGGACATCACACTAGTGTAGATGACGCTCTGCCCTAGAGGAAAGAGACGGTCCATGAAAGGAGGCAGGTAGAGGGAATAACATGGATAGAGAGACAGGAGGACTCCATGGTTTGTGAAGCGACTTCCATGGTGTGTGGGACAGCACTTGTGGGTGCCCGTTTAGAACCTGCAGGGTCTTTCTGACATGACCAGGACCATCAGAGTTTGACCCGATACCAACTCTGGAGTATGCGGGCGAACGCGCCATCCCACACAATATCTATTTTCAGACATTCATGATGTTCTGGCTGGCGAATTGATGGGGAGCTGAATGTAGTTGTAGGCCTTTTGCAGAAATTGCACTGACTTGTAAAATAAGTGCCCCATACCACGAAGTTCAGCAGCTCCGCTGTAGAAGACAGCCTCACAGCCCCAAACAACCTAACAATGTGTCACGTCCTCATCCACAAATGTCTTGGCAGGTTAGATGAGTAAAGTTATTTACTCATGATGACAAAGGATATCCACACAAACTACTTCTCTTTAATCCACTCTTCAATGAACATGGTAGCAGAGAAATCAAATATGTACATATGAGTGTGTAACTATAATATATGTTTGTGTGTCCACAAAGGAAAACGAAAAAAAAAATTGACATTTACAATTATTGGTTTGAAATGTTTTAATGTGCAATGCATTCATTAAAAAAACAACAATATTCTTTGAATCAATGTTTATCATGAAAAATATGTTCAGTAAGACCCGACTGTTTTGCCTTTCTGATTGATTTGGCAGGACTGTATATTGATGGTTGCCAAAACCTCTTGTTCAACCGCAGAGCCTCTTTTGTAAAGTATCGGGGCTTGTGGAAGAGTGAGAACACAGAACAGATCAGTATGTAACAGAATGAAAAGAACAGTAGAAACAGTAGAGGGCACAACAAAGCAGGGTTGAGGAACATAATATAGGGAGACTTAGAGAAATAAATGGATGTGAAGAAGAATTAGGGCAAAGAGAGGACATGGGGGTTAAACAAAATGGATACAGCCACAAACTCTAAATCAGAGAATTGGAGGGAAAAACTGGAAACTTGGAAAGAGGAGGCTTGGGGGAAAGTTAGTGAACAGAGCAGAAATTGTATGGTGAACAGAGCAGAAAGAGGCTGTTAGTACCCCATAAGTTAGTACCCCATGAGAGTAAGCCGCAGAGCAGATTTTTACGACACAAGCGCTTATGTCACCAGAGCCAGTTGTAGAATCAAAGTCGAGGTTATGCAGAAACCTATCCACCTTCTTAGGTGAAAAAGACGCAGGGTAAAGAGAGTAAGGGGTTGGGTCACAATATTTGGAAACAAACACAGAATTGAGGCATGCAGACTTCTCACGAGAAGAGGCGGTTGTGGTGCAATTTGAGGTGAGGGAAGGGATGGAGGCTTGGAGGGGGAACATATTCCAGAGAGTTAACAAGATGCCATCAGTTTTTTGAGATGACAAGTTTGAAAGTTAATTATTGATGTTGGCCAGATGTTGATTTCTGGCTCTCCTGGGATTGGACGCATACTTGTTGCGAGCTTTGTGGAGTGATCTGAGATTGCCGGATTCAGTCGGATTTGTCATCTAGGAAGAAAGGCAAGTTGTTTCAAGGCAACTGCCTCACAACAGGATTCAGTGTACCATGGGTAAAAAGAATGGAAGGAGAATTAACAGTGAGATGGGATTAATCTCAGCATAAGAGAGAGCAGGTGTCTGTGGAAGGCTGAATCGATAAGTCTGTGGAAGACTTCCAGGCTGAGTTAATATCTAGGATGGCAGATTTTGGAGACCTGTTCTGAAATGAGATGGCTGCTTGCAGTCTCAGCCAATCTGTCAGAGTGAACCGCCAGACTCTCCATTATTGAGGCAGTTCTCTGAGAATAGCCAGAGATGTTGACGTTCACAAGCATGTGATCAGATGAACCAATTGGTGCAGAAGAAGAGCAGGAGACATTTGTGTGGAAGTCAGTCATCACCATGTCCAGAAGGGAGGATTTTCCATTTGGGAGAAATCTGGGTTAGAAAATTCACAGATTGATTCAGTTTGCCTGGGTGTCACTATCAGCCATGATCTTTCTTGAGCAAACCACATTTCAAAGTTGGCTTCTAAAGCCAGCTGCAGACTGGGCATCCTCTGTCGTATAAAGTCCTTCCTCAGCACACCTGAACTTATATCCACCTCAAAGGCTTTCAGCCGCAGCTTGATGGAGTACTAGTATAGCCCTCTATGGGATGGCTCCCTTGCCTCAGATCTTGCTTAGCCTTATGCAATGGATATTAAGGCCTTCAAGGTTATTGGAATCTCCCACGATGGAGCAGAGTCTATGGGCCTACGCCTTTCATTTTGCCATTGCAGACAGGTCAGTGGTCCCTCTGTCTTGTACCACCTCCTTTCTAGTCTTGCTCCCTCTGGCCTCCCTTTGTTTTGTCTTTTTTTTTTTTTTTTTTTGTATACAAGATCGAGGCTCGTGAAAGAGCGAACATTAATCACACAGAAAGACAAACAGACACATAAAACAAATAACATCGGGAGCGGTAGACAAGATGGGGAGAGAGGGGGCAGGACACAAACACAACATTTGAGAGCAGGGACCGAGAGACATGGAGACATCGAGAGATCTGTGGGAGGGAGAGGGCTTTGGGGGGGAGGCATGTAAAGAGGGGGGGGGGGGTGGGAGAGGTATAAGCATATGGACACTGCCAGGACTTCCAGGAAAGAAGTTGGAATTTCAAACAAGTTGGATCTGGGGTGAATTAGTGGGGGTAGAAAAGATCAAGGTTTTGGATGGGGGAAGATAAGAGATGGTGGTGAACAGCTGTTTTAAAGACCTGGAGGGAGGAGTGGGATTGAAGGGAGTGTGGGAGTTTGTTCCAGAGGCGGGAGAAAAGAGGAATGAAAGAGTGAAGGTGAGCAGAAAGCCGAGATTTCGGCAGTTTAACCATCAGAGGGTTGCTGGCAGATCTTGTGCGACCTGTAGGAATATTTGGGGGACAGAGCACAGAGAGAGCTGGGGGAGCAAGGCCGGAGAGGAGTCGGTAGAAGACAGAAAGACCACCTACCTGCCTGCGGTGAGTGAGTGAAAGGCCCTCAGAGGTAGCTTCATCGCGGGAGATTCCAATGATTTTGAAAGCTTTGGATTCAACAGCGTGAAGCCGGGCCAGGTGTGAGGCAGGAGCACCAGCCCATAGGGGAGAACAGTATTCCATTGAGCTGCGGATGAAAGCCTTGTATGTGGAGAGGAGCTCAGGTGTGCCGAGGAAGGACTTCGCACGACGGAGGATGCCCAGTCGGCGACTGGCTTTGGAGGCCAGCTTGGAAATGTGGTTTTCCCAAGAAAGATCATGGCAGATAGTGAGACCCAAAAGCTTGAGCGACAGAACTTCTTGGAGAGGATTGTTGAGAAAGTAGATGGGAGGGTTGTCCAGTCGATCTTTTCGGAGAGACATAGTAAGAGAGTGAGATTTGTCAGGATTGAAAGACATGTTCCACTTGTTTGACCAGTCTGTGATTTTGTCCAGGTCTTCAGAGAGTGAGGAGGCTGCAGACTGCCGATCTGAGGGAAGAGGAATGGAGCAGCAGAGAGTGGAGTCATCAGCAAAGAGATAGAGAGGATTTTCCAGAGAGTCGGAGAGATCATTGATAAAGACCAGAAAAAGCACAGGGCCCAGCACACTGCCTTGGGGAACTCCAGCCTGAACAGGAAGGGGAGATGAGAGAAATCCATTTAGGGCCACACGTTGACTACGACCAGAGAGGAAGTCCGCAAGCCATGCATGGAGATTTCCACTTTTCCACGGATACCATAGGAGGAGAGTTTGGTGAGCAGAGCTGGGTGCCAGACCGTATCAAAGGCACGTGATATGTCAAGGGAGACAGCTCTGATTTCCTGTTTGGCATTGAGGACCTCCATCCATTGTTGAGACAGCCCCATCCATTGTTCCCCTCCCCCCCCCCCCCTCCCCCAGGTTTATGCAGGGCACTCATGGTCCAAGTCCACCGTCAACCCTTTTATGGTGAAACTTCCTAAATACAGGATCACTCCTCACCTGCACTCATTTGTTCCTTTATTTCTTCACCTGTGGAACCATCTTCCACATTCTCATCAATATCTTTCTTCAGATCCTCCAGATCTTCAAGATAGCTGTTCACCACTATCTCAGATTGTCCCCATTCCAAATCCATGATAGTTTCTACTCTCGTTAACCCACTCCACCCCATTCCCTCCTCCATACAAAATTCCAGTTTTCCCTCTATGGATTTTCCTTCTGTATCCATCCTGCCCACCCCATGCACCATCTAGCTTGTCCACCCCATGCATCCTCTCCTACCCCCATTCCTCCCCACACTCTTTGTTTGTCCAAGTCTCCCTCTATCCTGGCCTGCTACTCTGCTGTTGGTGTTTCCTTCCTCTCTTTCTACAGTTCCTTTGGTGTTTGTCTCTACTGTTCTTTTTGCATCCTGTTATGTCCTGATCCGTTCAGCGTCCTCACTCTTCCACAAACCTCGACAATGTATACAAAAACAAAAAAGTCCCATGGAGTCACAGAAGTCCTTTGTTGAAGTGCCATGGCTGGTGGGAGGTGCCAACACCCAGCCAAGTTGCATGGTGACAATTGACATCACGATATATGAGGAAGACTGAGTTGTGATGAGTGATTAAAATAAGGTGCATGTTGTTTGGAGAGAGAGATGCAGATGGAGTTGTCATTGTTTATTGGGTGGTACAACACACAGAGAAACAAGAGGAGGAGCAGAAGGGAAGTCACAGCCAGAGATACTCCTGAGGGTTGGGAAGTGCAAGATCAGCACAAGGAAAGTGAGAAATTGAGTTATTGATGTAAAGTGAAACGCCGCTGCTGGAGCATGGTTCAGGCCTATCAAATCGGAGGAGAAAATAACCAGGGACAGACACTAAGAAGTCAGGGATTTCCTGTGGGAGGAAGGATTCTGTTAAAGAGATGATGTTTGGTTTATCGGCAGCGAACTGAATTGAGGGATCTGTCAGGTTGGAGCGGAGACCTCGGATGTTTGAGGTCCATGCAGTTAAGGATGGAAGGAGGCATTGGGATGGTGCAGGGGAGAGGTGAGAGGGAAGCTTTATGGGAGTGGGTAGAGGGGGGCAAGTTTGAGTGTGTGACGTGTGGGGAAAGGTTTAAGGGTGTGGGGTTCGCAGGAAGGTTTGAGTGTGTGGGTTGGGGGAGGGGGGTGCGCGGAAATATTTAAGTGTTTTGGGTGCGGGGAATGTTTGGGTGTGTGGGGAGTGAGGGAAGGTTTGTGTGGGTGGGTGTGGTGGAGGTTTTGAGAGGGTGGGTGTGGTGGAGGTTTGAGAGGGTGGGGAGGGGGGGAAGCAATTCCAGGGTGGAGTGAGTGGGTAGCATTGAAAGGATGGGGTGAAGAGGGATGCAGAAAGGGGGAACATGAAATGGAGGAATGCTGATTCCAAATTCCCAACTTTGACAAATCGAAATAAAGGTCATGGGATTGAAGATAATATTTTTTTGGTTTAAGTCACTAAGAAATGTGGTGCTGAATGTACGAGAGGATAGTTGGTGGACCAAGCACTTAGCTGACAGACAGTTTTAGAGAATAATCGTTGCAAAGAAGAAGAGATCGTGGTGAAGAAGAAAATACATGTAGCCTTTCTGATGGAGATATAAGGGTGGAAAAGCATTTAAATCGGATTTTCAAATGCTTTTAAAGGAAGAAGCGTTTATATTTGAATAGCCGAAAGAACCCGGCGTTGCCTGGGTTCTTTTTGAATGAATTTACGACTATAATTCAGCTTTTACTCGCGGCCGTAGAAGATTGACTACTATAATTCAGCTCAGCTTTTAATTGCGAAATGGGCCCAGCCCGGCCGAAGCGGCCTCGGCCGGCCTCGCCACCTAGCCGATAACCTTCCCGGGGCCCGTCCCGACATTTTGAGTTCTTTTTGAATGAATTTGCTACTATAATTCAGCTTTTACTCGCGGCCGTAGAAGATTGACTACTATAATTCAGCTCAGCTTTTAATTGCGAAATGGGCCCAGCCCGGCCGAAGCGGCCTCGACCGGCCTCGCCCCCTAGCCGATAACCTTCCCGGGGCCCGTCCCGACATTTTGAGTTCTTTTTGAATGAATTTGCTACTATAATTCAGCTTTTACTCGCGGCCGTAGAAGATTGACTACTATAATTCAGCTCAGCTTTTAATTGTGAAATGGGACCAGCTCGGCCGAAGCGGCCTCGGCCGGCTTCGATCGGCCTCACCACCTAGCATATAACCTTCCCGAGGCCCGTCCCAACATTTTTATTTATTTTTGAATTAATTTACTACTATAATTCAGCTTTTAATCGCGGCCGTAGAAGATTGACTACTATAATTCAGCTCAGCTTTTAATTGCGCAATGGGCCCAGCCCGGCCGACGCGGCCTCGACCGGCCTCAACACCTAGCCCATAAACTTCTCGGGGCCCGTCCCGACATTTCTAGTTCTTTTTGAATGAATTTGCTACTATAATTCAGCTTTTACTTGCGGCCGTAGAAGATTGACTACTATAATTCAGCTCAGCTTTTAATTGTGAAATGGGCCCAGCCCGGCCGAGGCGGCCTGGACCGGCCTCGCCACCTAGCCTATAACTTTCCAGGGCCCGTCCCAACATTTTTAGTTCTTTTTGAATTAATTTACTACTATAATTCAGCTTTTACTCGCGGCCGTAGACGATTGACTACTATAATTCAGCTCACCTTTAAATTGCGAGGTGGGCCTCGACGGGCCTCGACACCTAGCCTAAAACCTTCCCGGGGCCCGTCCCAACATTTTTTGTATTGGAGGTTTCTTCCTATCTTTCACCGTTCAAGAGATTAGCTTGCGCAGACAAAAAAAAAAAAAAAAACACCTTTAGAGGCCATTTTTTCCCCGCAAGCGGGGGTTGGCCTTTTTCGGGAACTGTGGTTGTTGTTGTTTTTCGGTCCCCTTTTTGAAGCAATGTTTTACGGCCGGATGCCCTTCCTGACGCCAACCCTTTTTGCCGCCTTTAACGACAAGCAGGGAATTACCAGTGAACTGGTACTCAATTTGCCGACCTCGGAAGGATGACAGGCTGAGTCAACCCCCCTGGCGTTAATTCAGCGATTCAGCTGTGACGTAGGTGTGCATAAGAACAATGGGGGTGACGTTGTTTAATTGTCAAATGAACGAGAAGTCCATATTCATCATCTTGTTGGGAACACAACTTGATGGGTTCGCCTCGCCATAATCAGTGTGACAACCTTCTCCTGCTTTCACCCAACCCTTGGGAGGAACACGTCACAATATTGAAAGTTTCAGCCTTTGTTAGGGAAACAAACAAAAACTTATATATATATATATGAATATATAGATAGAAGATGAAGAATCAGCTTGGAGATATTGCGATAAGAGGGGTGGAGAGGTGGGTGGGGGGAGGAAGAATGTCAAACAGAAAGTACTGGCACAAGGAAATTCAAGGACAATGAGATCACCCTGGAGTGGGAAATATAGGTTTTTTTGGTTTGTTTTGATTTCTTTGAACCGAAAAGGGGAAATAGGATAATTTTTGAGGAGGTAGAAGTAAGATATCTGAGAAGATGGAAGCAAAATGAGGAACAGGGAGACAAATAATTTTCACAATTTACACACCCAGGGGAGGGGGATGCGGACAGGACAGGGAGTTTTTTTTTGTTTTTTTTTGTATACAGAGTCGAGGCTCGTGAAAGAGCTAACATTTATCAAACAAACAAATCAAACAAACAAGCAAACAAAGTATATAAAAAGGGGAGCGGTCGACAAGATGGGGAGAGAAGGGGAGGAAGCACACAAACACAACATTTGAGAGCAGGGACATCGGGAGATGTTTTTGGAGGGAGAGGGCCTGGGGGGAGGCAGGGTAGGTATAAAACGCAAGGACACCAAGGACTTCCAGGAAAGGGTCTCAACTTCCAGGAGTTGAGGTTTGGAAGGGTGGAGGAGAGCAAATTTGGGAGAGACTTGGGAGGGGAGGTTAAGACTATTTTTTGGGGGTGGGGGGGTAGATGTTGAGGACTTTTTGTGGGGGTGAGGAGGTTGAGTGAGGAGTTGTGGTGGGGGGGAGGGGAGGTTGGGGAATTGTTAGTGGGGGGGGGGGGGGGTTGAATGCTTGGAAAGGGAAGGAATCGAAGCCTTTGTTTGGGAAGGGGAGGATGAGGACTTGGGGTTTGTGGGGGGGGGGGGGAGGGTTGAAGAAGTTGAAGCCACATTGTCTGTTTTGTGGATGTTCCACAGGCAACTACCAGTATTGACATATTATCCTTTTCCGACCCCTGCCGATTGAGATCCTTTGTGATGTCATTTTCCTCTTCCGGAGCCTGAACTCAAGGTAAATGAATCCCCACTGTAGCATTTTGGCTAGTTTTCACTGCATGGATTATGGCTGGCAGCACTGCATGGCCTAGATGTATTCGCACTCACATCTGAGTTGTCAAGCCCGAGTTCGAAACATCGGATGATGACATTAAAACTGTGTGTCCTGCATACTAGCATTCACTGTGGGACGTTAAAGATCTCAGTATGTCCTACCCGAAGATTCGGCGAGTTATCTCTGGCATCCTGACCAAATTACAAATTGCTGCTTTAACACAGCCGAGTGCTGCCATTGAAAGAATACAACTGGTTGCCATGCCCAAGGCTGAGTGGGCATGGGGAGTATTTTATCAAATTGTCGGGGAAGATTGTCGTGATTTTCTTGACTCTTGGTTGGAGGGAAATGCCCAGATAAATATACACATTGTTGCACTCATTTTGTTACATCATCTGTTCCATCCGTTTTTGCTCGGCCCTGTTGGTGTAGCAAAAGCAGTGCAGTGGAGTGAGAAGGAATGTGATGTGAATAACGGTAATGGAGAACTTTGATGAGTTTCCAAGCTGGCACGACAACGATTGATTTGCTCAAAAATGGAACACAATGTACCCACACCACTATTTTAAATTATAATGGTGGTTTATATAGCTTTTATTGTCAATATCTGTCAAGGTACACACCGACCAGAGACAGTTCAATGACGTATATGCTTCTTCTGTTACCGTTCCACGTGAGAGTTCAGCCCTGTCCGATTGATTCCAACGATGTAAGTATGCTTTGCAATATTGCCAGGGCACACATGGTGATGTGCAATAAATTTTTATCTATTTATAATGTTTTGGTGTCCATATTCCTCCCACCCTCCAGGAGGATGCCACTGCTTCCTACTTTCTCTTTCCTATCATCCGTCCTTTCCTTAATCAATTTAGATTTCCCTCATCCTCTGAAGTTTAGAGTAGAGTACTCATTAAAAAAACAAAAAAAACACAGTAGTTTTGAACAATGAGGGTAAAAGGAGTGGGGAGAGTTGGCTGTAATATATATATATATATATATATATATATATATATATACTAGACGACCCATGACCCGTTGGGTCAGTCAGTTTGAATAGATATGAGAATAGAACTAAAGCGAATGCTGGACATCATCAGGGAGATTATTTGGGCCAGCAAGCCATAAGGCTCACCTCTCCAGCGTTCTAAATCACTTATCTGTGACACGTGATTTCGGCCCTTATCTCCGATTACGTTTTTTTTTTTTTTTTTTTTATAGAAAAAAACACGCGACCCGTGGACTACCACGATTTTGTTGTCAGAGGACACTTCTGATGACGATGTTCTTTGTCGACGATCCTCCATTTACATAAACTCGCACATTCTCTTTCCTCTTCCCTCGACTGAGCGCCACATACAGCTGACCATGCTGGAAGACCGGTTTCTCCAGGTAGACCAGCACATTCTCCATAGTTTGCCCTTGCGCCTTATGGATCGTCATTGCGAAGCAGGATTGTATGGGGAACTGGCAGCGCTGCAAAGGGATATCCTCAGCTTCCGACAGATTTATTCGGATCCGAGGGAGCATTACAGTTTCGCCTTCAAACGTTGAACTTATGATCCTCGCAACTATAATATTTCGAAGCATGTCCTCAACAATCATGCACGTCCCGTTGCAAAGTTTCGGAGGGTCCAAGTTCCGCATCAAAATGATAGGGGATCCTTTTTTGAGCTCGAGGTTGTGCGGCGGCAATCCCGAGACTTCAACGGAATCTAGGAATTCCGTTGGGAAGTGCGTCGCATTAGTACCCTCAGTCACACTGTTGAACGCAGCATACTCCTTGCTAGCACCAGGGAACCTTGTGATGCATCTTGAATTGATGTTTCGCATCATTTCGTTGAGGGGCACTAATATAGACCTTGCTGAAAAAACCTCCATCGGATTGGCGAATGATGGATATATGGTATCGATGCACTCATCGAGCCCACTCGCTGTCAGCAGTATATCCTCTGGCAAATCTATCTCATCATCCGCATTTTTCTCGATTCTATCCTCGCCGATGTCGAGCAAAAATCTTGAAAACTGCCCACTTCCGTCGGTCAGTCGCATATTAGTTCTCAAGTGAAACATTCCAAAGCTCTGCCATAAGTAGGACTTCTTTATGCACGCATTCTCAACATCAGCATCACACCCTCTTTTCACCACGGGCAGAAGTTGACGGAAATCACCACAGCATATCGTCAAGATCCCTCCAAAAGGCTCGTCTTTGTCACATACATCACGCAACGTGCGATCCACAGACTCGAAACTCTCTCTCCTGATCATAGGACACCCATCCCACACAATGAGTTTTGTACTTCGAAAGAGGTCTGCGATAGTGGAATTTTTATCGATGTTGCATACGCCATCTTCCCTCGGTGTCAGAGGGATTCGGAACCTTGAGTGCGCTGTTCTTCCACCAGGCATGAGGGTAGCAGCTATGCCAGATGAGGCCACCGCAAGGGCAACTTCTCCACTCGCTCTCACTTTAGAGAGAATCAGGTTAATAAGAAACGTCTTCCCTGTGCCTCCAGGCGCGTCAATGAAAATCATTGATGACTGATTCGTGCGGATGCAACCGCACGCAAAGTCATAGACAACTCTCTGCTCATCATTGAGCAGAAGCTGCCTTTCGTCTACGATTCGCTGTTGTTCCTCCGTGTCGTATTGGAGTTCTCTCAGTAGGTGAATGTTGGCAATCCCTTCATGATGAAGAACAGTCGTTGGAGTCGGCAAGTGAAAATGTGCAACAGTTCTGTTCGACAATTGCAGTTTCTGCTGCAAATACGATAGAGCCAAGTCATGATGGCGCTCATTGATGGCAATATTGGGATCATTTGCAGATCGTCGATGAGCTAGAAGATAATCTTCAGCCATAGCGTCCTTGAAATGTTCCCATAGATCCAATGGATTGTCGACTTCACTTTGTGTGAGGAGCACAACGAACAAATCCCTCATGGGTCTGGGAAGGCGTGTCCTCTCAGCATCCTCCAGAGTCTCGCGCCAGACAGCGTCTCCTTGCAGCAAACCCATTTCTCTGCAAGCGTCTTTGAATGTGGGTAGAATGACATTATCACACGTTCTCAGGACTTCGAACGAAGTCGGCCCTCTCACGTGGTGGAGGAGTAGTCGGAAATAGTACAGGTCACCAGTACGCGGCGAAACAGTGTAAACTCGTCCCAATATGTCATCCTCAAACATTCCAGGGTTGCCCTCCACTGGTCTGCCCTGTTTTCTTCGTTGCCATCTCTCCTTAGTCCATGTATAGAATCTCGGAACATCCACGTACAACAGTGTCTTAGCGAAATGGTCACGTCTGCAAAGATCCATAAACTCTGTCAACGTGGTTTTGGCCATATTGGGATTATTTCTTTGTTCATGAACGTTCCCAGCAAAAAATACCTGTTGTTCATTTGGCAGATGTACTCCTAAACGGATAACGGCCGGCTTCCTGTCATGGACTGAGAATCCAAGAATGGAGGCAACAGCCTCTGAAGGTCCAATGTATCTACCCGTCAAGTACTCCGTTATCTCGTCGTTTGTGCGCAGTGCATACGTAGCTTGATCGCTACCTTTCATGGCATACTTAATAACATACTTGATCGACTTTATAGAGCAGCATATTTCAACGTTGATGTGGCAATCAAACGTTTTCAGGAGATAGAGATTATGGGGAACAACCCACTGATTTGTAACAGGTCGTCGTTGCCTCCCTTCTTGGTGCCCTTCAAATCCTCCCATTTCTGGGGATCTTCTTCTATATATGGGGTACGAATCGTCTCCGCACCGTGTGTACGGAGCATATGACCGCGGGTATCTGTGTCTGCATGCTCCATTCTTCCAGCATCCAGTTGCTGTGGAACAATATGGACCATGGATCATGTGCTTCAACACCAGTCTGTGTCCCTCTGGATCTTCATCGGGATCTGGTATTTCAGCTTGTACAAATCGATCATAGTCTTGTGGTCTCGGCTTTGAAGCTTCATCGAGCCACAGCAAACAGTGTATGTGAGGGAGACCTCGATTTTGGTACTCCACACACACAACGTGAGCGATACAGTTCCCGAAGAAGCCTTCTGATCCAGTGAGGTATTTAATGAACACCGTTTTCTTCAACTCGAACACTCTCGCAATGAGATCCGGTCTGTCGTTCTCACTTTGGTGAGGAAACAGGTTATTGGAGATTTCAGGCCACTTTGGATTACACGTCATAGTGATGAAGTAGGTCGCGTTACCATATTTTCTTACGTACATCATGGCATCTTGACATCGCTCCATCATATACCTCGGCCCCCCTACAAATGTCGATGACAGTAGTACGCGGCGTCCGATGTTGGACAAATCGTCATTGTCATTGAGAGCATCAGTGAAGCCACTGTATGTAGCAGACCTCAGCGATGCCTGGTTCAGTCTTATAAACGCCAATCTTGTGCCTTCCATTTTGGCTGCCATATCAACAAGATACTGCTGGAACAGATGCCCCCCTCTGAGGAGGTAGTTGAACTCATCCTCGTGGTTCATTATTCGGTAGGAGTAGTATTTCTTGGCAGTCAATCTCCTGCCATTGGTCATGTTCATTTCGGGCTGCCATCCGTCATCTCCGAATGGGAAGAAGAGAACATACTGGAGTGCGTCGTAAGAACGGTGCAACTCAGAAATACTTTGCAGCGCTCCTCCTCTTGCTTTCAATACAATGTGACGCGCTGTAGCTTGAGGATCGACAGTATTCTTCACAACGACACCCACTTCATCAGCGATTTGACCATTGAACCTCCTCTCATGTTCACCAGCTGGTCTCCTGTTGGGATCAATAAGAACGAACGCCTCTGGCAAATTGCCTATTTCCTCGCGTGCCATGCGGAACGATTGAACGTAAGGATTCACTTGTCTCAGCACGGTCTCTAATGCTCCAACTACATCACGGTGAATACCAGCATTGGTGAGTATCCGCATCCTCAACTGTACGCTGTCATGTGGATCTAAGAAATAAATTTGGAGGAATTTCGGTTGTTCATCCGCATTTGGCAAGAAGGAACCGATACGATGATGTATTTGACCCTGAATTATGACCGATGGGCTCCATGCACCATGCCGAGGAGAAACTTGGCTTCCTCCAAATGATGTCATTTGAAATAGACAGTTGTATTGTCTGATGTTCCTGCGGAATTCGTTCGCTGTGGGTCCATCGCCGGCAAACAGATTGTGTAATTGATGGGGTAAAGGTCCCAGATTTCCCAAGGACACCTTTCCATTCGTGCAGCAAAAATGAGCTGTTTCACCTTGGAAAAGAAGCGCTCTACAATGTGGACAAATCTTGTCCATCGCACCGACGTCAGCAGAAGTGAAATTTCTTGCATTCTGCGCGTTTCTCTGCCTTGTCTCAAGAACTTCCCTTATCCTATCTCTTTCTCGCTGCTCCTGAAGACGCTGTGCCGTCTCCTCTGCAGATTCCGCATCTCTCCTCATACGATCTCTTTCTTGCTGCTCTTGATGGCGCTGTGACGTCTCCTCTGCAGATTCCGCATCCCTTCGCAAGCTGACTCTCTCTCATTCCTCCTGAAGACGCTGCGCTCTCACCTCCTCCGTCTCAGCACTCCTTCTCATCCTTGCCCTTTGTCTTTGCAGCTGAAGGCGCTGTGACCTTTGCTCAGGCGTTTCAGCATGTCGTCTCTTCCTTTGGCTTTCTCGTTGCTGCTGAAGACGTCGTGATCTCCCATCGTCTGTTTCAGCACCCCTCGGAGATACTGCTTCCGCACGAGAACTTGAAGGAATGTTGCTATTCGCGTCCATAGACGTGAGGTGTGATTCGTTGTCCGCGTCCGTAGCGCCGTCGGAGGGTTGATACGACATTCTTCCTGCAAATAGTATTGTTTTTGTGCTATCGTTTTGCCGATCATCAAATGACAAATAAATTACATTGTGACAATTAAAGATTTAAAATAAACCTATTTAAAGTGTATGCGCATATAAATAATATAAAAAATAGAAGAAATATCTCTCGGTAATTTCCTGAAACATTTTACTTCCGGGTAATAATGTTGAATGAAATAACGAAGATATATACTGTATGCCTGTTATTTTAGGCGGTGTATTTTCGTATATCAACGTGGCGCGATTTTTAAAATATATCTCTGCAATTTCCCGTGTGTGCGTGAATGTTCTCAATTATTTCCTTTTACCGAGTCTAAAACCATCGATAAAAATGAAATCAGATGGAAGCGGTAATAATAAAAAAAATCGAAGAAATATCTCTCGGTAATTTCCTGAAACATATTTTTGCCGATCATCAAATGACAAATAAATTACATTGTGAAAATTAAAGATTTCAAATAAACCTATTTAAAGTGTATGCGCATATAAATAATTAAAAAAATCGAAGAAATATCTCTCGGTAATTTCCTGAAACATATTTTACTTCCGGGTAATAATGTTGAATGAAATAACGAAGATATATACTGTATGCCTGTTATTTTAGGCGGTGTATTTTCGTATATCAACGTGGCGCGATTTTCTTCCCGTTTTTTTTCAACCGAGTCTAAAACTATGTTAGCGACTGTGAAAAATGAAACGATATATCGAATTTGATTTGAAATAAAGCTGGGAGAGAGAGCAAGACACCACGGGCCTACAAAACAGGCCTCAAAGCTATGCGAGTTAATAAAATGGTGGATATTACTACTCTCTCAAAGGGGTAAGCCACGCCCCCGGACCAATCGAATGTTACACACAAACACGCAAGATTTCAATTTTATAATTATATAGATATAATAAGCAGGAATTAAATTCCTGCGTGGTGCTAAGTGTGAAGAACTCTGACTCAACACGGGACTCAAACCAAGGGCCTCCATCACTTTCACGGTGACAACCCACTGCACTATTGAGCCAACCAAAATCTCCTCAGAAATTTGACCTTAATGAATTTAGCTTTCCCTCGTCCTCTGAAGTTTAGAGTAGACTATTCATTTTAAAAAGAACTTTCTGTAATCTATCTATAATTCCAGTAATCTCTGTGTGTATGTATGTGTGTGTGTATGTGTGTGTGTCTGTGTGTTTGTCTGTGACCGCTGTTTCTCGACAACCACGGGTCCGATATACTTGAAACTTGCCAGGTATATTGCTGGGGACCTGAGGATGTGCCTTTTCAAGGTTTCATATTAATCGGAGAAGTAGTTACCGAGCTATGGCGATTTATTTACCAAACTAATCACAGAACAGGTTGCAGGGTAGGCCAGCCAATCACAGAAGACGTTGTTGCGTAGGCTATTAATGTTTTTCCTTTTCATTTTTTTTTCTCTTCTCTTTCTACTTTTCCTTGCGATTAAATTGCAAAAAGCCAAAATACGTTGGCGCTAATTGAATAATTGGGCATTAACACTAAAGTTACCGAGCTATGGCGATTTATTTACCAAACTAATCACAGAACAGGTTGCGGGGTAGGCCAGCCAATCACAGAAGACGTTGTTGCGTAGGCTATTAATGTTTTTCCTTTTCATTTTTTTTTCTCTTCTCTTTCTACTTTTCCTTGCGATTAAATTGCAAAAAGCCAAAATACGTTGGCGCTAATTGAATAATTGGGCATTAACACTAAAGTTACCGAGCTATGGCGATTTATTTACCAAACTAATCACATAACAGGTTGCGGGGTAGGCCAGCCAATCACAGAAGACGTTGTTGCGTAGGCTATTAATGTTTTTCCTTTTCATTTTTTTTCCTCTTCTCTTTCTACTTTTCCTTGCGATTAAATTGCAAACAGCCAAAATACGTTGGCGCTAATTGAATAATTGGGCATTACCACTAAATGGCGAATAATCGTAACTGCGATATGCGAACTTCCGGACAGTGAAGACTTCACTTCCGGCCTTACGAAAGTGCCGACTAACTGTCTCGATTGTATCTTACCACTGTCTTATTGTTAGATCTATCTATTCTCTCTTATCTATATTATACTTACCGTCTATATACTTACTGTCTATCTTATAGATAGATTGTAGATAAAGACAATGCCCCAATCGAGTCGTCGTTTACGAGAACGAAGGAACGAAGCTGCACGTCGTGCGCGCGCAATGGAATCTGACGAAGAACGAGCTGCTCGCCTGACACGCGACGTTACGCGCGTGACAAGGCGTCGTGCAGCTGAAAGGGATGAAGAACGGACTGCTCGCTTGGCAGACAACACTGGACGCGTGACAAGGCGTCGTGCAGCTGAAACAGATGAAGAACGGACTGCTCGCTTGGCAGACAACACTGGACGCATGACAAGGCGTCGTGCAGAAGAAACGGATGAAGAACGCGCTGCTCGCTTGACACGCGACGTTACGTGCGTGACAAGGCGTCGTGCAGCTGAAGCGGATGAAGAACGGACTGCTCGCTTGGCAGACAACACTGGACGCATGACAAGGCATCGTGCAGCTGAAACGGATGAAGAACGGACTGCTCGCTTGGCAGACAACACTGGACGCGTGACAAGGCGTCATGCAGAAGAAACGGATGAAGAACGGACAGCTCGCTTGGCAGACAACACTGGACGCGTGACAAGGCGTCGTGCAGCTGAAACGGATGAAGAACGGACTGCTCGCTTGGCAGACAACACTGGACGCATGACAAGGCGTCGTGCAGAAGAAATGGATGAAGAACGGACAGCTCGCTTGGCAGACAACACTGGACGCGTGACAAGGCGTCGTGCAGAAGAAACGGATGAAGAACGGACAGCTCGCTTGGCAGACAACACTGGACGCGTGACAAGGCGTCGTGCAGAAGAAACGGATGAAGAACGGACTGCTCGCTTGGCAGACAACACTGGACGCGTGACAAGGCGTCGTGCAGAAGAAACGGATGAAGAACGGACAGCTCGCTTCGCAGACAACACTGAACGCGAGGCAAGGCGTCGTGCAGAAGAAATCCCTCACCAGCGAGAAGACCGGCAAGTAAGGGATGCCCTGCGCCATCAGGATGTACACCGTGTGAGACTAGAGCAGGCTCACCATGACAATCGCAACCTTGCTCGATACGATGATACCGATTTCTTCCGAGAGGTACTTCATGGTGAGTACAGGCACGCGTTGAGCAGGACCTCAATATTTCAATGCACTAAATGCTCGCATTGTGCTGCTTTGGTGTGGAATGAGGAGAGAAGAGGATTTTGCTGCAACCACGGCAAGGTCGATCTTATGCATGATCCTACGAATCCAAAACCCGGTTCAATTCCATCACAACCTCCAGATGCTATTAAAAACCTTTTCCTTAACCAGGACTTTGTGAAGCACGCGAAACAGTACAACAACGCGCTGGCAATGGCAAGTATCGGTGTCCGAGAGATACGTATGCCTGGCTTCAATCCTGGAGTGCGCATACAAGGTAAGGTTTACCATTACATTGGTGCTCCTCTTGCCGATCTGGGTTGTACCCCACGCTTTGCTCAGATCTACTTTCACGATCCAGCCCATGAGCTGGATTATCGTCGTGCCCACACCTCGAACAGTGGCCTGAATGAGCAGTTTTTGCTAAGAGCACAACAGGCCATTCATGAGTGCAACCCATACGTCCAGCAATTCAAATCAGCCATTGAGTATGTGGTTCATAATGATAGCGCCAATGAACTGAATATTGTGTTAACAGGTCGCACGCGGCGCCGAGACCTTCATCATGGTACCGTCAACCTTCCCTCACCGGACAGCGATGTGGCTGTCATTGCTCCAGGGGCAATGACAACAGAGCAGTTTGGAAGGCTGGCAGTCGCTGTTCACCTCAGAGGAGGAGGTTTACAGACAATAGACGCCATGCATCCAGCGTATGACCCACTATCATACATACTTCTGCTACCCTGCGGCTCTCAGGGGTACCACACTGAGTTGGCAGGGACAACGCCAACAACTTTCTACCGCTACCATCTACAAGTACGTGATCCTACTCATCACTTCAATCTACTGCTTCGTGGTGGAAAGTTGACACAGCAGTACGTATGCGACATGATGGCAAAAATTGAGTCACACCGTCTCAATTGGATTCGCTGCAACCAGAAGTCAATTAAGGCAGAAAAGTATAAGATCATCGTTGATGCGTTGAACAGTGATGCTGAGGTGCTACCTGGCCGCCTCACCATTCTGCCACCGTCAATTTATGGGTCGCCACGTTGGTATGCCAAAGAGTTTCAGGATGCAATGGCTTTAGTCCGAGTCAAGGGAAAACCAGACTTTTTCCTAACATTCACCTGCAACCCAAAGTGGCCAGAAATTAAAGAATCGCTTTTTGAGGGTCAGCCAGCCAATGCAAGACCTGATATCATCGCCCGGGTGTTTCATATGAAGGTGGAAGCACTCCTCGCAGACATCCTCAAGCATGACATCTTGGGGCATGTGGACGCTTACGTGATGGTGAAGGAAACGCAAAAGCGTCACCTTCCCCATATACACATGCTCCTGACCGTGGTGCCTCGCGACAAGCCCAGAACACCAGCAGATGTCGATCGCGTGGTCTCTGCTGAGATTCCTGACAGACTCACAAATCCGGAACTACACCGTATCGTGACATCACACATGATTCACGGCCCATGTGGGGAATGGAACATCTTGAGCCCTTGCATGGCAGACCGGAAGTGCACAAAGGACTATCCCAAAGCCCTACGACAAACGACAAGCTTCTCTGATGACTCCTATCCCCTGTACAGAAGACGGGCAGAAGCAGCACCTGGTGATCCCATCATGAAGACAATACGAGGCGGTGCTAACGTATTAGTTAACAATGCATGGGTTGTGCCTTACAATCCATATATTGTCCTCAGGTACGATGCTCACATCAACCTTGAGATCGTCTGTGCTGTCACCTGTGTCAAGTACCTGTACAAATACCTTGAAAAGGGCCCGGACCAGTGCCTGGTCAGACTAGAGCCTCATGAGAGGATGCGAGAGGCATTACGACATGATGAAGTGGCACGCTACGAACTAGGGCGTTACATCACCGCATCTGAGGGATACTGGCGCATATACGATTTCCCCATTCAAAGCAAGTACCCACCAGTCGAGATGCTGGCACTCCATCTACAGGATGAGCAGGTGATCACGTTCAATGACGAAGGTGCCGTACAGAACGTGGCAGAGTCAGGACCCCCTGCAACAACCCTCACCGCCTTTTTCGAAGCCATGAATCTCCATCCACACATGCGTCATGTTCTATATCCAGATGTATTCCAACACTTCACCTACTTGAGGAAAAGGTTTCAATTGCGGAAGAGAAGGCTGAGTTTCCAGGATAACCGTAAGGCTGATACGGTTGGGCGGCTCCCCATTATTCCCGTCAACTCACATACTGCCGAGTTGTACTATCTCCGCATGCTACTGTACCACGTGCCTGGCCCCACATGCTTTCAGGATCTCCGTCGTGTTGGTGGTAGGGTCATGGAGACCTATCTGGCAGCCTGCATTGCATATGGCATCGTTGACAATGACCAGGAGGTGGATTCTGTTATGGAAGAGGCTGCAAATATTGCATTTGGCCCTGCAGTCCGCGAAGTATTTGCCAACATGCTCATATTCGTTCTCAGAGGCAACCACGTGCAGTTCTGGGAAAGGCACAAGTATGTGCTGTGCGAGGACTTCATGCGTGCAGCAGGTGTGAATGAACCAAATGGACGCATTGTGAGTGAAGTGCTACTAGAGCTGAGGAACAAAGTTGAGTGCCACGGCTTTTCGCTCAGTAAGACCTTTGGCCTTCCTGAGCCTGAACCAGTTCATTTCCAGTCTCGCATTCCGCGCATCATCGAGCACGAAACAGTGCACAATATAGGAGAACTTGAGGCTCACATCGCTCAAACAGAGTGCCTTCTTAATGACGAGCAGCGCGTTGTTGTCGATAAAGTGATGAGTGTGGAACACGGACATGGCTGCATGCTTGCAGTTGATGCAAGTGGTGGGACTGGGAAAACATTCACATTGTCTCATATACTCAACAAAGTGCGAGCAATGGGCAAAGTGGCTCTTGCAACTGCTGCAAGTGGTATTGCAGCTACTCTGCTGCCTAAAGGGGCCACCTTCCATAGTAGGACCAAGTGTCCTCTCATTCTCACTGATGAGTCCACTTGCAACATCAGTGAAAATGACACCACTGCAGCACTCATACGCATGACTAATCTAATGGTGGTGGATGAGGTTTCAATGATGGATCGTCGCGCATTGGAGGCAGCAGATCGAACATTCCAGTGGCTTCGGGGCTCAGAGGAACCATTTGGCGGCATCACAATGGTTTTCAGTGGTGACTGGAGGCAGATCCTTACTGTTGTGCCACACGGTAGCCGTATTGACATAGTTGGAAGGTGCTTCAAGAGCTCATACCTGTGGAGAAAAGTGCAGATACTTCGTCTCAGAGTAAACATGAGGATCATGCAGGGTGCTGGAGAAAAACAGGACGAATCTGATTTTGCAAAATTCCTGCTGGATCTGGGTGAAGGGAAGATTCCTGTCAATCCAGAAGAGGGTGAATTTGCTATTGAGCTCAGGGAACCGCTCATTCTTCCAGGTGAAAAACTTCAGGATATTGTCACTTGGGTGTACGAAGACTTGCATAACAACATTAGCAACCCCAAGTGGCTATGCGAGCGTGTTATACTATGTCCGACCAATTCCGAAGTCGATCAGGTAAATGCCTACATGACGACCATATTTCCAGGGGAGGAACATGTTTGCTGTAGCGTCGATACAGCGGAATCTGAGGGTGATCATTTGTATCCGCCTGAGTTCCTGAACACCCTCTGTCCATCTGGTATGCCTCCACATCGAATCTCTCTCAAGGTGGGTATGGTAATCATGCTGCTGCGAAACTTCGACCAGCAAAGCGGGCACTGCAATGGCTCAAGGTACATCATACTTCAGATCCTTCCAAATCTGTTGGTTGCACAATCTGTGATGGGTGTCAATTCTGGACGCACATTGCTCATTCCACGCATAACCTTGAGTCCATCTGACAACATGTTCCCGTTCACTCTGCGGCGTCGGCAGTTTCCGGTACGACCCTGCTTTGCCATGACTGTGAATAAATCCCAAGGACAGTCGCTACACCATGTTGGGATCTTCTGCACAAGAGACTTCTTCAGCCATGGTCAGTTCTACGTGGCGGCCAGTAGGGTTGGCAGATCCAGCAGCCTCCGCATTCTTGCCCTGGACGAGGAAACAAAGAAGAAGCGCCGTTTCCTCAGCAATGTTGTTTATGAAGAGGTGCTAACGACATAAAGGTGTGTACAATGTACATGTAGACAATTTTTATTATTATTTATTTATTGAAGAATAATTGTTTCGAAAATAATTCTTCAAAAAAACGTGCACAACTTTTTTTGGCAGTCGTACACCATGTTAGGATCTCCTGGAGAAGTGCCGTTTCCTCAGCAATGTTGTTTATGAAGAGCTGCTAACGAGATACAGGTGTGTACATGTGGACACTTTTTATTACTTATTTATTGATTGAAGAACAATTGTTTCGAAAAGAATTCATCAAAAAAAGTGCACAACTTCTTTTGGCAGTCGCTACACCATGTTAGGATCTCCTGGAGAAGTGCCGTTTCCTCAGCAATGTTGTTTATGAAGAGCTGCTAACGACATACAGGTGTGTACATGTGGACAATTTTTATTATTTATTTATTGCTTGAAGAAAAATTGTTTCGAAAAGAATTCATCAAAAAAAGTGCACAACTTCTTTTGCCAGTCGCTACACCATGTTGGGATCTTCTGCCCAAGAGACTTCTTCAGCCATTGTCAGTTCTATGTGGCGGCCTGTAGGGTTGGCAGATCCAGCAGCCTCCGCATTCTTGCCCAGGACGAGGAAACAAAGAAGAATCGCCGTTTCCTCTGCAATGTTGTTTATGAAGAGGTGCTAACGACATAAAGGTGTGTACAATGTACATGTAGACAATTTTTATTATTCTTTGTTTATTGAAGAAAAATTGTTTCGAAAAGAATTCTGCTCTGTTTCAATTCTGTTTCAATTTGGTGATAATTTTTTGTAATTTGTTATTTGTAATGAAATTTGTAAATTTTGTAATGATTAAAATTGTTAATGTAATATTAAGGGAGGGTGATGTTAAGTTAAGTAAGATGAGTTAAGGGAGGGTGATGGCAGGGTGATGGGAGGGTGATGGCAGGGTGATGGGAGGGTGATGGGGGAGAGTGATGGGGCAGGGTGATGGGGCAGGGTGATGGGAGGGTGATGGCAGGGTGATGGGAGGGTGATGGCAGGGTGATGGGAGGGTGATGGCAGGGTGATGGCAGAGGGTGATGGCAGAGGGTGGTGGGAGGGAGATGGCAGGGTGATGGGAGGGTGATGGGAGGGTGATGGCAGGGTGATGGGAGGGAGATGGGAGGGTGATGGGGCAGGGTGATGGGGCAGGGTGATGGGGCAGGGTGATGGCAGGGTGATGGGAGGGTGATGGCAGGGTGATGGGAGGGTGATGGCAGAGGGTGATGGCAGAGGGTGATGGCAGAGGGTGATGGCAGAGGGTGATGGCAGAGGGTGATGGCAGGGAATTAACATTAACGAATAAAATTTGTAATGTAATAATTTGTAATAATTTGTAGTAATAATAATAATAACGAATTCTGCTCTGTTTCAATTCTGTTTCAATTTGGTGATATGCTTTGCAAACCTTTTTTTTTTTTTAACTATTTTAAAACTAAAACAATTCGAACATGGAATACATACTGACACTGCACTTTCAGGTCTCCTACAAATCCTACCCTGTCGCCTCACCGTGGCGTAGGAGTGGCAATGGTCAATGGCATCGAATGTCATGGCTAGCAAAGACAGGGAGGTAAACTTGATTTAAATTTGTAAATTTTTTTTTTTTTTTTTGCCAAGGAACGGGCACCCACGTACGGGCACGTCCTAGTTTTGAACAATGAGGGTAAAAGGAGTGGGGAGAGGTATATATATATTGTCGCGTTCCTGGTGATTAAAATCTTTCCAAGGAACGGACAGTCGAACCAGCTGTTACTCCAAGGCGTTCATCAAATGTGGAGGAGTTAACACACGCGGGGGGGAAAGGGGAGGAGGATGAGGAGGATGCTGAAGAGCACTTACCTGAATGGATCCCACCAGCAGTCCTCAAACCTGCAATAAATGAACTCAAACAAAGACTGATTTAAAATGCACAAAAAAGAACAAAATGATTTATTAAAAGAAAATACCGATAACAAGAAAAGTGCGACAGCACAACTAAATTCCGAAGGGATCCTCCACACCAGACTTAAACACAGACAAAGGGGAATGTAAAAAGAAATGGCAAATAATGGTGTAATTTAATTGTGAGGACTTAACTCGGATCGGTGTCTTGTCAGTAATGGCAGGCCCCGAGCGTGCAGGCCTGACGCCGCTTCTGCCTTGGCGGGAAGAAGGCCTCGATGCACCCTTGTTCACTAGGCCTTGATGAAGGCCTCCCACGTGAGGCGAACGAGCAGGTGTGCAGACCGCTCCCCAGCCATGCCCGTCCTCACGAATTCTGCACGGATTTCCGCACCTCTTCATTCTTGGAGCTCTGCCTCTTTACGACCACCAGCAAGGTCCCGGAACACGGCTGCTGCGATGAAGCCCAATGAAGCGAGAATTGTCAGCGCACAGCCATCTCCCACCAACGTCCGGAATCAAGCAGGCCAAAAGTCGGTCAGCTCGTTCTTTTCTCGGCCAACCTCTCACGTCATCGGTGCATCTCCTCCAATCCCCGTAGGCCAACTCCACAGGCTCAGCTCTCCACCACTCAACACGCAGTCCGCCTTCGTGACACAGTCCGCCTGTCAATCAAAACCCTGACCAATTGTGTCTCCACGAGGTGTCTTTCGGCCTGCCTGACCCTGTGGTGATGTAGCTGGTTTCCATGTAATCTGGCAGTGCTCAGAACTAGCCCACGGTTGTTTTTGTATTGTTAGTTAAAGTGGTTAATGGGAAATTCCTGCTCTACGTGTCTAATGCGGTAAATGCGGAGGTAAATGCTCAGTGAAATACACATGAAAGCCCGCTTGGAGTTTGTAAAAAATCACCTCAAGGACTCTCAGACTGTGCGAAACAAGATTCTATGGTCTGATGAAACCAAGATTGAAATGTTTGGCTTCTGTCTGGCCACTCTGCCATAAAGCCCAGATCGGTGAAGTGTTGCAGTGATGGTTGTCCTTCTGGAAGTTTCTCCCATCACATCACAGGATCTCTGGCGCTCAGCCAGAGTGACCATCGGGTTCTTGGTCACCTCTCTTACCAAGGCCCTTCTCCCCGGATTGCTCAGTTTGGCCGGGCGGCCAGCTCTATGGAGAGTCCTGGTTGTTCCAAAATTCTTCCATTTAAGAATTATGGAGGCCACTGTGCTCTTGGGAACCTTCAATACCGTCCTCTCTAGTCGTAGTCAACGTGTGGCCCTGAATGGGTTTCTCTCATCTCCTCTTCCTGTTCAGGCTGGAGTTCCCCAAGGCAGTGTTCTGGGCCCTGTGCTTTTTCTGGTCTTCATCAATGATCTCTCCGACTCTCTTGAAAATCCTCTCTATCTCTTTGCTGATGACTCTACTCTCTGTCGCTCCATTCTTCATCCCTCAGATCGGCAGTCTGCAGCCTCCTCACTCTCTGCAGACCTGGACAAAATCACAGACTGGGCAAACAAGTGGAACATGTCTTTCAATCCTGACAAATCTCACACTCTTACGATGTCTCTCCGAAAAGACCGACTGGACAACCCTCCCATCTACTTTCTGAATAATCCTCTCCAAGAAGTTCTGTCACTCAAACTTTTGGGTCTCACTATCTGCCATGATCTTTCCTGGGAAAACCACATTACAAATCTGGCCTCCAAAGCCAGTCGCCGACTGGGCATCCTCCGTCGTGCGAAGTCCTTCCTTTGCACACCTGAGCTCCTCACCATGTACAAGGCTTTCATCCACAGCTCAATGGAATACTGCTCTCCCCTCTGGGCTGGTGCTCCTGCCTCACACCTAGCTCGTCTTCACGCTGTTGAAAGCAAAGCATTCAGAATCATTGGAATCTCCCGCGATGAAGCTAACTCCAAGGGCCTCTCACTCACTCACCACAGGCAGGTTGGTGGTCTTTCCGTCTTCTACCGACTCCTCTCTGGCCTTGCCCCCCCCCCCCCCAGCTCTCACTGGGCTCTGTCCCGCAAATATTCCTACAGGTCGCACAAGATCTGCCTGCAACCCTCTTATGGTTAAACTGCCAAAATCAAGACTCTCTGCTCACCTTCACTCCTTCATTCCTCTTTTCTCCCGCCTCTGGAACAAACTCCCTCACTCTCTTCAATCCCACTCCACCCTCCAGGTCTTTAAAACAGCTGTTCACCACCATCTCTTATCTTCCCCCATCCAAAACCTTTGTTTTGGTTTTGGTTTGGTTTAATCTCCGACACACCTTCAACAGCTCTCCCTACCTCTTCCTCCTCTTCCACATATTACCCTACCACTCCCCCCCCCCCCCCTGTTCTGAATCCGATGCTCCCCCTTCCTCTTCCTTAACAGTATGGACCTCAAACATCTGGGGCCTTCGCTCAAACCTGTCTGATCTCTCCATACAGGTTGCTTCTGACAAACCAGACGTGATCTGCTTCATAGAAACTTTCCTCCTTCATGATGTCTCTGATTCCTTGGTATCTCTCCCAGCTTACTCCCTCCTCCGGTATGATAGACCTGACCCTCGTCCTGGAGGTGGGGTTGCTATCTTTATAAAAAAAACTCTTCCTCACTCGCCCTGCACTGCCCTCTCTCCACCTCACCCCCAGGAATACCTTTGGCTATGGCTTCCCCTTCGCTCCCACCTTTTGTTCATATGTGTGTTGTTCCGTCCACCAAACAGTGATGACTCCATCTACATCTCACTGTCTGAGAATATGGACCAACTTCTATCTACCCATCCCAACTCTCTCTTCCTCATATGTGGTGATTTCAACTGTCACCATGCCAGTTGGCTGGGTGTGGGTACCTCTCTCCAGCCATGGCTCTTCAGCAAAGGACTTCTGTGACTCACTGGGACTGACACAATCTGTCAATTTCCCGACCCGGATTTCAGTCAACGGAGCATCTTCTCTTCTGGACTTGGTTATGACTAACTTCCCTGAAAATGTCTGCTGCTCTTCTTTTGCTCCAATCGGCTCTTCTGATCATGTGCTTGTTAAAGTGGACATGTCTCTGACCATTCTCAGAGAGCCTCCTCAGCGTCGACGAGTCTGGCATTTCACTCAGGCCAACTGGCACGGTCTTCAAGCAGCCATCAATCATCTGGACTGGTCTCCCATCTCTACTGCCTCTGACATGAATTCTTCCTGGGAATTCTTCCAAAGCAAACTGCTCTCTCTCATGCACAGATTTATCCCATCTCGTCTTCTGTTGTCATACCCTTCCTCCCGTCCATGGTACACGGAATCTTGTGGTGAGGCTATTGCCCAGAAACAACTTGCTTTCGTCTCCTGGAAAGCAAATCCAACGGAAGGAAATCTCATTTCCTTTCACAAAGCCCGAAACAAGTGTGTGTCCACCCTCAGGAGAGCCAGGAAACAATATCTCTCCGTTCTCAGGACCGAACTCTCTTATCTGTCTCCCTCTTCCAAATCCTGGTGGCATCTGGTCAAATCTGTTTCTGGTGTTTGTTCCCCCTCCATCCCATCCCTCACCTCAAATGGCCACACGGCTGACTCCGCACGTGAAAAAGCTGAATGCCTCAACTCTGTGTTTGCCTCTAAATCTTGTGTCCCAAACCCATCCCTCTCTGTACCCACCATACCCAGTCGTACCCAGCTGCTCCTGGACCCTGTGTCCTTTCCTCCTGACAAGGTGGAAAAGTTTCTGTCAACCCTCGACTCGGATTCTGCAACTGGACCTGACGGCATCAGCCCACGGGTCCTAAAATCCTGTTCTTCCGCTCTTTCACTCCCTCTCGCTGTTCTCTTCACCCTCTCTTTTGCTCAAGGTCATCTTCCATCTGCTTGGAAATCTGCCAACATCACCGCTTTGCATAAAAAAGGTGCAAAAACAGATCCCAGCAACTACAGACCAATCAGCCTTCTCCCAATTATCAGCAAAGTCATGGAATCCATCATTGCTTCAGATATGAAATCTTTCCTCTTCTCCAATGGCTTGATCTCTGATCATCAATTTGGTTTCAGACCTGGACACTCTACTCTGGACATGCTGCTTCTGCTTTCTCAACAATGGATGGAGGTCCTCAATGCCAAACAGGAAATTAAAGCAGTCTCCCTTGACATATCACATGCCTTCGATACGGTCTGGCACCCCGCTCTGCTCACCAAACTCCCCTCTTTTGGTATCCATGGAAATCTCCACACATGGCTGGCGGACTTCCTCTCTAGTCGTAGTTAACGTGTGGCCCTGAATGGGTTTCTCTTATCTCCTCTTCCTGTTCAGGCTGGAGTTCCACAAGGCAGTGTTCTGGGCCCTGTGCTTTTTCTGGTCTGCATCAATGATCTCTCTGACTCTCTTGAAAATCCTCTGTACCTCTTTGCTGATGACTACTCTCTGTCGCTCCATTCTTCATCCCTCAGATCGGCAGTCTGCTGCCTCCTCACTCTCTGCAGACCTGGACAAAATCACAGACTGGGCAAACAAGTGGAACATGTCTTTCAATCCTGACAAATCTCACACTCTTACGATGTCTCTCCGAAAAGACCGACTGGACAACCCTCCCATCCACTTTCTGAATAATCCTCTCCAAGAAGTTCTGTCACTCAAGCTTTTGGGTCTCACTATGTGCCATGATCTTTACTGGGAAAACCACATTTCAAATCTGGCCTCCAAAGCCAGTCGCCGACTGGGCATCCTCCGTCGTGCGAAGTCCTTCCTTGGCACACCTGAGCTCCTCACCACATACAAGGCTTTCATCCGCAGCTCAATGGAATACTGCTCTCCCCTCTGGGCTGGTGCTCCTGCCTCACACCTAGCTCGTCTTCACGCTGTTGAAACCAAAGCATTCAGAATCATTGGAATCTCCCGCGATGAAGCTAACTCCAAGGGCCTCTCACTCACTCACCACAGGCAGGTTGGTGGTCTTTCTATCTTCTACCGACTCCTCTCTGGCCTTGCCCCCCCAGCTCTCTCTGGGCTCTGTCCCGCAAATATTCCTACAGGTCGCACAAGATCTGCCTGCAACCCTCTTATGGTCAAACTGCCAAAATCAAGACTCTCTGCTCACCTTCACTCCTTCATTCCTCTTTTCTCCCACCTCTGGAACAAACTCCCTCACTCTCTTCAATCCCACTCCACCCTCCAGGTCTTTAAAACAGCTGTTCACCACCATCTCTTATCTTCCCCCATCCAAAACCTTGAACTTTTCTACCCCCGCTAATTTCACCCCAATTCCACTTTTTTGAAATACCAACTTCTGTCCTGAATGTCCTTGGTGTCCTTGTGTTTTATACTTCTCCCTCCACCCCCCCCCCCCCCCCCCACCTTCCCACGCCTCCTCCCCCCAAGCCCTCTCCCTTCCACACATCTCCCTGCTCTCAAATGTTGTGTTTGTGTGCTTCCCCTTCTCTCCCCATCTTGTTTTCCGCTCCCTCTTTTTGTGTTTTGTTTGTCTGGTTGATTTGTTTGTGAAGTAAATGTTAGCTCTTTCACGAGCCTCGATTCAGTATACAACAAAAAAAAAAACAAAGAAAAAAACCTTGATCTTTTCTATCCCTGATATTTTCACCCCAATTCCACTTTTTGAAATACCAACTTCTGTCCTGGAAGTCCTTGGTGTCCTTGTGTTTTATACTTCTCCCACCCCCCCCCCTTCCCACGGCTCCTCCCCCCAAGCCCTCTCCCTCCCACACATCTCCCTGCTCTTAAATGTTGTGTGCTCTCAAATGTTTGTGTGCTTCCCATTCTCTTGTCTTCCGCTCCCTCTTTTTATATATTTTGTTTGTCTGATTGATTTGTTTGTGAAGTAAATGTCAGCTCTTTCACGAGCCTCGATTCAGTATACAAAAAAAAAAAAAAAAAAAAAAATACAGCAGAGGTTTTTTGTAGGCTTCCACAGATCTATGCCTCAACACAATCCTGTCTCTGAGCTCTGCAGGCAGTTCCTTCGACCTCATGGCTGGTTTTTGCTCTGATATGCATTATCAGCTGTGAGACCTTATATAGACAGGTGTGTGCCTTTCCAAATCATGTCCAATCAATTGAATTTACTACAGGTGGACTCAAATCAAGGTGTAGAAACATCTTTAAGATGATCAAGATAAATGGGAGGCACCTGAGCTAAATTTCAAGTGTCATAGCAAAGGGTATGAATACTTATGTCAATGTGATATTTCAGTTTTTACTTTTAAATAAATTTGCAAAACTTTCTAAAATCCTGTTTTCTATTTGTCATTATGGGGTATTGAGTGTAGAATGATGAGGGAAAAAATGAATTTAAACGATTTCAGCATAAGGCTGCAAAATTTAAAAATGTGAAAAAAGTGAAGGGGTCTGAATACTTTCTGAATGCACTGTATATGTATGTTGCAGCCATGTGGTATATATATATTGTTGCAGTTTTTAGAACCTTCACTTTATCAAATTTAGTATTAAAATCCCTATAAATAACCCCTGTGTACATTTCCCATTAATTGGCTGTTAATTGAAATGAGTGCACCTTAGCTAGTCCATGTACAAGCACGTAGCCAATCATAGAACCTCTCTATAGTTATTTCATTAGTCCATGTTTCAGATAAGGCTGTGTGTCCAATAGTCGATCTTACGTTGCACCAAATCAAATAAGATAGATCCCCTTTTCCACAGCCCCAAAGCCTACATTTCCAACAGCATTCGCCTCCATTACGGCGTGGTCAGCTCGGAGAAGAAGGTCGTTGCCCACCCCTCGTCATCGTGGGTGGAGCCGGGAAGAGCCCATGCCCACCAATCGGCCCTGCGGAGAGCGACCCGGTAGGCGTGCCCTCTTATTAACCAAAGGCTTGATCTCGGGAAGGGCAATAAAAGGGTGACGGAGGGACTGCTTATGCATATGAGCGAGGGAGCAGATGAGCGAGGGGAGAGATGAGCGAGTGAGCAGATGAGTGAGGAGCACGCATTGAGAACGCATGAGGAAGAGAGCGCATGAGGCAGAGTTTTTGAGGGAGGTGCGCTGGACAAGTTCTATGGAGTGAGGTACGAGAGAGAGACGCTGCTTCAAGCAGCCCCTGCTCGCACGCAGCTTTGACGCGCTGCCGCGAGCAACGCTGCCGTGTGGACCAGAGTGCGGGGAGTCAGCGGCCACTCACCTCCAGCCCTGCTGTTCTGCACAGACTGGAACCTCATCCTTCCAGCCCTGTGGTCCTACCTTCTCATCCCTCCATTCAATCCAACCTGCAATTCCCCATTAGTGTGAGTCTGTTTGTGTTGTCCTGTCCCTGGGAGTAAGTAAGCTTGTTTAAGGAATTGCTCTGTGTCCTTCTGCTCCTTCCATTTCCTGTATATTACTTTTATTTCTGCTCTTCTTCTTTGGTTTTGTGTAGTCGTAATAAATCCCTGTTATTTCTTACCTTTGGTTTCTTCTTTCTCATCCGATCGCTTTCGTCCTGTCCCCACATTGAGTTACTGTGGCGCGATTTTGGCCAACGCTTTAGAATCAGGTTTAGTCTTTGCTAACGGCTTGAACTTCGGGTTGCTAAAACCGCTCAGCAACTAGTCCATCTAAAACCGTGGTTCGAGCAGAAGTTTATTCCCTCGTTCCCGGCTGGCGGTAGTAATTAGGTAAGTAGCGAACCCCTAGGCCTAACAAACCCTACCTACCGTCGGTCCGGGAGGGACGTTGTAACTTCGAGGACTCACGTCGGTCAGTGACAGACAAGGGGATCACCCCCCCTTGGTAAGGGGAAAAGGCCGACGTTGAGATCCGTAACAATATATATATATATATATATATATACATATATATATATATATATATATATATATATATATATATATACATACATATATACATATATATATATATAGATATAGATATAGATATATATTCATTGGTGCGCCCACCACCCAATGCCCCTTTGCTGTCAATCATCTCAGAGTCTGAGTCTTCCCTGAGTCGACTCTAACTTACTTCTTCCTCAACGGGTTTTCCTGCCCAGTGCATTTGAAAAGTTCAAACGTTGATGTCACCTCCGCCGTTTCTCGATAGGTTCTCGATGAATGTTAAATGGCAATTTGGGGAAGAGAAGGAATCACGTTGTACTCTGTGGTGTATGAAATGGCAGCCACGCTACCATATATGAGACATGAACGAAAGAGGATTGAAAGGAAGATAGAGGAAGAACAGGAAGGGAAGGTATTGAAGAGGAGGAAAAAGCCCGATCTGAACCCACACAATGCATCTGCCCCATTTCCCTTTAGACAATGGGTCGGTGCGGGCCTATCTGGGCACAGGTATTACCAACATAACTGAATATGGAGCTCTACATGTCATCGATGTTCATTCATCCAGGGGCTGGTTTCACAACCATCACAATATGTATATTGAGAGAGGGGAGGAGAGAGAGGGGGGGGAGAGTGGGAAGAGAGAGGAGGGGGGGGGGGGCAGAGAAGAGGAGAGGGGAGAAAGAGAGGAAGGGGGAGTGGGGAGCTTGAGGGGAAGTAAGTACGGGGTTCTCGCCTTGTATTTGATAATTGGACTTGATGGGAAGTGGGGGGGGGGGGGGGGGGAGGGGAAGGTCGACTTGCATTTGGCAGGGTGACCTGAGGGGAAGCTGGTGGGGGGTGGGGGGGGGAAGAGAGGTGGACCAAGACTGTTTAAGTTCATCACAGATGTATATAAGCGAGAGTCGTACTTGAGGAGGAGTGGTTATTTTACCCCTTTATACCTCATTGAGACTAAGGAGGCTTAAGTGAGAAGAGCACTTGAGGGAGGGGACACAGGACTTACATCAATCTTCTAAGAAAACACTCTCCAACCGACGCAGGCTAACAGTCTAAACCCAACTCACGTTCTCTCTTGATGGGCAAACAAGCGAACGCCTGGCAAATATGCTTAGTTATAAGAAAGAATCAGTACATTCATAAAATTTTCAGATTTCACTCCAGATTTCGATATTTATTGAGTCCACCAGCTCTGATCTTCAAATCTGAAGACAAATATCGATTATATACTTTAATTAGTTCATGAGAGTACATTGTGGTTCCAAGCCAAGGTGTGTTTGAATGGGCTGAAACAAAAAGGCAGCTAAGAACTCCACAAGGTGAAGTTGGGCTGACCTTTCATGAAGGTAAGCCATTAATTACCTTCAAAAGAGGTGTTAAAATTTAGCGAATTACGCAGTTTTCATTCATATACTCCCTTGGAGTTCCTTTAATATGCCTGCATAGTTTCGGGCCACAATGTTTCATGGTTTTGGAGTTATGGAGGAGACACACACAATGACTGACTGACACACGATGACATTTATATTTATAGATATATATGAGATTTCATCGTGTTATAGAAATCCCTGGTGTTGGGCTAGCGGCTAGGGTGCCGGCTTAGGATCCTAGGATCCTGGGTTCGAATATCGGTCGATCGCCGAATTAATGCCAGGGGGGTTGACTCAGCCTGTCATCCTTCCGAGGTCGGCTAATTGAGTACCAGTTCACTGGTAATTCCCTGTTTGTCGTTGAAGGCGGCAAAAAGGGTTGGCGTCAGGAAGGGCATCCGGCCGTAAAACATTGCTTCAAAAAGGGGACCAAAAAACAACAACTACCACGGTCCCCGAAAAGGCCAACCCCCGCTTTGCGGGGAAAAATGGCCTCTAAACGGTGGTTTTTATAGAAATGCATAAGAATAATAATTACTCTGCATTATGGGAGTGAGATCACAGTACAAATATACATCAATTATGTGAGAACGCTATCGTCGACATCCGAAAAGCATCATATGTTTAATGTGTGCGGCATAATCCAACTTACTTGCGGCACGTGCGGCATAATTCACCAAATGTCCGTCCGTCTGTCTGTCTGTCCGTTTGAAGGTACCGTAAAAACTGCTGAACCGATCGCAACGATATTTTGGGTGGGTAATCCTGGAATCTCCAGGAGTAAAATAGGCTATTTAGTTTGCCAATTTCAGCTTTGGTCTCCAGCATTCTCAGGTTTGGACTCCCGCATAACATTCGCGTTCGCATAACGTGCATTGTGACGATGTTTCCATTGTGACGTTGTTGTTTTCCCGGGTGCCGCACAAACGGCTGCACCGATCGCTGCACAGCTGCGCCGATCGAACTCGGTGACCTCGGACAAAGACCTTTTATAAGGACATGGGTTGAATCCCTGCTTGAGAGAATTCCAACCCCCTCGCTCGCCGCCATCACGGCCGTCTCTCCAACTTACAATCCCACGAGATATGCGGAAAGGACGACCCAAAACCAATTATCATCTTTATCAAAAATTATCAAAACCAATTAAAAAACCAAAGGACGACCCAATAACATCATTAAAAGTAAATAATGACCTCGGCGAAAGTTCAAACTTAGGACAGTTTATATAGGCCACGGGTAGTTTATAAGGACACGGATATCCACGGATAGATGAGAGAATCTCTACATGAGAGAATTCCACATAGCTATTTGGGTGGTGTATACGCTAACAGATCGCTGTCTACATCGATATTGCCAAGGCCGTAACAGCTATCGGCTCAAAATCCTTTTAACTGTTGATTTGGTAGTTTTTACAATGAAGGAAATACAACAATGTTGTTAAAAGTTTATTTTGTGATTAATTTGTGATTGGAGTTATGTTGTTTGAAATGAAAAAAGAGACATCGAGTTCAAGTGAATGACGACATGCCGTGATGGTTTCTACTTTCTGAACGTGAACTTCGCGGATCGCCATATGCAGATTCGCCACGGACCCACGATCGATGTTTCTATGCGTGAACATACCCGTTTGTTTGCGAACGGGTACGTTTTTCATGGAAGTCATTCACGAACTTGCTGTCCATGTCTGATGTGCGACTGAAGGTGCTACAGGAATGTGGAATTTATTGGTTTCATGCTTTAGTATTCGCCGTATCTGCATTTCCTGTTTGCTTCTGGCCTCCCACCCGTGCATAGCACTGGTATCTCACTAGGAATCATTCCCTTGGATTCTCGCAGCCGCCAACCCTAACGGTACATAGCAGGGTCTTACAGCCGCCATATTGGTGCTCACCGTCACTGCGATGCGAAGTTGTGTTGTTTCGCCATTATATATGACGGTAACCGCCCTAAGGGCGGGGCTTCAATTTGGAGGCGCGATTTATATAAACATCCGTTAAATATCAGACGCAAATCATCAAAATCTAAACAGTATTTTTAGAAGTATATCTTACCAATATGACTATGAATATGAATATGAATCGTTTAAAAGAAAAAAAGCCTTCAATTTCTGATATTTTACCTTTTCATTTGGGCCTCCCAATTGAAGCCCTGCCCGTAGGCCGGGTACCTTTGCTAGTTTCAAGAATGCAATTTGAAGAGAACGTCTGGAATTATCTCAATGCTGTCATCTCATTGCAATTTCGGAGAAGTTGTTTCAAACCTTTTTGCCAACGAGTATCATGCTAAGCTAAAAATAAAAAAATAAAAATTCAGCTATACATATTATGCATCAGGATCTGGTGATGTTCACATCATTTTTGTAATTGCATCTCAGAAAGGGGAACAGAGGGAAGGAATAAATGGGTTGATCAATGTTAATAGATGCGGGAGGGGGGGGGGCAGGAAGGGAGGGGGAGTCAATGAAGGGATTGTAGATGGAGGTTTTGAAAGAGGAGGCAGATGAACACGTTCGTGTCGGGTCAATGGTCCCAAAGATTCTCACTGTGCAGATGGAGATATATTCTTGGCTCTCGCCTCCTCAAAACGGTCGGTCACCTGCACGCAGTCCGACAGCAGTTTAATTACGAACGCCTGCTGTTGTCCCCTGATGAAACTCTAGCACAACATGATGAAATATGAAGCGTTTGGCCATTATCGAAAATAAACACGGTAAAGTAAACATTGGGGAAAATATTATTTATTTACACAGAGACACAAACTGTTCAGAGAGAATTGAGTCCACCTGCAGGTACTTTCGCTGTGCAAAACCAACAATAAAGAGCAATCAGAGATGGCAGACCCTTGCCATGACGTGATTATGTGGTGTATTTTGTGTAGTGTTTACTAGCTGCTGTGACTGTGGTTTATTGACTACATAGATTTATGTTCAATCCAATATGTCTGCCGAACCACGTGACCGATGACATAATCAATTTATTTTTCCCATTCAATTTTCAAGAAATTTCAAACTGATCGGATAAAGCGTTCTACTCATCTAATTATGATGTCATAATGAAGGCACCCATCACATCATCATGAACATATCTTGTTTCTCATGGGGACTAATTGACAATGAGCCATTTTTTGATGTTTTCCATGAAGCGGTTTTGGAGATAGTCAGGCAGCTGAGCAAATGAATGTGGACGTTCTGGACAAAAGCGCTAAATTTTCCCCACATGCTACCCATAGTTCTACCTTTCCATTTTTGGTAGGACCCACTTCCTCCGAATACATTATGGCATGGCAGCCATCTTGGATTTTCAAAATGGCCGCCATGTAAAAACTTATATCTATCAATATCTCAGCTTCGAAGCCACTTAGGATCATAATATATATATATGAACAGGAACTGTTTGCATTCCTTTCCAACAAGATTGCCACTGTGGATTGCCCCAAAGAGAAGGAAATCATCATCACATCTGGTCTCAGCTATTCTTCGAGGAACCGATCAATCCATGGCACCATGTGATCATGAGGAAGCGGACACCAGGCTGCTGATCCACTTACATGATTCTCTTCAGAATGGCTGTACCAACTGTCTGGTGCGCACTGTTGACACGGATGTAGTGGTGATTGTCATTGGCAAGTTCCATCACCTGATCACTTTTTCTTTTTAAAATATTTTTTTTCTTCTTTTTTTGTATACTGAATCGAGGCTCGTGAAAGAGCTAACATTTACTTCACAAACAAATCAACCAGACAAACAAAATATATAACTAGAACGGGCACTCGGTAGAGCGCATACCTTCGCCGCAGCTACTGTTCTGTACTTGGCATGGGAGTGTAGGGAACAGAACAACAAAAATACGATTTTGACCTTTTCGTGACCTTGACCTTGACCTTTGACCCGATTGCTCCCAAAATCTAATCAAATGTGTCCCGTATAATAACCAATCATCCCACCAAATTTCATGCAATTCGGTTGAATACTTTTTGAGTTATGCGAATAACATACACACACACACACAGACATACAAATAAATACACAGCGATCAAAACATAACCTTCCGCTTTTGCGAAGGTAAAAAGAGGGAGCGGAAGACAAGAGAAGGGGAAGCACACAAACACTTGAGAGCACACAACATTTAAGAGCAGGGAGATGTGTGGGAGGGAGAGGGCTTGAGGGGAGGAGGCGTGGGAAGGGGGGGGGGGGTGGGAGAAGTATAAAACACAAGGACACCAAGGACTTCCAGGACAGAAGTTGGTATTTCAAAAAAGTGGAATTGGGGTGAAATTAGCAGGGATAGAAAAGATCAAGGTTTTGGATGGGGGAAGATAAGAGATGGTGGTGAACAGCTGTTTTAAAGACCTGGAGGGTGGAGTGGGATTGAAGAGAGTGAGGGAGTTTGTTCCAGAGGCGGGATAAAAGAGGAATGAAGGAGTGAAGGTGAGCAGAGAGTCTTGATTTTGGCAGTTTAACCATAAGAGGGTTGCTGGCAGATCTTGTGTGACCTGTAGGAATATTTGCGGGACAGAGCCCAGAGAGAGCAAGGCCAGAGAGCAAGACAAGGGCAAGAGACCCTTTTCCAAGATGTGAGCATTTGGGTTGCTTTTGGTACGGGCAATAACTTTACATGTCATCACATCAATGATATCTACGAAGACCTGGGTAGGGAGAAATCTCTGGCCCTCCCTATCTTTCACAGTTTCACGGGATGCGATACTACATCTGCATGCTTTTGAAGAGGCATGAAGTCAGCATGGGAGGCTTGGAACTGCTATCACGATGTGACATGTGCCTTTACCTACATGGCAATTCATCCTTACACAGAAGTAGAGGTTGGTGCTCAACATTTCAGGCTGCTGGAATGCTTCACTGTTATCCGGTATGATAAGACCAGTGACCTGCAACATGTTGATTAAGCTAGAAAGGCGATGTTTTGCCAGAAGGGGAAGACAATGGAGAGACTTCCCCCAACACAGGATACACTCTATTGCAGCACACAAAGCGAGTTGCATATCAGGCAGGAATATGGTGCACCAGTGAGCAGATTGAACGACACGCACCTACTCCGGAAGGTTGGGGCTGGACTCTCGATTAGGACAACAATTCATGGGTTCCTGTGTGGAACATGTTACCTGTGGTCTCCAAGGCCTGTAGTGAACTAGTCAAATGTAGCTGCAAGATTCAAAGTGGATGTGGCGCTAGGTGCGCATGCAGAAAGGCACGTTGGAAGTGCACTGAACTCTGCAGTTGTCACTGTGAGAAGTAGGCTGGGAATAAAATGCATGTGCAATGGTGTGTGTGATGACAATATACCATCGTGTGTGATGATGTGCAGTGGTGTGTGTGATGACAATATACCGTCACATTTACAGTCGATATAGTTACAGTCCTTCCAGTATTTTCAGTGACTATAGTACATTAACAGTATTCCGTTTTATTTATTTTTTCAAGTTTCATGTCGGCTAAGTTTCTTTTTTGTGTTAATAAAAATCGTCTGTTGCTTTTCTAAATGGTATAGTTGTATTCCTTGACCCAGAAAATGTATGTTTAGACACCAAGATTGTGATCCTGTTTTGCTTAGAAGCTGAGATATTGGTAGATATATGTTTTTACATGGCAGCCATCTTTAAAATCCAGGATGGCCGCCTTAATGTATTCGGAGGAATTGGTTCCTATCAACAATGGAAAGCTAAGGTAACGGGTAACATGTGTGAAAAAATTGGCGCTTTTGTCCGGAACGTCCATATGCATCTCAAATCCGGTCCTAATCTGCCTGAATAATATAGAGGTGCAAAGATTTTCGGTTTTTCAAAGATGGTTCCCGTACCACGTGACGTATGACGTCATATATATCATTAAAAATTAATGCGGAGGGGGGAATCAACATAATAAATTATCAGCATCCTTTTGAACTCAAAAATAATTGGTGGTTGAATTCAATGAACTGATATGAAAATCCTATTCAAATTTCAAATAAATCAGATGAAAATTGAGGATTTTAGAAATTTGAAAATGTTGTTACCTTTGCCCTATGTTGAACCTTTAGCCTATGATGACCTCAAAAATAGTTTTGGTGGATTTCAGTTAGCTGCCATGAAAATCCTATTCAAATTTCAAGTAAATCAGATGAAAATTGAGGATTTTAGAAATTTGAAAAGGTTGTTGACCTTTGGCCTATGTTGACATTTTGGGCCATGTTGTCCTCAAAATAGATGGTGGTTAAATGCAGTTCATTGATATGAAAATCCTATTCAAATTTCAAGTAATTCAGATGAAAATTGAGAATTTTTGAAATTAGAAAAGGTTGTTGACCTTTGGCCTATGTTGACCTTTTGGCCTATGCTGATCTCAAAAATAGATGGTGGCTGAATTCAGTTTGCTGATATGTAAAAATCCTATTTAAATTCCAAATCAAAGATGAAAATTAAGGATTTTAGAAATTTGAAAAAAGTGGTTGACCTTTAGCCTATGTTGACCTTTTGACCTTAAAAATAAATAGTATTCTGTCGGACCACCAACTACCATTTGGTGAATTTCGTGAAGATTGGTTTAAAATTGAGACCTGTATGCAAGTATAAGTGAGCGGACAGACAAACACACAAACACAAACCGGAATGATCAACATACTTGTCAAAAAAATTTCACAAAAATCCGTGTCATATACTCAACATCACCACCAAATTTCATCCGAATCTGTAATTAACTTTTTGAGATATCCTGTTCACAGACAGACAAACAAACAAACAAGAAGATGTCGTGCAGAGCACGATACTTGCAAAATCCGCCCCCCCTCCCCCCCCCAAAGTTTTCCATTGATACAGCAAATTGTCCATTTCATCAAGATTAAAATTGACGATCTTGAACAAGGCTTGGATCAACAGGATGAAAAGTGACGATTTTGCAGATGAAAAATGATGATTTTGGAAGGTTGACCTTGAGTTGACCTTTTGACCTCAAAAATAGTTAGTTTCCCTATATAGTGACTCAATATGCAAATGCTGTTAAATTTTAAAGTCAATCGGATGAAAATTGAGGATTTTTGAAACTTGGCCTATGTTGACTTTTTGGCCTATGTTCACCGAAAATATAATTTGTGATTGAATTAAGTGACCAGATATGCAAATTCTCTTCAGAATTCCAGTCAATCGGATGAAAATTGAGGATTTTAGAAATTTGGCCTATGTTGACCTCAAAAATATTTGGTGGTTGAATTCAGTGACCAGATATGCAAGTCCTCTTCAAATTTCAAGTCAATCGGATGAAAATTGAGGATTTTAGAAATTTGGCCTATGTTGACCTTTTGGCCTACGTTGACCTCAAATACACTTGGTGGTTGAATTCAGTGACCAGATATGCAAGTCCTCTTCAAATTTCAAGTCAATCGGATGAAAATTGAGGATTTTAGAAATTTGGCCTATGTTGACCTTTTGGCCTATGTTGACCTCAAAAATATTTGGTGGTTGAATTCAGTGACCAGATATGCAAGTCCTCTTCAAATTTCAAGTCAATCGGATGAAAATTGAGGATTTTAGAAATTTGGCCTATGTTGACCTTTTGGCCTACGTTAACCTCAAATACACTTGGTGGTTGAATTCAGTGGCCAGATATGCAAGTCCTCTTCAAATTTCAAGTCAATCGGATGAAAATTGAGGATTTTAGAAATTTGGCCTATGTTGAACTTTTGGCCTATGTTGACCTCAAAAATATTTGGTGGTTGAATTCAGTGACCAGATATGCAAGTCCTCTTCAAATTTCAAGTCAATTGGATGAAAATTGAGGATTTTAGAAATTTGGCAAAGTTGGTGACCTTTGGCCTATGTTGACCTTTTGACCCCAAAAACAATAGGCTTCTTGCTTATAACCAACTCTACAATTTGGTAAAGTTTCGTGACGATCGGTTTGGAATTGTGACCTGTAGGCCGGTGACAAAGAAACATACAAACAGACAGACAGAACCACAAACACAACCGACCAATATACTTGAAAAATCTTCGATTTTGCAAATAACAAACACAGACCCAAATACAATACACTCTCCTCTGACAAGGCCAAGGGTAACAATACATCGGATTAATCAGTCCATAGATTTTGCTCGATCATTAAGTTGCTTGCCATGATGTCAGATTTTTCAAAGAATATTGATATTTATCATTATCCATTCCGATTTTATGTCATGGTAGAAGGCACCATTGGCAGTGTAATGTGGTCAATGTCGCATGAGTGGTGGTGGTTCAATTGCAGCCTGTGGCTGATTGGCTAATTCTCTAGGGTGTGGCTGTGCCGCTGATGCAGTTCCTCCTCCCCTACCCCCATTACCAGTAAGCTCATTGCCGGATTAACCATTAGGCAGACAAGGCATGTGCCTTCGGGCCAGCCAAAAATTCGGGCCACAAAAATGGACAAGCAGTTTTCGTCAATTTTTATTATTTTAAACAAATTATTTCTAATTTCTGTCCCTGCCAGGGTAATATATGTATCTCAATTTTCGCAAATATTTTCAAGGTGTGCTACATCACTGTATAGTGTTTGGGCCATTGTTCAGGCCATTCTCTAAAATTTCAAAATGTGCCTTAGGGCCAGCCGAGGCTTAATCCGGCACTGAGTAAGCTGGTACTCATTTTGCCGACCTCGGAAGCATGAACAGACCGAGTTAACCCACCTGGTGTTAATTCATTGGCACGACAAGGGCTCGAACGCGGGACCCTAATATCTCAAGCCAGCCACCTTAACCGTTAAGCCAACATCAGGCATGTCGCTTGAGTTTTCACGAGGTTTGTAGTCTATATAAGGTAAGATATTAAATCCTAGGGTTTGCAGCATTCGGATCTCTGCCAAAGTGGAGACTCAAAAAGCCAACCTTGCAGAAGATCGCAAAAGCTCATAGCATAAGCTTTATTGTCCACTCCGAAGCATGACGTGCTCCTACGGGAAAGAATCACCTAATGAGAGTGTATTAGATGACAGGTTTAGTCAAATCCGATTCCTCTGGATCAGATGAGCATAATATGCTTGAGCTGTTTTCTGCTTAATGCAGCTATAGAAATATTTTTAAATTAAAACTAGAAAGCATCTGAAAATGCAAAGCCCGTCTGCGTCTGGTTGTATCACACATCTTCTTCGTCTTCTTCCGTATGCTCAACAGAATGAAAACAGTTTAAATATATATACAAAATGAAAATTGACAATTGCCATGACCTTTGAGCTTTAGATCAAAAATAAATAAATCTGATTCCAGCATTTAATTGGTGAACCAATTCTGTGACCCAATATGCAAATTCTTCAAATTTCAGGTCAGTCGGGTGAAAATTGGTCAATTTACGCACCCTTGACCTTTGACTTTTTGAGCTAAAAAAAACAATGAGCTTCGATATTTTGATTGGTGAACCAATTCAGTGACCTATTATGCAGATTCTTAAAATTTCAGGCCAATCGGATTGAAATTGATGATTTTGTGACTTGACCGTTTGATCAAAAAAAAAATCATCAACTTCTAGCTTTTAATTGGTGAACCAATTCTGTGACCGAATATGCAAATATTGCAAAATGCAAATATGCAAATATTGAATATTGCAAATATGCAAAATGTCAGCTCAATCAGATGAAAATTGACAATTTTATGTGATGCTGACCTTTGAACTTTCGACCAAATTATTAATTTGCCTTCTCCATATTTTCATAATAAAGCTTTGTTGAAACTTTGATGACAAAACTCAAATGGTAAATTTAAATTTCAGGTCAATTGGATGGAAATGGATGATTTAGGTGATGCTGACCTTTGACCTTTTTACAAAATTATTAATTTGTTGTCTCCATACTACATAATAAATTTTTGTTGAAAATTTCATGACAACAGCCAAAATGGTTAAAAAAAAAAAGTTGCAGCTCGGACACACACACACACACACACACACACACACACACACACACACACACACACACACACACACACACACACACACACACACACACACACACACACACACACACACACACACACACACACACACACACACGATTGCAAAACCCTGTCTCCTGCTGCGCGAGGACTGGCACAAACTACAAAAGTCATTCAACTCACTAACTCATCTTGCGTCTCACATATTTTGGCAGGTGTACTGAATATGAATAACACATTCAATACTTGTGATTAAATTGGTATAGATATACGGTATAATAAATAAATATCAAATATGTGTTTGTAGCGATGGCCTCATGGTGAGCACAGGAGATTGACATAACAGAGTTTACGGGGTCACATCCAGCTGAAGGGAAGATTGTAGAAATGTAGAAAGCAAGCTCGTCAAAATCACCATATTGCTATGTGATTCTCACTAAAACTCAGCCGGCCCACAAATGATCTTCATGAAAAGGTGGGATGGGAGGGATGAATCTGCCTCCACCACCTTGTCAGGTCCACATGTGGTTACAGTCAATGCATTAATTGTAGTTATCTATTAATACCCTCATGGCAACTTGTGACCGTGCACTAAAAATCTGCTTATAAAAGGCCGGAATCCCAACCAGCTTTGGTTTGCCAAAAATTGTGAAATAAAAGTAGAAGTTTAATTGTAGAGTCTACAATCTGCAAGGTAATAGATAGGTGAGGAAAATTTCAAACTTCAGTTAACTAAGGTAGTGCCTTGAAGTTTAATGATTTGGTATAAGCTCAATGAGGATAATTAAACGATTATTGACAGATGATCATTAATATCTCCAACAAATACAATGGGGTGAAAAGAACTTGAAGTCTATGCACAACTCTTGACCCTATTCAATCCCATTAGTATAGTACTATAATCCCAGGCTCAGTCTTTGGTTTCGATGGTGAGAACGAGGTCATCTTCCTGATGTTTCAGACATCTTGATGCAAAATACATAGTGGGTTTGTGGCCCTGCATGACAAACAATGGCTGTGGATGATGTCCGTATTTCCACTTAGTTTGCAATTGACCCGGCATCAGGGCTTTGAGTATGTCCTCGAACACACAAGCGTGAAAGGCTGGCTGGCTTCCTTGTTAAAGGCTAGCAGACTGGCTTAAGGTGCAACACCGCCCCCTCGTGCCAGAGGCGTCTTGATACCTGACTTGCGTGTTGAGACGTTCATTAATTTTTTGGCTCATTTGCTTCTCTTGGGGATTTTTGTTTGCAATGAATTTAATTACACAGTGGCTGTTTCGGACAGCTCGTGAGTCACAAAGTGTAACCACAAGAGCCGAATAATAGCAAACACAGAATGATAAATATATTATATGGACTGAAAAGAACGTTGAAGGACATTGAAACAAGGGTAAAACATCCAGCTAAATAGTTGACGATAAACTAGTACTACAGCCAAAGGCGGTAAATAACATCAATAAAACATTTCCATGAAGTACAAGCATCATGTTGCAAAATAGTAAAAATATGGAACAACTAGAAAGCATCTCAAAATGCAAAGCCCGTCCTCATCTGATTTGTACTCAAACTAAACTTGACGAAAATGACAGTTAAACATTGCACATTTTATTCATTAGTGTTCTCCATAATTCTCATAATAAAGGTTTGTTGAAGATTTTATAACAAAAGCTCATTTGATAAAAATGTTATGGCCTGGACAGACACTCAACCTCAATATTAAATAAATATTGAAACATGCAAGTGATTTTAAAAAATGGGGCGTCTCGTGCTTGCAACGCTGTAGCGGAGCTAATCGTAATAAGGGCTTTTACCATCTACCTCCACTGCTCTACCTTTCCACGAGGTGGGATTATCGGCAGGCACATAAACTACCAGACACATCTGAAGATGCCCCTCTTTTACTGAGGACACATTATGAATTACACTTTCCTAACGACTATGTCAACTATACGATACCTCATAATAGACACAAACTACCAGAAACAGGACAATTTCACACTAACGGGTCTCTGGTTACTGGCACAGAAAATGATCTGACCGACACAAAGTCACTGATAAAGCAAACTTAATATTGTCGTGTCATCCCTGTAGTGAACACCGCAGAGTGACGGATGGCCAACCGAACTTAAAATCCACGGCGTATACTCAACTATGGTGGTAGAGACATGTGTGGGGGTGGGGAAAGTGAGAGCAGTGAGAAAGTGAGAAGTGAGAAAGTGAGTGAGTGAAAGGAGCAGTGAGAGCTTACCTGTACGGCCGGACGCGACACAGGGGTTATCCAATCCCCACAACAAATAAACGTACAAAACCGGCAAAGCCACAATATAACAATTAAAATGCAACAAATAATGGTTTAATAAAAATAATGCAGGCAACAAAAATGAGTGCACAGTAAACTAAAATTCCTATATTGAGATATTGAGGATCCTCCCCTCAGACACATTTACACACACAGGGAGAAATCAATTAAAGTAATAAGTGTGTAATGTTAGCTGGTACCCAGCTCTGGCATCCTTGACCGTCCAGGGTCGTCAAAGATCCCACGTCCCTGCATGGGAAAACACGCGTTGGCGCAAAGTCGCATTCATCGCCAGCCCCCCACGCGAAGTGAACAGGCACGAGCTCCTCCCTCGTCCCCCTCGCTCGGCTGCACCAAGCCCCGACGTTCCTTTCAGGTGCACATGGCACCAAGCACAGCTGTCATGAAGCCAGCACCAAGGAGAGGAAAGGATGCGTCCACTTCCACCAGCCAGGAACAGTCAGAGGGAAATACGTCTACTCGCGACGAAGTCAGGACCAGGAGAGAGACAATAAAATGCGTCTTCCTACGACCAAGCCAGGGACAGAAAGAGAACAGTGCGTCCACCTGCAATCAAACCCAGCGCAAGAAAGAGCGAAAATGGCGGGACATGTCCTTTTTGTTCCTTGTGCTGGAACGTTCTATGATGATGTCACACTCTCACCAATCATGCCATGCCATCGCATCGCTCGAAGCAATCGTTCTTCAGGGCGTGGCCTCACGACCACACCGGTGCCCATCGAGCATATTCGGCTATGTGGTGTTAGTAGTGGTGTCAGGATCCGGTCGGCGAATGCGAGGTTTATTTCAGGTCCTGATCGCATGGTGTTGCAAGTGTCATAAGGAACAAAGGGGAAACCACAGAGACAACTACACACAGGAAATCTACCATTATACCCTAACTAATTAGCATAGCTCCACCCCTTGCATGGAGACAAATATAGACTTACGCGACATCTGGCCCTACTTAGTTACAGGAAGGTATATATTAGCTAGTACGTAACTCCTTAAATGTAACTATATATATTGTTACAGACGCGGTTGTGGATGTTGGTTTACCGAGCGGTTTGGTATGACCGCGTCTGCACAGTTTACCCGATTATACTCGAACGTTGGCCGAGTCGCGCTACGCTAAATCAATTGAGGAAAGGACACAGCGGCTGGGTTAAAATGACACGACACCAGGGGTACAGTTCTCAAGACCTCCGGAGGAGGTTATAATATTTCGGAACGTTAGATTACAAGGACGAGAGAGACAGCATAGGAAGGTAGGCACTTAAATATGGTCTTATAGTAACCCCGACAGACGACAGATAAACGGGACAAGACTGACTCACACCGGGATTGATGGCAAGGAAGGGCAGGTAGTCGAGGCTCAAGGTGCACCTTGGCGCAGGGGCAGAATCGACCCGGTCCGGTCCAGAGATGCGGGAGGTCACGTCGTGCTGGAGGTGGCGTCTGTTTCTCCTTCGTGGCTGAGGCGCATCTGACGTCACGTCCGGTAAGTGGCTCCGTATATCCGGCGGGGAGTGACACGCCCTCGGCTCGTTAGCTCCGCCCCAGATGGAATCGGCCCCTTGCTTCTTATTGGGTGCTGGGGGTTACCGGGCTCCGCCCTTGACGAGGGGCCGACAGTCAGCCCCTTCGTGGTAACCCCGCCGGAGCACATGGGCATGGCGGCTAACCAAGCCGGAGTGAGGACGCACACTCCCCGCGTGCCGTTGTTGTAGTTGTTGTTTCATGGGGAAGATGGGAGGAGGTATGGGGAGGTCCTAAACTCACTACTGGTGCCATACAATCACATTCTGGTGCAACGAAGAGTCAGAATTAATGGAAATGAGTCCTTAACTGACATACACTAAGAATAACTAGCAAGAGTTCCTATAGTTGTCTACGTGAGATGCAGTGAACCTGGGCACGACATTTAATGGGGGAAAAAGGGGAAGGTCGGTTCTACAGAGTGTTGTTTACAGACAATGGGACTAGGGAATGGGGGATTGGGGATAGTTGGGGAGTATTGGGGAAATAGGGGAATATTTACAAGCGGATATGGAGGCCAAATCCCATATCTGCAACATTGCACCCTTCTCTACCCTCGGGGCGTCCCGACCCGATAAATTTTTACCTATTTTAGTGTGGCACTCAGATGTAGTTCCCTCTACTATTAACTCTACCCTGAGTGCGACAGTTTTACAGATATTCACAAATGAGTAAATATGTCCCCCTGCGACGTTGCACCCTTCTCCTCACAGAAACACACCCACAGGATAACCGAATCGCGGAAAGAATTCGCAAACTAAACATACAGCCGGTAGGGAGCATTATTTACAAGACTACGCTGATATTTACACTACGATCCAGGACCTGTTTTTGGAGGAACACATGCAGATGTTATGCATAGAGAGAGCACGCATGCCAGCATCGATACACCAACCCACGAGTGCTCTGTGGCCTTACGGCCTTTAATAATGTGCAGAGCACCCCTTCCAAGCACCAAAAGCACCACCCCATCACACAGTCAGCACCATCCGGTGCACCAATAAAATGTTTAATAATCATGGTGTGGTGTCGCAGCCGGCCGATGTTCTGCCGCTGGTCTTGCCTTCATGTGGTGCACTTGGCCTTCTGGCTTCTTTAAAAATAAAGAAAGGCGCCAACCGCGTCCATTTCTGTATTGTGGCCGTCAGGGGGCCAACTAAAAGTGGTTCACCTGTATGGCATAGGTGCCACGTTGACCCATAGGTCCATCCACAGGTGGTGCTTGGCCGCAAAAGAACTGCGGTCCATTGTGGGTGGCCACCAAAATTGCGGTCCATATGGTGTATCGATCCAGGCAGCAAGCAGCGAAAGTGCAGGCCCACAACTGCGGAGTCAGCACCTCTCTCTCCTCTCTCTCTGCCCCAAAGCCAGATCCTCGGAGGTGGGAGACAAAAGAAGCAGACAAGTGAGTAAGGTGGTAAGGGCGCAAAAGTGCACGCAATGTAAGGTAATGCACACTGGGGGCACATGGGAACCAGGTGAGACAGGTACGTTCCTACCGTACGCCCCCCCCCCCCCCCCACCAGGTAACCTACATGGCCCCTTACTGTATCCACAAAACACAACACTACCCATAAATATCTACTTTACAAATCAACAAACGTCCCTACTGTCTTCCCCGTTCCTCCCATAAACCAAATTCGTCTTCTCTCCCTCCTAACCAATCAAATTTGCCATTTCCAATTCATCATCAGTCCCTCCTAAGGAGGGAAAGATGGAATCACCCCAATGTCTCATCCACGTCGTGATGCGTCTCACAAATCCTCTCAGCAATTCTCATTTCCTGCAACAGAACAAAGAAAACACAGGTGTGGAGTCATCATCATCACCACAGGTAAGTGGCTGCGTATGGTGCGACAGGTTCATCAATCCTAACTATTTCCTAAATGACTAACAACTTTACATTACCCGGGGTCTTTCCCTGCCAATCCATTGGCCCTCTTACACTATGGGTTCTAAAAACCAATTCCCATTGACCAAACTGTGGTGCTTTTCAATTTGGGGTCTCACTCCCCCGATTCATCTCCCGGTGCCCTCGCACAATTTCTGGGCGGTGGCATGTACCTCTCTCAGCGGGTCTACCCACCTGCACACCTCCACCACTGCAGTTGCCTCCGAGCTTACCTGCTCCTTACCCTAACCTAACTACCTGGGGAAGGCCCTCTGGCGCTCTCCCCACTCGGTGCCTTCTCTGGCACTGGGCTACCCGGGTCCGTCCTCCGGATCCTCGGGCCCCACTGACACTAACGGCTCCCAGAGCCCACCTGCGGCCTCACCCGGCCGACATCCTCACAGTGGTGGAGTGCCCAACCAACTACACACACTAACAGGCTACACGCCCAGCCATTTCCACAACACTAATGCACCCATCCGCAATACCATTCTGCAACCGCACCACAAATGCCAATATCCAACCACAATTTACCTATACCCTCTACCTAACACTTACACTACCCGCCCCGGGTATCCGTGATGGGGGTCCACTCTTCCCCCATTCACACCTTCGCACCATGCACACCACTCCGTACCACTTACTCCAACTCTCTCCACACACCTGTACTTGCACACCTGTGCTCTCACACCTGGTGCCACCTGCACCCTTCTCTCCCCAAGCGCATTCGCGCTGATCCACAACACTCACTACTCATACACTGCTCCACACACCTGTCCAGTTCTCACACCTGTTCAATTCTCACACACACGGCATCATCTCAGCTAACTACTCCCTTCTGAAACTTGCGCTTCCCAGTCGTACCTTTAAACTATTGCGCTCCCTCGTCATTATCATCCACACTAATCTACCTGCGTCCCCACTACAGGTATCAGTCACTAACTAACCTTAACGTCACCTAATGTCATCTTCGCTAGATCCCTATCAATATAACCTAACCCACCCGGGCTAGTTTTCACTGCCATACACCCCATAAACTATAGCGCATTTGCCCCCACTATGGGAAGGGTGGCAGGGATGCCACCCTTACCCACCGGGCCCATCGCTCATCACCAATTTTGCACATCAAATTTCAACAAATCAAAAATTTTCCAATCACTGCCCATCATCTGCCAATCATTACGGTCAATCCTTTGCCAATCATCAAATTTCGCTTTTTTCTAATTTTGGGGCCAAAACACTATCCTCATCACACAGTCTACTCACTAATGCCTCTCGGTGCGCCAATTCCTGTCCAAAGCCCGGCTTAGTAAAGCCAAGTCATGAATGCGGGTTGTTCTGTGCCAGCGGCTGGATGCGTCCGGCACTCGGTGCAGGGACGGGGGCTTACCCGGGCCGAGATCCCACGCACCATCTCGGCGTGGAGCCATCCAATGTCCCGATCTCGACCTGCCGGAATGCCTCAACAAAAAGTGGTCGCCATGACGACCCTTTCTATCGGGTTGCCCGCTCCGCCTAGTGGAGCACGGACGCGGCCGTTCAAAGCGAGGCCCAGCACGCACCGAGGGCCCGATTCGGCTAAAAGTCGCTCTAACCTCTAAACCGGTTACCGTCGATGCTTCACCTGGACGCTTACACCCCGCAGCCCGTTCCTTGCTCACACATCCAGCCGTTTCCATGCTCCTCGTACCTTTCCTTACACACCTCGGTACACTCATTCCACTCCCAGCCTTGGTCACACACCTGACCACCGAACACTTTGGCACACATTCGTTGGTCGCACACCTCACCAACACACCTCTTCGCACCCCCTCCTCGGTCACCTCCTCTGTGACAATCACAGGTGTGCTCTCATTCGCACACCCAACCACGTGCCTCACTACCAATTCCAGCGTGCATTCCCACTCACGCTCTACCATTCCAGGTGTGCTTCCTTTCTCACCTGTCACAACCAACTCACGCTCCGTGTCACTCTTACTACTCTCACCTCCATTCTTGAAAGCGCACTCACCCTTACTCTTGACAGCGCACTCTTTCCTCATGCACCCGTCCGTTACACACCTCTCTCGCGCACACTCTTGCGCACACTCTCCCGTCACACCCTCTGTAACACTCACCACACCACGCTTCCATGTGCTCCCTCGCACACGCGCTACGACCGACTCACTCTCGCCAGCACCCTCACTCCTTGGCACGCACTTTTTCCTCACACACCCCAGAGTCGGACTTTCTCGCACACCTCCTCTTTCGCACACCAGACCCGTCGCACACTTCACCAACGGCCTCTCACGAACACCCGGGTCCATCTCGACCCCCAAGCTTCTTAAATCACCTGGCGCATCATACGCACGACCATATTGGTCACCACTTACACCGGGTCCTCTTCCTCTTCGCTTCTCCTCCATCACCTGCGAATCCCTCATCCGGTTAATGAGCACATCATCACGATCCGAACACAGACTTCGGACCAATTCTTTTATCTCCTCTTTTATCTCTTTCTTATCCCCTCTCCGTCGCTTCTTAATTTCGCTCACCCCTTCTTCCACTTCTTCTAATTTCTGCTTCACCTCTTTTATTCCCCGGTACGTCTCCTCAAGCTCATCCTCTAAGGCTACCTTGACCGTTTCCATGTGCGTCCTCACCTGCCGGTCCTTCGTCTCCATTACCTCTATCACCTCGTCCAACCTCGTTGTCAGTCCCTCACGTACCATCTGACATTCCCTCTTCGTCGCTACCAAGTCATTTTTAGGTCATTTTGTGTCGCTTTTAACCCTCCTATTACCGCTGTGTTCTTCTTTACCTGGTCCGTTAGTTCTTTTTGTCCCTCTGTCAGCTGTTCCACCTCCTGCGTCAGGTCCTCTATGCCCCCTTGCAATTTTACAGTCCCCTTTCTCACCTCCTTCTCCATGTGCTCCTTACAGTGCCTCACCTCCTCGCGCACTCCTCCGACCTCCTCACTCACACCTCTTCTGATCTCTTCTCCCATCACTTGCATCTCCTGCCCAGATGCCACCCTCATCTGCTCCATTTCCTCCCTGTGAGCATCCAGTTTGGTTTCTACCCCCATTCTGACCCCCTCTATCCGCTGCTCCATTTGTTTAACTTCCCTTTCCGCTTGGTCCCTCATGTCCCTCAATTTGCCTTCCATACTGTTTTCTAACCCCTCTAACCCCTTTTGCATCCCTTCCATTTGATTCTCTTGAGCGGCCATTCTGTTTTCTACCCCCATTAACCCATTTCTCACCTCTTTTATCCCGTTGTCTAACCCCTCAAAATTATTGTCTAACTTCCCAAATTTCTTGTCTAACTCCTCAAAATTATTGTCTAACTTCCCAAATTTCTTGTCTAACCCCTCACCGGTACCCCTCGCTTCGTCCCTCATTACTCCCAATTGCTCACTCTGAGCATCCATCCGGTTCCCCATTACCCCCATTTGGCCCTCCAATCGCTCACCCATTTGTTCCATAAGGGCCCTCATTTGCAGGAGGAAAAGGTTCGAATCCACCAGCGGCGCTACCACGGTCACGGGCGTGGTCGCCGTGGCCATGTGCGAGGCGCCATTTCGTGCGTCTGCTACCCTCACTGCTTCGCTCCCCTCTTGTCCCTCATTTTGGTCCTGGATCGACCCTGCCTCACTCCCTTCTACCGGAACCCAGCCGTCTTGGTCTGCCATAGCGCGACTTTCAAAATTCGGGTTTTTATTTTCGTAAAACAAAATCAAATTTCGCCGTTATAATTTCGAGCGCGTGAAACGCGCTCCGGATCGAATTCCACTTCCCAACACCAATTGTTACCCTAATGGTACAATTGGTGTTCCAAAATTTGGGCCTAACAAATTTAGTCCCAGGTCCGAATCCAACTCCTCGACACCAAATGTTACAGACGCGGTTGTGGATGTTGGTTTACCGAGCGGTTTGGTATGACCGCGTCTGCACAGTTTACCCGATTATACTCGAATGTTGGCCGAGTCGCGCTACGCTAAATCAATTGAGGAAAGGACACAGCGGCTGGGTTAAAATGACACGACACCAGGGGTACAGTTCTCAAGACCTCCGGAGGAGGTTATAATATTTCGGAACGTTAGATTACATGGACGAGAGAGACAGCATAGGAAGGTAGGCACTTAAATACGGTCTTATAGTAACCCCGACAGACGACAGATAAACGGGACAAGACTGACTCACACCGGGATTGATGGCAAGGAAGGGCAGGTAGTCGAGGCTCAAGGTGCACCTTGGCGCAGGGGCAGAATCGACCCGGTCCGGTCCAGAGATGCGGGAGGTCTCGTCGCGCTGGAGGTGGCGTCTGTTTCTCCTTCGTGGCTGAGGCGCATCTGACGTCACGTCCGGTAAGTGGCTCCGTATATCCGGCGGGGAGTGACACGCCCTCGGCTCGTTAGCTCCGCCCCAGATGGAATCGGCCCCTTGCTTCTTATTGGGTGCTGGGGGTTACCGGGCTCCGCCCTTGACGAGGGGCCGACAGTCAGCCCCTTCGTGGTAACCCCGCCGGAGCACATGGGCATGGCGGCTAACCAAGCCGGAGTGAGGACGCACACTCCCCGCGCGCCGTTGTTGTAGTTGTTGTTTCATGGGGAAGATGGGAGGAGGTATGGGGAGGTCCTAAACTCACTACTGGTGCCATACAATCACATTCTGGTGCAACGAAGAGTCAGAATTAATGGAAACGAGTCCTTAACTGACATAGACTAAGAATAACTAGCAAGAGGTCCTATAGTTGTCTACGTGAGATGCGGTGAACCTGGGCACGACATTTAATGGGGGAAAAAGGGGAAGGTCGGTTCTACAGAGTGTTGTTTACAGACAATGGGACTAGGGAATGGGGGATTGGGGATAGTTGGGGAGTATTGGAGAAATAGGGGAATATTTACAAGCGGATATGGAGGCCAAATCCCATATCCGCAACAATATATATATATATATATATATATATATATATATATATATATATATATACATGTATGTATGTATGTTATATATATATATATATATATATATATATATGTCAAGAAACAACTCTTGGCTCTTAAAAGAAGTTCCACCAACAGCCTGAGAATGACGATCTTTATTAATACCAACTTATACAGATCCGGAGGAAGCGAACATCTACAGCACGACTTGCCCTCATGCCACGTTCAGCCCTTCCTAAAAATGCAAAGATTCACAGTTCACTTAAATAGGAACACGATTATCAGAAAATCTCCGAGAGAACAAAGGAACTGGCGAGAGTTCCTCCCACCGTTATCCCTAGCCCCCACCGTTATCCGCTCTGTCATTCGGGGGAGTGCAGCACGCACCTTATCATTCGGACCAGATGTAGTTTCAAAGCTCCGAGGTGACAGAAAATGTAACTCACAGAGAGAAGAGTGCATGCTTGGCCCAGATAAGACCATTATTCAAAGGTTTATGTATACAATCCGAGCATTTTACATGAAACTACACATTCCACGCGCGTATAAACGTCCGCCAGCCCGCGGCTCGAGGCGCCATCTGCGGACCGAATGGAGAGAGTTTATGACCGGGCTTATCTTGCATCAAGAGGGCACACGGAGGACGAGCCATCCGTCCAGCACGAAATGCATCGAGTACTTTCCCATTTATACTAAAGAGGAGCGGAAAGCCCTTTATTCACTTATGAAAATAGCATATAAGCAACATTAAAATCATAACATATTATTCGACCGACGTCTTATACAGAACTTTAAGCAATAACGAATCTACGACTTGACATTCCTTCCTCTTGTCTCGTCGAGACAAAGTATCTCAAGAGACAACGTGCCACATCGGGCTTTATTGAAAAATAATTGTGTAATGCGGGTATCTCCCAAGGGCATACCGTGCGCCCATAGCGCCTCGCCCGTGCATTTGGCGAACGTGTCGTGTGGTGCGTGCTTGGAGCCTGAGGGCTCAGAACATGAAAGTCCATTAACGTTTCGGATCCACAACGAAGGCGTCTGGTCCAGATGAGGTTCTGCTCCGCCAGGGGGCCCATCACCTCCCCTGCGGAACTTGCTCCCCCCACCCTTTGCAGACTCAGTCCTTGCAGATCTTCGAAGTTAATCAACGATCATGCCCATGAGGTCCCTCACGTGCTGCTGTTCTGGGGAATACATAATATTGTCAGTATCTTGTGTCTCAATTTCCTGGTCAGGGTACAGAGCGTAAAAATCCGATTCACTTGAAGCATTTGAACTTAATACATATGAAGCAAAGAGAGGAACTTCCTTTATGTCAAAGTCTCCCTTGGGCGCCTGGTCGGCTTGCGGGTCTAGGATATCCACGTCGGGTCCCTCGACCGCCAGGCCCAGCGTCGCAATCAGATCCATAGTTGGGTCGGAAGGGGGTGTACAGCTGTCAGCTTGTAATACATAAGCAGCGTTAGCCAGTACACGCAAGGGGTTTATAGCACAAGTATCACAGTCATCACAGACACCGTTACAGGCAGCAGCCAGTTCCCACATGGGATCCACACAAGTATCACAATCGTCACAAAATTCAATACAATTTTCTGGAGCGCTGGTCGCAACTGCCTTGTTGAAGGACCCATTCAGGTCGACGGCCTCTGTGGTCAGAACCATAGTCGTTGTCGGCGGCTTCTTCACTTTCCATCCTGTAAAATACTTTCTCATACAGAGGAGGACTAGAGATTTCATTAGTGCCCCCCAAATTACTACCCCGATTATCACAGCCAGTGCGGTCAATAACCACTTCACTATGGTGCCCGTCCATCCCCGGAACCAGTCAGTGAGCCAGCTAAATGTATAAGAATTTTCGCGCGCGATCCGATCGATCGTCAGGGCGTGGCTAGTTTCCCTTAGTCTCACTATTGCGGCTGACACTCCTTCAGACGGATCAGGTATGTAAGTGCAACATTTTCCCTCTATTATTCCGCATACCCCTCCTTTCTCTGCCAAGAGCATGTCCAAAGCCACCCGATTCTGCATCACCATTGTACGCATGTGAATTACCATATCCAATAGTATGTCATGAGCCGTAGCGGTGTCGTTTGCCACCTTTTCTAGGGCCAAAGCCAATTTATCTATCCGGAAACTATCCATGACGGTGCCCGCTCCTGGGAAGAAGAAACCAAACACCTTTTCCCATAGGCTCCCGTGTAGTTTAGTGGTTCCATCTTCGTTCATGACTGACCTCTTATAACGCCTGTCCAAGGACTTTGGGTCTAGCTCATCCAGTATCTCAACGTCAGGAAGGACTGAACCCAGATAACATGTGCCCCCCCAATTATTTGGTAAATAGGGGTAAGCCTTGTCGCCGCATATAAACATTGTCCCATGGGGTGGGACCAGGTGGGTGGATAAGCACCGGAGTCCCTTTACCACCCCATTAATCCTACTAACCCCCCTAGAGAATGTTATAGCCGTTGGTGTTGTGGTTGTGTTTATCTTGCAGTACTATTCGTAATGTAATCCCCGAGCTCCCTTGTCCCAGCTTCCCGGGGAGAGTGTAGGCGCATTCTGATTCTCCCATACGCAAGTGGCCGGAACCCTGGAGGCAGACCCTCCCTTTCTGTGGTTTGACCCAGACGGGGGCAGGCCTCTCGGCCACATGGGCAATCATTGACGGGCGATAATTAAATTGTCGATTGCAACTCTTGCCGTTGTCAACCCCTTCTCTTTCCAGCGTGGTGACTAAACATGGGGAATCGATAGGTTGTGAGCAGAGGTCATTGAGGGACAGAGGTAGCACTATCATGTGTATTCCTGTGGTGCCTGCTTGGGGAAAGTGCATGCACGACCAGCAGTGTGTCCTATTTTGAATTGTTGCCACCTCCCTGGCCACTTTCCAATATGTGTTTTCCCCCCTCTTTGGGGCCTTATCCTGGGGGTGTGGCGTGAGTATGTATTCGATGCATGGTGTGTGTTTAGTTTCGCCACTGGCCGCTCCTGGGGTCCAGACGCTGCACCGGACCTGCATAGTCATGCCTTTCTCTAGGCGCGTGCGTGTTTGTAGCTTAAAATCAGGGGTTCCCCATTTGTATCCTGGTTGGGCCAAGGTCTCAATGCTAGCTTGCCCGTTTTCCCGGAACTCTCGTTGCTTTTGTAATACAATGCCAACGCGTCCAGGCCCTGCCGACAGTGCTAGCCATTTTACGCTTACCCAATTTGTGTGCAGGGCTTTCTGTTCGAAACATGGTAGTGATACTCTTTGTCCCCATGTTACGGTGAGGTGTCGGGTTTCGTTTTCGCATCTATTGGAATCGGAGTTTCCCCTAGCTGCTGTCGCTATCAATAGTATTGTACCTATGATTAGGCCCATCCTTACTGTGGTTGCTGTGGTGTAGTGTCTGGTGCTTGTATGGCCAACTTACAGTGCGTGGCGTGGATCCACGAGGTCTTGCCCTCGCAAAAGACTGCCGTTGGTGTAGTCAGCAACACCTGGACTGGTCCCTTCCACCTTGGTTCCAAGGCGTTCTTGCAGGTGAAGTGCTCCACGAACACCTGGTCTTTTTCCTCTGGTGGAACACCTGGTCCACAAGCCTCCTGGGAACACCTGGTCTACAGGTCTCCAATTCATAGATTCAATTCATTCAATTCATAGTTTCATAGAACACCTTGTCTCCAATTTCCTAATCCACTTTTTCCAAGTGGATCCAATTTTATCCAATATTCAATTTTAAATTCAATCCCATTTAATCCAGTCCAATTCAAATTAAATTCAATCCTTCTCTCAGCATCCCATTACCTGTTTCCAACATCAATAAAAATAAAATTATAAAAATAATAAAAATCAATCATCTCAAATCTCAAATCAAATCAAAAAATCAATCAAAATCATAAAAATCAATAAAATAATAAAAATAAACGGAAATTACTTCAGCTAGAGTTTCAACTAGAATTACCACAAACAAACCACCATTAACCTCCATTAACACAAACAAACCACCATTAACCTCCATTAACACAAACAAACCACCATTAACCTCCATGAACCTCCCCCTATTATTTATTTATTTTCACGAATAAACAAATAATAGAAATAACCTGGTCTAATTCCAATTCCAATTCTGGTCAGTTCTGGTGTCTGGTCACACACAATGTTTTTCTCACCCACTGTGATTCGCTCAAAATAGATTCTCACTGTTATGTCTGAAATTCGTCTCATGAAAACCCACTCAAGAGTCCGGTGTAACAGACAGACAAACACATAGACACGCCGAAGACCCCAGGGTACCCATCAAACTAGCTTGTCCGCAGATTCACAATACAGCGAAACATGTAACTTTACTAAAATAATCACTTACTCATAACTAATACTCATAATAACTCATAATTACTTATGTAATTACTCATGCCAATACTTACTCAAAATAATGTAATATCCCAATCTTCACCCCCTATGCAAATCGAAGCACCCCGGACAATCCACAACCAATATCAACCACTGTAGCCGCCTTCCCGACTCCAGGCAGCCACACACAGCCACATACATCTCCACCCACGTCACACAAGACAACAGCCAACGAGTGTGTCCACCACACAGAAACCTTTGGCAATGCAACAACCGAACTCCCAGACAACCAACAACAAAACCCAATCCATCTCCATGGCTCACCAAGCGGTTCCAACTTAATCCAGCTTCACATACCGATTTCCCCAAAAACTCGTGAAACTTCACCCCCATTCTGGAAAAACCCTGGACTAAACCCTGACTTCTGGCTTCAGATTCTGGCTTCAAATCAACTTCCTCGAACTTAACTATGATAAATCTAAATTAATCTTCGTTTGCCCAAAACCACTCACCAAATCCACCCATAACTTTGCCCCCAACATCGATGGTTTCCCAGTATCCACCTTCCCTCACATCCGGAATCTTGGCATCATCATTGACCAAAACCCTCTCCTTTGAAAAATACACTAAACAGATCATAAAGACAGCCTTCTTTCACCTTAAAACATCGCCCGTCTCTGTCCATCCCTTTCCTTTCTGGTTCAAGATTACTCATTTTATTCAATTAATTGGAGCACGATGCATTTTTTTTATGAATTGTGATAAACTGATCATTTGAACACAAATTGAACAAAATTAATCGAACAAAACACTTCCATTAACTCGACATTCTTTTCACAGCACAAAGTTCACTTGAACATCCTTTTCCTGGATACTCCCTCTTTATTTTTATTTTTTATTTTTATTATTTTTTACAATAAAAATAACCTAGTTTTATCATCACATTTACAATTTTCATATTTCCACTCTCACCAGTGAATACAAATGGCACCGGTATGTAGATGTCACACGTTAACAAAATGTATGGTGTTGGGATATATATCATCCACTGGATCGTAATTTCAACCATGCTTCTCCACTTGCAACCCAAATATTTTCCATGAAATAAATAAAATGAATTTTATGAATCTTCTCATTATTCGAAAGTTTACAAAATGTCCCAAATCTGTATATTATTTTCTACTGTGGTTATATTAAACCATTATTTTACAAAATCCAACTTTCAATAAACTGAAAAATGCTTCGCCATGGAATAGTCCACCACTCATATAAATAATCATAAGAGTTCTGCGAAACATCTCCATCTTTAAAACTTAGCCAACCATTTTTAAACCACATGTTTTCCCCCCAAAAAACAAGTCACATTCTTTGTATATTGCCAACATTGTTCATCGTTTAAGTATCATCCAGAACTAAATTTTTATAAACCATCAACTTGTAGATGCATTTATTTATATCCCATTAACCCAAGAACTCTCAATTGCTTGGTTATATTTTAGTAATGTCATTAAATTAAATTAAAATTAAATCAAACAATTCAAAACCAGATCGGATCAGCGATCAGAAATCACTTTCCAATCAACACATTCCAAACAACAATTCATTCAAAGCCACAATTATTTCAACACCAATGTACCAGATAAATCATACCAGATAAATCAACTCAGGGAAAATGCAATTTACCATGCACACAACACGATTTTATGCCCTTTAGCAGTTCACTGACACCAAGTCCAGCTCGATATCAGCAACCAAGCTTAAAAACACAACTCTCACCTTACTGTGACAAATAAGCAACCAACCTACTTCACACTAAAACAAATAACTTTTCATCACCCCTTTCTTCTCCCAAATATCCTCCATTTACCATGACTATCCCCATTGCTCGATCACGCACGTCACTGTGCTCGGCCCGGTTAAATTAAATTCAAGCGTACTGTACCTGACGCTTCCGGTCGGCACCGGAAGTCTGTTTATTTATTGAGTCCCCTGAATCGGGACATCAACGACGATTACAACAACAAAAAAATAAAAGAACTCGATATTCTCTGTTCACTAATTACGTACATGATTTCGGTTTAACCCACAATATAATGTCCCGATATTCTCTGTTCACTAATTACGTACATGATTTCAGTTTATATCCTGCCGTTAAAGCAACCTCCAGTAGACTGACAGCCTGTCGTTCTTCCAAGGTTAGTGAATTATCTCCGACCTCTTTCCCTTACAAATCTCGAACAAAGGTCAAATGAACTTTAAAAGGTCAAACTTCAAACGGAGAAAGGTGGTACCAGTTTTCATTCCACAACTAATACAAGTCCGGCGACATTCCCGTTCCTTGCAAGAACTCCACATCCAGACAGGCAAACGACCACTATCGTGGCTCCACATCGCAAAATGCTAGCTTCTACGAATCCAACAACCGTATAACTCCACAGACAGACAAACACAACCACATCCTCCTCGCGCCCACACCTTGGCACAAGCCACACCACATACCGACAGTTGAAACCTCGACCGTCCTCCTTCCTCGGATAAGCGTTCTGTTGAAAACGTGACATTTCTGCCTACCTCAATCAGAGATCTCTCTGAATTTCATCATTCGCACTGTACCTCACTTACTGTATGAACAAGACTTCCTGTTGGCACCGGAAATTAATTACTCTGTCTTGAAATCCTTCATTCGACTATGATAATCACCTCAGTTTATATACTTCGCGTACTATCCCGCTTGTTTAGTATTCCCCTTATATAAATCCATCTTGAATAACGTATTCCTCCTGTGACATTGCATGGCATGTATGTCGCAGGCGCCCACTATTCTGACATGGCTCATGACTCATGTCTGATTCTGACATGAACGTCTGACATGAACGTCCGACATCCAGCAAAGTCGAAATGACCCACAATGCATTTGGGCACACATCCTCCGAGCAACCTCATACAGCACACCCGTGACTCGCGGCTCGCTCGGCTCCTGCCCGAACGCACAATAACTCTACCCAAACTTCCACGGAGCCGCACGGCGGAAACGCAGGTTTGTACCACACTTTAATTAAACGAACATCGCCAGGATTCTCGGATAGACGTTAATTTCACAACACACACGACAAAAATCCGATTTAAATTCAGAGATCGCCGATCGGCCTGGCACAACCAACTTCAACGCGACGACGCCATGCCGCCCTCCGTCCTGGCGCGCACCCTCGTGCCTCCACACGAATCCCAACACTCCCGCCTCGCGGTTTCCTGCGAGGCCCGTAGCCGTGGCAACCAAACCGCGCGCCGCTCTCGAATGAGGGCCGTCATAACATTGAGCCGTCATAACAGTGAGCTGTCAGAACATTGAGCTGTCAGAACTCATCCCTAGCTCGTAAACATCGCAAAAAAACAGGATCTCTGACGCTTTACCTCTCTGACCCAAAATGCACTACAGACATCAATTCTAAAGGTGAGCTGCCTCAGGGATATATCCCACACATACAATCCACAATATCTGCCATTGAATGAACTCTTCAATTCAAGTAAAACACACATATTGATTCGAATTCTGAATTTAGTTCAACAAATTCCAAATTTCTTGCCTGACTGCCGCTCGAAAGACAAAAGCAGCCCATCTTGTAACCATCTCCAAGAAACCGCTTCATATCAACAGTAGGTCGACAAGGGCACTCCGAGTGCTTTCCTGACCCGATTTATATCAATTCGCTTCCCAAACACTCCCAAACAGATGAAAATCCGGACTCAGTTCAGGACCTCACCTGTTCCCTCGGATAGACGCTAAAATGGACATTCCCGGCCTGAATTTTCCGCATGTCAAGCAGACCACTTACAATGCTTCACACCGAAACCCTCTGCTTTGCATAAGTCATACAGACAAATACATTGGCCAGATACACACGTCAATTAATATCCCAATATACATTCATTCCTCATTCATATACCAGTGAGTCTCCCAGACTTCGCGCGAAAATCAGATCGACTCAAATCATGCCTTTCTCCAGCCACTCCCATGTACAATCTTTGCTCATTCATGTTACGTCTCTCATTCAAGGAAAAGGATTTTCTCTTGGGACGGGTTGGACGGGGTGGGTTGAGGTAAAAAAAGGGAAGGCAGGGCGGGGGGTGTTGGGGTGTTGCCTAGAGCCCCGGGACTGAGCTCAGGTCTTGGGGGGGGGTGGGGGGTCCTTTTGCATGGCCCAATTCTGCGGCTGTGGAGGGGGCCCTTGTATGTTCCAGTTTTGGGGAGGGGGCCCTTGTGGGTTCCAAATTTTGGGGAGGGGGCCCTTATGGGTTCCTGGACAGGCATTTGCAACATGTCGTCCTTTACATCGGCCTTCTTATCGTCGCCCATGTCCCACTGCTCGGCCGCTTCATCTAATTGGTCGGTTGGCCTCAGTGCGGTGTATACCCCGGCCAACAACAGGTCGACCAGGGCCCCCCAATCGTCGAGGGTCTGGGCCGGGGTTGGTACTACATTCGGCCAGCGTGCGTGTACTTTGGCCTGGTCCCACACCCGCGCGGGCAATACAGCCTTTCCCATGTGGCAGACGTCCCGCCAATCTGCGCCTGTATTTTGTATCCACAAACGCATAAGTTCCGGTATGTGACCGGGCTGTTCAGCCAGCAAGGTTCTCACCCGCTCCTGCATAGACGCCAAATCTGGTTCTTTCAAATGGTTTTTTAAAGGGACACATCCCGATTGTAGGCTGTGGGTTCTCCGATTCTGTGAGCCCTTCCACTGAGGGGTACAATACAATACTCCTAGCCCTTCTGGGGCCGCGAACCCGCTGTCCGCCCCACTAATTTCTTGTCCTCTAAAAGGGTTGCCCGGGCTAAGGTGAACCTGAGGGGCGGCTGGTCTAGTTTTCTGGGGGTCTAACCCCTGGGGGAACAGGGGCGGGGGTGGGAGAGGTGGCGCCTGTGGCCCGGGGACAGGGCTCAGGGCTTGGGGGGGTGGGGGGTCTTGGTCTGGCATCTGGTCCAGCGGCATCAATCGCTGATTTACTTGCTTAACTGCTTACTTAATTGTCCTCTGTCCTTGTAGCTTCAATAACCATAGCTGCAATGCTTAAAATTTCAATATTTCAAAAACCATTCCTGTCTTTCCTACCTGTGGTCACCTGGCCTCTTTTCCTGTGAGCCTATTTATTTTCTCTTGTTCACCAGATCCTGGCCTGTTTCTATCTGGACCTCTGTTGCTTGCTTCCTTCTGTCCGGCCTACCTGGTACCTGCGCGTTATCCTTTTACTGGCCATGTTCTTATGGCCCTCTAAGTTAGCCACAGCCCTTCGTTCCCTGGCATGCAATGGCATACCCCATCTTGTCTCTGGGCTGTTCCTTCCTGGAAAGATCTTGGCTTCAACCTATATGGCTGTCCGACCTCACTTTCCCCTCCTGGTGCTAACTGTAACTTTAAGCTTACTGTTAAATCCTTACTGATATCCTGCGCAAAATCTATCCTTAGCTTTACCCTTAATGTTTATCCTGGTGATTTTAACAAAGACACGTCATTCTGTTTACATTTTCTGTCCGGAGTGCAGGCAATACAGGTGACAGGGGAGACGAACTGTGCCTGTTCGAGGAGGGGGGTACGAATTTGGATTGCCCTCTGATAAAAAAACAATGCTCACCTTAAACGAATCAGCGTACCGGCGTCCCGGCCTCAGGCAGCCCCCCTCGGATCGTTCAGGATTCGCCTCGACTGTCACTGTCTTGCTGCACCCCACTCCTGGTACCAATTTGTCAAGAAACAACTCTTGGCTCTTAAAAGAAGTTCCACCAACAGCCTGAGAATGACGATCTTTATTAATACCAACTTATACAGATCTGGAGGAAGCGAACATCTACAGCACGACTTGCCCTCATGCCACGTTCAGCCCTTCCTAAAAATGCAAAGATTCACAGTTCACTTAAATAGGAACACGATTATCAGAAAATCTCCGAGAGAACAAAGGAACTGGCGAGAGTTCCTCCCACCGTTATCCCTAGCCCCCACCGTTATCCGCTCTGTCATTCGGGGGAGTGCAGCACGCACCTTATCATTCGGACCAGATGTAGTTTCAAAGCTCCGAGGTGACAGAAAATGTAACTCACAGAGAGAAGAGTGCATGCTTGGCCCAGATAAGACCATTATTCAAAGGTTTATGTATACAATCCGAGCATTTTACATGAAACTACACATTCCACGCGCGTATAAACGTCCGCCAGCCCGCGGCTCGAGGCGCCATCTGCGGACCGAATGGAGAGAGTTTATGACCGGGCTTATCTTGCATCAAGAGGGCACACGGAGGACGAGCCATCCGTCCAGCACGAAATGCATCGAGTACTTTCCCATTTATACTAAAGAGGAGGGGAAAGCCCTTTATTCACTTATGAAAATAGCATATAAGCAACATTAAAATCATAACATATTATTCGACCGACGTCTTATACAGAACTTTAAGCAATAACGAATCTACGACTTGACATATATATATATATATATATATACATGTATGTATGTATGTTATATATATATATATATATATATATATATATATATATATATATATATATATATATATATATATATCTCGTACCATAAAGTGGGATGACTTTGAACACTTATTACCAGATTCATTCGGATGATCTTTTTCATAGAAATGTGTTATCGCTCTTTTTTTTAAACTCCTAAGCAGCCCAAAGCCCCAAGAGCACAGTGAGCTCCATCATTCGGAAATGGAAAAAATATGGAATCACGCATAGTCTTCCTAGAGCTGGCCGTCCGACCAAACTCAGCAACCAAGCAAAAATGACCTTAGTCAGGGTCAGAGAGGCGA
>NC_136261.1:81707767-81855267 GCF_964187855.1 Myxine glutinosa | reverse complement strand
CTTGAAATGTTGTGCTGAGTCTGTGGTCGTATATGCCAGTGTAGTGTACTGCTATCTTTATTGTAATCCTCTTATAATCAAGTGAATCTTCTCCAGATAATAAATCTTCAATAATTGTTCTTGGTGTGTGCGGATATTCAATCTTTGAACATCTTCGACGCTGTTGACCCCCCCCCCCCCCCCACCTCCTTACTTCTACTCTCTACTGTTACTTTTGTTCTGTTGCGTCCTGATATGTTCAGTGTTCTCGCTCTTTCATGAGCCTTGACTTTGTATACCAAAAATATATATATACTCTCCCACTTCCACCTCATCCACTATATTGTGATCAGTACACAAAAATAGGTCCAACACAACACTCCTCCTTGTGGGCTTTTCTACAAACTGGGACCAAAAGCAATACTGGTCTAGGTATAGAAACCCTAATCTGCTTTTTCCCTGTTCCTGGACCCAATCAATGCCAAGCAAGTTAAAATCCTCCATAATCAATACTCTTCCCTTATCACATGTCCTTCCGAATTATTTACATATCAATGTTTTCTGTTCTTCCCTCACATCAGGAGCATGAAAGAAGCAGCCTCCAAGTATCTTACTATTCTTCCAATCTCCAATCTCTATCCACATATAATCCTCGTCATCAATTCCCTCTTTAATGTCAGACCTTTCTCTCCATACAATACTGTTTCTCACCCAGATTAACACACCTCGGACTCCCCTTTTCTCTTTCCTACCACACCTGTGAACCCTGTAGCCTTGAATTCTCACCCTCCACTTGCTCACTAAACCATGTTTCACTGATGGCAGCTATGTCATACCCCTCTCCATCCATCCGAGCTTTCAGATTTTCCATCTTTACATTCCTATCCCTGGCATTCGTAAACAATGCCTTAAATGATTCCATTGCATTAACCACACCCTACTGCACCAACCCTACAACCAAATCCTCAGTCTCTAGTCTAAATAAGTCCCAATTGCTTTCTCAAAAACCACCAAGAACACTGCCAGCTGATTGCATGCACTCACTATGACCATGCAAGGATCCCCCTATATTCACAAACCCAAACCCTTCTCCCCTACACCAGCCCTCCAACCACTGATTAACATCTGTCGATCCTTCGTAGCATTCACACCCCAAATCCTTCAAATGTTTCCCCAAAAACTCATACCTCCTCTTAAAAGGCTCCAAACAGACCCTTCCCACATTGGTACTCCCATCCCCACATCATCAATGTCTCTGGTACTCAACCAACGCAAAATATGTCATCCAACATTAAATCAATATCCCCTACCACCACCACTCTAAAACAACACAAAACTATTTTTTCTATCCTTTTGACAAAATAGAGAGTCCACATATTCAATACCCACAATCCCCAACAAAAATAATCTCCCTGGCCACCCTCCTTCCCATCCCCATCTGATGCCTACCATCCCACACCCATGTTCCACCATCCCCATCATCTGCACTACCATCCTCGTGTACACTTAAAGCACTCCCATCACTTCTTGCACCTGCAGCACCCCCAACGTGGACTGCAACAAAGGCACCCCCAATGCCATTACTCCCGTACCCCTACCCCTCCCCCAACCATATCACCCCACCAGCACAGTCTACCATCCCACCTTCACCTACACCCATCACACTCAGTCTGTTGTGCGCCCCTCTATTAAAATTGCAATTTCTTTACATCACTATTCTTTAAGGTGGCTGTTTTGTCTCAGTTAAAGATTTGTTTCTTTCCCCACTAGCTCGTGTGGGTTTAGGGCACATATGGCTGCTCACAGTTACCAATTATAGCAGTATGCCAAAACAAAACTGAGCACAAGTTGGCTGGGCCTTCATCCTACAGTGCACTGATAGAGAGCACATTAGAGCGTTGAGGATACTTTCAGGGGAATTAAATGCCATATCACTTGCAGGACAAACAAGCAGCGACAAAACAAAGTGATGCTGACTTTCCAGGAGTGATCTCATCAACTTCTGATCAAATGTGTTCTGTATGTTTTTATATTTCCCATTATGTGTCTGCATCCAGTTTAAATGTATCAAATTAGAGAATTTTACCTCACTAGAAACACCTGCTTTTATTTCTTTCTTTGTGCCTAAGGCCTGACCCTGGGTATTACCAACACATATGCAAAATTGGGTGGGGATGAAGCAGCCCTGTCTTTTTCAGATATACATACACATACATACTATCACGTCTGAGGCTCCATTAAGACAGTATCCTCAGTGCCGGGACCTTTCGTCCTGGTAGATAGCCGAAATGGTCTTTTATTGCACCGCGTTCAATCAATTCTACAACTTCACCATTCCCCAAGGCGAAGGTTCAATTGGGAATAAATTGACGGCAAACGTACATGAAGAGACGATGCCTCGAACACATTTTCTTACCTTTGAAATGATTTATTACCCAAGCCTGAGTCGAGAGTATTGCTTTTCAGTCTGTTTGTTTGTTTGCCTGTCTGTTTGCACAAAATAAATCTGATTTTCTCTGCAACTGTTGGTCAGATTGACAGGAATTTTTCACCATACATGCAACTCCACCTGTAGAAGTTTTTAATGATAATTATGACGTCATATGTCACGTGGTTCAGCCGCCATCTTGGAAAAACCGAAAAAAATTGCACCTCTATATCTCTGAAAGTGATGCATAGAAAAAATTGAGACATGGCTCATTGTAAAGAACTCTCCATGTGGAATAACATCTGTTAATGATGGTGGCATAGGTGCCTCCATTAGGCCAGAAAAAAAAAATGAGTTGGTGATCGTCCCCGCCCGACCCTACGAAACACACCCGACCCGAAACTTTTTTTATTTTTTATTTTGAAAAAAATCATTCAAAAACGATCTTTTCACAGTCAAATTTGGCGCCGTCTGCACCGCATGCGCAGTGCGTGCTGCGCAGTGCATGCTGCGCAGAGCGTCGCAAGTGCCTCAGGCAACTTCACCCATTTTACGGTAGCCATTCATGGCGGCTATTGTGTGAGATTTTTCCCGCTGAAATCTGTATCGATTCGTGATAGAATCGGCTTGAAATGCCTATTGTGATCGCATCAATAGCCCGTGAGGGCTCTTCCAAGACGGTGAAGGACTGGTTTGCGTGCAATATCGAGTTGGATGTTACAATCTCGGACTTCTATGCAGAGTTCTCAGACGGCAAGTATGAATGTAACATTTGTACTGCAAAGCCAGTACCAAAGCGTGGCAGAAATCTTGTTCAACATGCTCAATAGTTTCAAGGTGCCAAGGGCATGGTGTTTATCTGTTTTTCCGATGTCATGGTGTATATACATGTACAGGTGTCTTGCCCTTTCACTACCAAGCTCAGCTAGGACATTCAACATCATCCAAAATCACACAAACACTGTGTTTCATAGAGATTTGGGCAATGTCTGTAAATCTGTGAGATGAATGAAGAAATTAAATCATTTTGAGGAGAAAGGAGTCTTTATTTCATATTTTTCCATGTCAACAAAACTCAATGGAAAGTAGGAAAAAAAATAAAAAATAAAAATAAAAACCTCCCTCCCTACCCGAACTTTTGAGAAAAAAGGACGATCACCAACTCATTTTTTTTATCTGGCCTTATGATGTCATAATTCGACAAGTACAAAACTTCATCCGATCACGCCATATTTGTTTTAACACAAAAGCCTTAAAAATACGTCCTGGCGAGGGTCTGCCATCTCTGATTGCTCTTTCTTGCTTTGTTATGTAAAGTGCAGGGAAAAAGGTACACAAGATGCTATAAACAAAAGCAGAACCAACCAAGCGAATCAAATGACACAAAGAGATAAATGGGAATATGCAAACTTCTGTGGAATGATTGGAAATAAAGCAATTCTGAACACACCAGGCACTACAGATCACAATCACACAAGACCATAATACAGGCGAAACTTCCCTTTTTCTGATGCGCTTGGTGGATGGCGGACTCAATGCAACCCACTTGGGAAACCAGGTGTGAGATGATAGCCTGTGATGAAGTCGATCCACAACCATGCCTCATGCCCCCCTCTCTCCCTTTTAAATTGATGCCCTCTCGTGTGCCCTCCATCTTCTTCCTCCTGCTACAAAAATACAGTGATAACAACTTGTGTCAATTTTCACAGAGACAAATCCACAATTAAAGTCTCCTTGCAAAACTCCTATGTAAACAGCTTCCTCTGCTCGTCTTCCTACCACCAGATCCTTTTTCCAAAGATACACGAGGCCTCTTCTTTCTCCTCCAAGCAAGGGCTCTCTCTCGGTCTCTCTCTCTCTCTCTCTCTCCTCTTCTTCTTCTTCTTCTTCTTACTCCTGGACGGAGTTCTCCTTTGGCCGTCCCACCAACAGCGTGGTAGCGATAAAAATATATGCACATTGGTATTTCCGGTTCCACAGCACATTACACCGTCATGGCTGACATAGTGGCCAGATAGATCGTGATGGCTTTTCGCACACATGTAACACATGTACCTCGTTCAAGGGAAATCATCACCTAGCCCTGCTCACAAACATAAGATGTTTTCACTCACAAAATTAATGTCTAACATGTCCATAAATTACATATGCTGCTATCTCAGCATCAATTGTAACAAACAACTTACTATGACAGGTCCCCATTATATGGCAATCCACCCAACTCGAAACACATGGACCATACTACACTTACCACAGTCTAGCTAAGGACCTTCCCCCTTCCACGTAACACAGCCCACTCCCTGGAACCTTAGGCACCTGCCAAGATTCTTCTCCGAGAACCCAATATTCCGGCCTTATCCCTTACTGTCATACACCTAATTAACTTACCAGATAAATTGGAGAGATATGTGGAAGGTGAACCGCAGCTAACCTTACCTATTCTTCTTAATGCCCTACTGAAGGAGCAGCGCTCCTGCTTGAGATGGACGAAGTGACGGACAAGACACAAACTCGTCCGAGAAGATGTTTATTGTATAATCATCTCGGGAACTCTGAAAACCCGTTTATCGGGTTCGCATATATATATCCAAACCAAAAAGCATACATCAGAACCAAAGCCCCGCTTCTCAGGCGAGGCACGCTTTGGTGGTCATGTGACCGACAGGTGCAAAGGATTATAACCTCGGCGCCGCGGTTTGGCCGCCGGTTACGTCACCGGCTTGGGCCAGGAGATTCTGTTGCTGGTCTCGAGCTTTAGGGGACCCATGGGTCGCTACACACGCCCCCCCAGAATCGACTTGGTCCAGGAAGGTCAACCTGAGGGGTGTCCGGATGACCCGACCGAAACGACCCCTAGCTGGTCGCGGGGGGGCAGGGGGTCCGGTGTGGTGGCGGGTGGCCGGACGGGGGGTGCAGTGGACGGGGGGCGGCCACGCCGTGGTGGGAGAGCCAGCCGTGACGGCTGGCCGACGTCCATGTGGGCCGGCTTGAGGCAGTCCACCGAAATCCGGTCCGCCCGGCCACCGATGCTGACGACGAAGGACTTGTTGTCCCGTCGTAGGACCCGGAAGAGTCCGTCGTATGGTGGCCGGAGCGGCCCCCGGTGCACGTCATGGCGCACGAAGACATACTCCGCCGTGCGGGGTGCTGGGGGGACGTAGGATTGGGGGTCGCCGTGGCGGGACGTGGGCACCGGGGCGAAACGTTGGGCGGCCTCCTGGAAGTCCATGCGCTGGCGCGCGGCGGACCAGGGGCTGGTGGCGTCGGGCACGAACTCGCCCGGGACGCGGAGGGCCTGGCCGTACACCAGCTCGGCGGTGGATGCCTGGAGGTCCTCCTTTGGAGCCGTGCGGAGGCCCAAAAGGACCCACGGGAGCCGGTCGGCCCAGCCGTCGTCCTGGAGGCCGGCCATGAGTGCGGCCTTCATGGAGCGGTGGAACCGCTCGCACAACCCGTTGGCCTGGGGGTGGTAGGCCATGGTGCGGTGCAGGGTAACGCCCAACGTGCGGGCGACCGCGCCCCACAGTTCGGACGTGAACTGTGGGCCGCGGTCCGACGAGATGTCCGCCGGTGCGCCAAAACGCGCAACCCAGGTGGCGATGAACGCCTGGGCCACGTCGGCGGTGGTGGTGGAGGCGAGGGGCACGGCCTCCGGCCACCTGGTGGTCCTGTCCACCATGGTAAGCAGGTGGGTGAACCCCTGCGATGGGGGCAGGGGACCCACCAGGTCCACGTGGACGTGGTCGAAATGTCGCTCGGGCACGGTGAAAGGAGCCAGCGGAGCCTGGGTGTGACGGTGGACCTTGGCCTGCTGGCAGGGTGTGCAGGCGTTGGCCCAGTCGCGGACGTCCCATCGCAACCCGTGCCAGACGAAACGTGCCGACACCAGCCTCTGGGACGCCTTCCGGCCCGGGTGTGAGAGGCCGTGGAGCGAAGCAAAAATGCGACGCCGCCAGGTGACCGGCACAACGGGGTGAGGTCGGCCTTGGGAGACGTCACAAAGCAGGACCGTGTCCGCGAAGGGGACGTCAGCCAAGCGGAGGCCCGTGTCCGCCACCCGGAGCGCCTGCACTGTGCCATCGGTGGCCTGGTCCGTCGCCATCAGGGCGAAATCGACGCCGAAGTGGACGGCGTTGGCGCCGGCTCGAGAAAGGCATTCGGCCATGGCGTTGTCCTTTCCGGCGACGTGCCGGATGTCCGTGGTGTATTCCGACACGGCGGAGGTGGCGCTGCTGGCGGGCCGACCACGGCTCCGTGACCTGGGCCATGGCGAAAATCAATGGCTTGTGGTCGACAAAGGCCGTGAATGGGCGGCCCTCCAGGAGGTGGCGAAAATGGCGGACGGCCAGGTACAGCCCAAGGAGCTCGCGGTCGAAAGTGCTGTACTTCAACTCGTTGGGCAGGAGTTGCCAGCTGAAGAACGCAAGCGGCTGCCAGGCCCCGTTTACCCATTGCTCATGAACCGCGCCCACGGCGTAGTCGGAGGCGTTCGTGGTGAGGGCGATGGGAGCATGGGGTACCGGGTGGGCCAGCAGCGTGGCGTTGGCGAGGGCCCGTTTCGCGCCAGTGAAAGCAGCGTCCATGTCCGTGGACCAGACGACGTCGCGCTTCGCCGGCTGGCCACGGAGGGCGGTGTACAAGGGCCGCATGAGTTGCGCAGCTCGGGGCATGAAGTGGTGGTAAAAGTTCACCATCCCGAGGAACTCCTGCAGCGCCTTGACGGAGCGGGGGCGCGGGAAAGCGGCGATGGCCTCGACTTTGGCCGGTAGCGGTACGGCGCCGTTCCGGGTGATGTGGTGGCCCAAAAATTCGATCGTCGCCGCACCAAAGTGACATTTGGCCAGGTTGACGATCAAGCCGTGCTCGCTGAGGTGGCCGAACAGCGTCCGGAGGTGGAGGCGGTGCTCGGCTCTGGACGTGCTGGCAAAGAGGATGTCGTCCAGGTAGGTAAAGAGGAACGGCAAGTCGCGCAGCACGCCGTCCATCAGGCGCTGCAACGCCTGTGCCGCGTTTTTGAGGCCGAAGGGCATCCGGAGGAATTCGAAGAGGCTGAAAGGTGTAATAACGGCCATCTTCGGGATGTCGGCCGGGCGGACGGGCACCTGGTGGTACCCCCGAATCAGGTCCACTTTTGAAAAAATGGTCCGCCCCACCAACCGGGCGGAAAAATCCTGGATGTGCGGGATGGGGTACCTGTCGGGGGTAGTGGCGTCGTTGAGGCAGCGGTAGTCGCCGCATGGCCGCCATCCGCCCCCCGGCTTCGGGACGATGTGCAGCGGCGAGGCCCAGGCACTGTCGGAGCGCTGCACGATGCTGAGGCGCTCCAGCACGGCGAACTCGGCCTTGGCGACGGCGAGTTTGGCTGGGTCGAGATGGCGAGCTCGGGCGTACACCGGCGGGCCCGTAGTGGGAATGTGATGCTCGATGCCGTGACGCACCACGACGGCCGAAAACGTTGGTCGCGTGAGGGCCGGGAACTCCGCGAGGAGACGCGCGAAGTCGTCTGCCAACGGGAGGATGCAGGAAAGCTTGTTGGGCGCGGAACGGCTCAAGGCGCACGCCAGCGAGCTGAAAGTTTCGGCGTTGACGAGACGCCGACGTTTAACGTCGACCAGCAGCCCATAGGCGCAAAGGAAATCGGCTCTGAGCAAAGCCATGGGGACGTCCGACGTCACGAACTCCCAGCGAAAGAGCTGGCTGCCGAAGCAGAGGGCGATGGTGCGTGGGCCGAAGGTGCGGATGGCGGAGCCGTTGGCCGCGATTAAGGAGGGGCCGCAAATGGCGGCCCGCCTGTCCTCCGCCGAAGCAGGAATGGCGCTCAGCTGAGCGCCGGTGTCGCAGAGAAAACGCCGCCCCGACGCTTGGTCCGCGATGAATAGCAGGTTTCCGGAACGGCCGGCGCTCATGGCTGGTAGTGAGCGCTGGCCCGACCGTTTCCCGACTTGCCGAACGTGCACGGGGGTCGACATGATCGGGCCTGCCGCCCGAACCTGGCGTGGAAATAACACCAGGCCGGGTCTGGCGGGGGCTCCGGTCGACGCGTAGGGACCGGGTGACGCGGCGTCGCCGCTGCCAGTCGCGGCGGCCTCCGGGAAGGAAGCTGCGTCGCGGGCGTCGGGCGGGTGGGCGGGAAACCGCGCCACGGGCGCCGACTGGGCGGCGTGCGGGCTCGCGGCAGCCACCCCGACGAGCTGGCTCGCCGCTCCGACGAGCTGGCTTGCCGAATTGATCTTGTCGGCCTCCCTGGCGAGGTCGCGGGGGTTCGTGATGGTCGTGCTTGCCAGGGCGACCCGGGCATGGGCCGGGAGCTGGCGGAGAAAAAGCTCTTGGAAAAGGAAATCCGAGGGATGCTCGCCATGCAACGCGAGCATGTAGTCCATACGTTCGGACGGGCGCGTATCGCCGAGCTCAGGAAGGTCAAGCAGGCGTCGTGCGCGTTCAGCCGGGGAGAGGGTGAAAGCGCCCAGAAGAAGTGCCTTGATGGCGTCGTACTTGCCGTCAGCGGGCGGGCTCTGGAGGAGGCTCAGGCAGCGGGCGGCGGTCACGGAGCCGAGCACGGCGACCACGTAATGGTATTTCGTGGTGTCCTCCGTAATGCCACGCAGGGCGAACTGGGAGTCCGCCTGAGCGAACCAGACGGCGGCATGTGCTTCCCAGAAAGTGGGCAGTTTGAGGGACACTGCCGTGTCCATCGCGTAAACTCGGGGTCACCAGTGAAGGAGCAGCGCTCCTGCTTGAGACGGGCGAAGTGACGGACAAGACACAAACTCGTCCGAGAAGATGTTTATTGTATAATCATCTCGGGAACTCTGAAAACCCGTTTATCGGGTTCGCATATATATATCCAAACCAAAAAGCATACATCAGAACCAAAGCCCCGCCTCTCAGGCGAGGCAGGATCTCCGATCTCAGGGCTGGTTCTCTAAGGCTGTAGGCCGCACTTCATTTTGTCAAATAAAGTGGTATGCGGGTGGTTCCGGTATTTGGGACCGCAGGGACGGAAAGTGCAGCCGGCCCGCTCTGAAGGTTCGGATCGGGACACCGGGATTCATTCCGGTCGCCCGGTCGGCCCTGAGGTGGGGGTGGCTTTGGTGGTCATGTGACCGACAGGTGCAAAGGATTATAACCTCGGCACCGCGGTTTGGCCACCGGTTACGTCACCGGCTTGGGCCAGGAGATTCTGTTGCTGGTCTCGAGCTTTGGGGGACCCATGGGTCGCTACACAACCCCCTTGGTTTCAATAAAACGCAAGCAATCACAATTATTTAGAAAAAGTTCCTCATTAATTTTTCTCACTGCACTTCTAGTGTGCTCTCCAGGTGTTCCTATGGTGTGGGAGAGAAGACAGTGAAAACACACACACAAGCACGCCAACCTTAACCACAATTTTACTTAACCAATTCAAACCACCACCTAATTGACCATGTCCCACAGTGTACGTCACCTGCTCAAGCTGTCAGCCGAGCCCAAATACCCAAATTTAAAACTACCTATCCAATTTCGGCGGGTGTACCTGCCTTCCATAGCACGTATCAAATCACATGGGACCGAGTGAAACATTCCTTTATAAACATCAAAACAATAACAACCATTACCAAAACCACCAATCATTCATTGCAAGGCCATGGCAACTCGATTACCTGCATGTGTGGCCTCAACTCGGCAATGGGGAGGTCCTATACTGTGGTGGTGGGGAGTAGCAGTGTGCATGCCTGCATCACAACAAAGTCCCACCTCGAGGGAAACCTTTAACTCCCCATCCTTGCCCCAGCACAACAACAGCTTCCTTTGCTCCACCTCCCTGCTGGAGGGGGTCATCCCTTGACCTTCCACGGTCACCAGTGATGCTCCGCCCTGTGGCCGACCTAACAGACCTAACCAACCCTCCTCCTGGCAGTTTTCTCATACCCATTCAGTTGCTGGACAACCAGGGGTGGGGCATGGTTGAGCTCCACATTCCTCCCTCTCCCTGGGAGCCTGATCCACCCATGGATCTTCTATGCAATGATCCCTCCCCAGCAGCCATTCATTTTCCCTACCCCTGCAGTACACATTAAAAGTAATGTTCCTACCTGCCATGGCCTGCATACATGTTGACTTACCAATACACAAACAACACAACCACCAGTGGAAATTATTTTATTCACAACACAAAACATTCAACCCTTTCCACCTGGTCCACATGCTCGGCTCTCATGGTCACTCTTGCCCGTCACCCATACGAATTCCCCAACTCACCTGCATAACCCCAAAACAAAAGCATGGTGAGTCATGACAATGGGGAAAGGTAAATTTAACAACAAATATAATTATCACTGGGGCACCTGTTCAATACCAGCAGTGCCTGCTGCAGCCAATCTTCCTATGTTTCCCATGCCAAATTAAACCTAGGGCTCTCTTCCCAAACCGAGAACACATTAATCACAGCAGACCATCTGTGGATGGTTATGTGGGCTTCACTGGGCCTTTCACAAACACTCCATAACTTTCCATAGATGCTCCAATGGTTATCCGGTGGGCTGTACTCACACCCAGTCCATGCCGATTGACCCACGTCCATAGTTCAGCTCAACATGGCAGGTCTCCTCATGCCGGCTGCCCCAGAGACTCAGAGAGAGGCTACTAGCCTGCATGCCTGGTAGGTCACCTCAACAGACCCTTATTGGCCATCAGTAGAGCCGCTACCAAAGCACAAACTGCAAAACCTCCCCCTAGTGGTCCTCATGGAGCACCATGCCAGGTTCCCAGGAGTAACCACCTCGGTCCCCCGGATATCTCAATCCCCTCCAGGGTCCGGCGTCCCCACCAGCCCGAGGCACTCGCTCGAGACAAACAAGAGATGATACACTCCACCAGACTCCCCATGGTGCCAGGTCATACCACCCGTAGACAGATCCCACATCCAAATCCTGCACACACATATACACAAACATATGAAGTGTGCACTCACACATTCTACTACATAAGCGCCGTTGGTCTGTCTGTCACCATTTTGCTCAGATGGCTGAACGGGTATTTATCAAACTTTCAGAGGCTCATCAGTGACTGCTTGGGAGTGTTTTAGGCACAAAAAAATAATAATTTGGAAAACAAAAAAATTCGTTTTTTGGGATTCTAAAAGAATCGCTCGATAGTGCCTAAACCTTTTTGATTAATGACAGTTATATACAAGTAAACATTCACATAAATAAATACAAAACAATTACCAGACATTTGAAAACAAATTATTCAAACAATTCCGGAAGCAGTCAAAGTTAGTAGTAATTCTTCTTCTTACTGAACGTCATCATACTTAACTTAGAAACGTGATCAACGGCACATTCACCAGCATATATTCAACGAATAGGTGAAATGATGATTTGACATTTGTGATGGATTCTGATTTGGATGCAATTGCTTTTCCATTATATTTGCCCTCATTTCAAATATGTTAATATTTCTTTTTTGCTTGAGCAACGCCTGGTACTCCAGATAAATAAATAAATAAAAAATAAAAAAATTATTCAAACAATTCCGGAAGCAGTCAAAGTTAGTAGTAATTCTTCTTCTTACTGAACGTCATCATACTTAACTTAGAAACGTGATCAACGGCACATTCACCAGCATATATTCAACGAAAAGGTGAAATGATGATTTGACATTTGTGATGGATTCTTTGTGATGGATTAGTCAACAACAACAGTAATCACATTAACATATAATGGCGCTGAGTAATATATATGTATATATTACTCAGCGCCATTATATGTTAATGTGATTACTGTTGTTGTTGACTTAGGCATATGCATCATCGTTAATTGCGCATGCGCGGCCTGGCTGTTCTGGTGTCTTGGGCATCTCGGTGTGCAGTTGCCTCGTCATCTGATAAAGTGTGATGATTAAAAGCTGGTGTTATAACAAAGCCTGAACGTGTTTTGGTTGGACATTCGCTCCAAAGGAAGGAGAGGCACGCTTGCTGGCGGTGGCAGCGGCTTTGAACCCATTCACCCACTGGCTCAACAACCGATGACGAACAACGGTAAATTTCAGCCTCATTCCACATGAGCGTTTTCACACACACGTGACGAACAAGGCCGAAGAATACAAATCTGGATAGCAGGGGCTTTGTCATTTCGTCAGCACACAGTGTAAAACATGGCAAATATACATCGGACACCAAGACAATTAAATGACCGACGAGGTCGTGAGTATATGCCCGACCGGCTCCCAAAACAGCCAGAGAACTCCGCACTCCCAAAATGGCGGCGGCACATCGGGCTCCAAAACAATGGAGTCTGACGAAGCAGGAAACAATTACGTCTTTCGACAACTGGTAACAAAATGTCCAGTATAACCTTTCTCTCGACCCAAACTTTTCATATTTTCTTAGCGACGGCTTCACATGGGGAAAGCAAACCAACCGTTCACCCCTACGCGGTCTTGCAGATGACGGAGAGGACGTTCCTGCTGCCGTGCGACGCAATGCACAACAGAAGGTGCTGCACTTGGACTTCATGCTGAATCAAATCGCTAATTATTGTCCCATCATCTCCACAGGCTCTATTGTGAAGGCCTCTACATCTTCGGCCTCTATTTGGCAATCCATTCGGCTCCATTACGGATTTCACACATCTGGGGCCCATTTTATAGACTCAAATTTAATCAACCATTCACCTGAGGACCACCTGAAAGATCGTTCTAGTGTGCCGGGAAAATTGTGTCCACCGTGTGCGGCAACTGCTCGGCCTCCACAGCTTTTCTTAAGTAAATTGGAGTTACTTCCCGAGCCTGACCATCGCTTTATGGCTGGTACCCGTCACATGGGGAATAACAACTACAATAGTGAAGAAGAAGAATACAACAGACTGTGGATTACCGACTGTTCTGACGGGGAAGAAGAAGAATAACACAACTTTGACGTGAAACCTGAGCCTCATGCCTATGAGGTCATTGATTGTCGCATGGGGAGTAACGACAACCCATTAACCATTAACGATTGTAATGTAGAAGAAGAGGAGGAAGACAACCTTGATGTGTGTCATGCCTGTGAGGTTAGTGCACGGCACGTATGTTTTAACCACTGTTCTGAAGAAGAAGACAACATTGAAGTGAGACCTGCGCCTGCCAGCCCCAAGCTGGCTCAGAGATGTGTGGATGGGAATGATACTTGTGCGAACCCTATTCGTGATTGCAAATGATATCAGCCTGCATCAAGCGAAGCAACTCATGACATCTTCTGACTTTAAACAGATTTACTATGGAGAGCAACCTATGCGATTTTGGCCTGAGCCTTGCTTTGTTCACTCTGTAGGTGATCAGGGCGGAAGTTCTAGAACCCCCCATGAAGCTCGGTGCATACTTTCCTTACCTGGCTATTGAGCAGACAACTGTGAGCTCCCCGGACACAGTAGCAGTTTCCTTTGCTAACGACATCCTTAAATACTACCGCCGGTTGGTCCTTGTTCTTCAGGGGACTGTCGCTTCCTTCACTAACGCCTGCATTGTCAATGACGGGCATGGGGTGACACTGCTCAATGCTCTGACTCATTTGTGTGTGGATTTGCCTCCCGTCGGTGGCCTCGTTTGCCTCGTTGTGGAACGTGGCGTGTCCTCGGCATGACACCGACATATTGTGGCATCACAGGACCTCCCGTGGTGTTCCGCCATGGGATCCTGGGTGGTCAGCTGCATTCATCTGCCTATGGGATTCGCCAGGACGGATGTTATCGGGTTCTGGCTCACGTCCATCCTTCCTCCGCCGGCACGATCTTGCAACCCTATCATTATGAGTCTGATTGCGACCTGGAGTATACCGGGAATTGTTGGACACCACCACCCCCTGTGTCACCACCTATACCGCTTCTGCCGCCTTGCCGCTCCGGGTCCCGGAGGTCCCTTTGGAGGTTGCCACAGCCGTACAGACTTTTATGGATCGCTACCTTCCACGCTGTGGTCAGCCAGTCATCCATGCTTCGGTGCTACATCTGACCGGCCCTCAGCTATAACCTGCACCCGACCTGCGTGGCTCCAGTCGCGCTTGGCGACCACCTGGTTGTCTGCACGATTGCTGTCTTATCCTGATTGTGTTGATATTGTATAGGTTCATATCTACTCTAATGTTTTCAGTTAGAGCTAATTGTTGATTGACGTCTATGCATGTGATAACTTTTCCCTGAGTTGTTTCCCCCCCATTGGTGGTTTTAGTTCAATTCCATCTTCATATATGACATGCTATACTAACCCATAACATCTATCAGTGATTTGTTCAGAGTCTGGGTGATAATTTCATTTGATATAATCCACATATATGTTGATGCTTACATGCTATACTAACGCATGACATCCATTAGTGATTTGTTTTGAGGTTGGGTGCTATGTTCATTTGGTTTAATCTACATGTATGCTGTGGATGCCAACATGCTATACTAACCCATGACATCCATCAGTGATTTATTCGGAGTCTGGATACTACTGGGCAAGGTGTAGTGTAATATGAAAGATTATGAATAACACCTCAACTGCTATATATATAACATGTTGATCTGCTATTGAACACTCCTGACTAATACCTACTCGTATGTTTCATTGTGCGTGGGAGTTGAAGCAGAAGTCAAAGGGCAATATGATCTTGCTATTATATGTACTAGCAGAGTACCCGCCCTATGGGCGATCTTGGTCCAAGCGTACAACACATTTTCTGCCATCTCTTATTGACGATATTTTCTGCTGATACAACTACTTTGACTTGGATTTGTTGATGATTTCCTTTGGTAATATTGCTGGCTCTCTGTTCTCCTTAGTGAAAGTCACATGAAAGCCCGCTTGAAGTTTGCAAAAAAGCTCCTAAAGGACTCTCGGACTGTGAGAAACAAGATTCTGTGGTCTGATGAAACCAATATTGAACTGTTTGGCTTCCGTCTGGTCACTCTGCCATAAAGCCCAGATTGGTGGAGTGTTGCAGTGATGGTTGTGTGTCTGGGAGTTTTCCCCATCTCCACACAGGATCTCTGGAGCTCAGGCAGAGTGACCATCGGGTTCTTGGTCACCTCTCTTACCAAGGCCCTTCTCCCCCGATTGCTCAGTTTGGCCGGGCGGCCACTCTAGGAAGAGTCCTGGTTGTTCCAAACCTTTTCCATTTAAGAATTATGGAGGCCACTGTGCTCTTGGGAACCTTCAATGCAGCAGAATTTTTTTTGTAGGCTTCACCAGATCTGTGCCTCGACACAATCCTGTCTCTGAGCTCTACAGGCAGTTCCTTCGACCTCATGGCTTGTTTTTTGCTCTGATATGCATTGTCTGCTGTGAGACCTCATATAGACAGGTGTGTGCCTTTCCAAATCATGTCCAATCAATTGAATTTACCACAGGTGGACTCCAATCAAGGTGTAGAAACATCTCAAATATGATCAAGAGAAATGGGAGGCACCTGAGCTAAATTCCAAGTTTCATAGCAAAGGGTATGAATACTTATGTAAATGTGATATTTCAGTTTTTTATTTTTAATAAATTTGCAAAACTTTCTAAAATCCTGTTTTCTCTTTGTCATTATGGGATATTGAGTGTAGATTGATGAGGGAAAAAATGAATTTAAACGATTTCAGCACAAGGCTGCAACATAACAAAATGTGAAAAAAGTGAAGGGGTCTGAATACTTTCTGAATGCACTGTATTCTGACGTCAAGAGCAACTCGCACCAAGAACCTGACAAAAAAACGCAATGACGCCAACTGATAGTACGCGATGACGCCGCCTGTCAGGGGGCACCTCATACGGGGGCATCGTAATTACCAGACCAGATCATTTGCCGTCTGTTTATTTATATATTTTACATATGTGAATTACATGTCCATGCACACGTGAAATGGAGTTTCTTTATTAATCCTGGATGTGTACACGATTGATTCAGCCTTGAAAACTCGTGTGAAAACCCCAAATTTTTTTGTTTAAGATTTCACGATTTTATTTCCTCGAGAAAAAAAAATATTCTTTGGGTGGTGTATAATCGCTCCGAACTAAACAAACATTGCCCGGTTGCGTGGGTTGTAATCAAAATATTGTAATTGTTGTTGTAATCAATATATGTCTGCATTTTCCCGTGTGTGCATGAACTTTCTCAATTATTGCTGAAACTGAGACTAAAACCGTCAATAAAAATGAAATCAGATGGTGAATTACGGTCGAGATAAAGGCTTATGTTATAGGCCTTTGAAAATTCATTTTGTTCTCCAAACGGAAACTTTCATGGGATTTTCTTCCCGTTTTTTTTCACCCGAGTCTACAACCATGTTAGCGACTGTTAAAAATGAAATGAAATATCGAATTAGAGTTGAAATAAAACTGTCAGAGAGAGAGCAAGACACCACGGGCCTAACTATACAGGCCTCAAAGCTATGCGAGTAAATAAAATGGTGAATATTTGTTTTTGAAGCCTCTTCCATATAATGTAGGTATATGGTGGTTGGATTGACTGCAGCTAGGTGTTGCTGTTGACCATCATGTGTCCCTTCTTCTGTGTTCCGGACCCGAGATGACAGCCCTTACTCTATAACCACACGTATTGGCTCTCGTTAATTGTTGTACATTACCTTGGTTCCAATCTAGTATAAAATTGTAGATCCGGTTGTATGCAGGATTGTGATCAGCAAGAGAAAAAAAGTAGTCACGCCATTATATGTTAATATGGTTACTGTTGGTGACGTAGGCATATGCATCATCGCTATTGCGCATGCGCGGCCCTGCGGTTCCGGTGTCTTGTTCATCTCGGTAGCCTCTTCATCCGATAAAGTGTGATGATTAAAAGCCTGTGTTATTAATCAAGAGGAACGTGTTTTGATTGGACATTGTGCACAGCATGAACGTGTTTTGGTTGGACATTCGCTGTGAATGAAGGAGAGGCGTTTACCCTTACTGGCGCGGAGTACAAATACAAATACAACTTTGTCTGTGGGGTAACATAGGCTATGTGGCCACGGCCTCCTGCAGGGTGTGGGGGACCAGGGAAGGGGCGTAAATTGTCGATGTAAATGTGTACCGTGTAGCGCCACCCGGTGATGGTGGTAGAGGGTATTACAATTTCCTTTTTTTTTTTTAACTGAGAAGCACTGAGGTTAAAGCACTCTTTGCACGGGTAAATTTTCCTCCTCCCTTCCCACCTCCCCCAAAACGGCAGGGGACTGTCAAAGGCAAAAATATATATACACACACAAACACACATACACACACACACACACACACACACACACATACACACACACTTTTCTGCAGCATTTTACAAACTTTATGTAATTGTATTTGGTTCCATAAGGCTCAGTTAGAAGTTTCTAAATACTGAAAAACAGATTGTAGTTCACGGTTAATGGAGTTTGTGTTTGAAAGTGTTCGTTCCTACGCGTGGAATTTTTCGCAAACTCAACTTTTCGTGGTCTTGAATCACTTGTGCATTTGGATAATTTCAACTTTGTACTTTATGTCAAAAGTTTTCCATCCTCATTTCTTTATGCATGCTTCCATCAGTATCGATGTGTCTGGCAGTGTTTGTCCCTTCTTAACAAAATCCTTACATTCCTCATTTCTACAATCGTGTGTACTTGTCACTGTCGAATTGAGTCTGTCTCCATAATATTTTCGAGGTGATCCACATACCCATAGTCAATGCCTCAATGTCTGCTGATGTGACAAAAGGTCCATCATCAGTCCATCACCCTCTTCAACCCAAGTCAAATCTGATGCTAGAATCTCCATCCCTGTGCCACCAGCAACATATTCCCAATTAAATCAGCAAAAATTGTACTTTTGTCTCCTCCAATGCTGTGCCTTGTATAGGGTGGACTAACAAGCGCTCGATACGAATGAAACGTGGAGAATTTTGGATATTTTGGCAAAAATTGAAAATATCTCTCAATGAGCTGATTTGGGTGCGCTGGCGCAGAGGCAGTCTGACAAGTGATTTGAAAAACACAAGGCTGCACCATGCATAATTGATGGTCGACATTTCGAGAGCCAGTGATGTTTCTATTCTGCATTCTTTTCGCTTGCCTTGCCGGTAATATCTATGGAATCGTAAATTACATTTGAATCCACCACGAACCCGCAGACCCTGAACCGTCCACATTCGTTATCAATCAGACTCCTTTTACCCATAAACTTCGCCGCTGTCCAACGCTTGCTGCATTCTGTGTATACATATGTTATATCGGTGAAATGGAGTTGTCAATCACGATGATTTGCATTGACAGTTTGTCCTTTGTTGCTGTCTTGAAACATCGTTCATAAAACTGTACCGTCTCAAACAATAACGCGAAAAGAACTACTCGGTAGAGCGCATACCTCCACCAGGCTGAGCAGTTTACCTTTTGTGTCCCACTGATAGGCCAGATCTCGATTTGGACATGAACCAAAATCCAAACGGCTTGTTCTTGTCAACTACCCAACTCATCCACCAAAGTTTTGCCATAAGTCATCCACAACGTTTTGAAAAATCATGCTATATATCGATTTTGGCCCAATCACACAATGGTGAAGAATCACTTAAGAAATTTAAAAAAATTCTCGTGTTTGGATCCAGATTCGGATCTTCACCAAAATAGAATCAATTCTTCCTGCTCACATACCCAACATGTCCACCAAGTTTCGTCCGCATCCGTCCACTACTTTGAGATATCGTGCTATATATCGTTTTTCCCCTATCTCTCAATGGTGAAGAATCACTTTTAAAATTCTCGGATCCAAATCCGGATCCAGATTTTCACCAAAATCTAATCCTTTCGTCTGGGTCACATACTCAACCTCTCCACCAAATTTCGTCCGAATTCGTCCTCAACTTCTGGAGATATCCTCTTCACAGACAGACAAACAGACAAACAAGAAACATGTCGTGCATAGCACGATACTTGCGAAATCCCTAAAGTGAGTTGTTGGCCTATGATGACCTCAAAAAGAATTGGTGGTTGAATTCAGTGACCTGGTATGCAAATCCTCTTAAAATTTCAAGTCAATCAGATGAAAATTGAGGATTTTAGAAATCTGGCCTATGTTGACCTCAAAAATAATAATTGGTGGTTGAATTCAGTGACCTGATATCCAAATCCTCTTGAAATTCCAGTCAATCATTTCATTCCTCTTTTTTCCGCGTTGGATGAAACTCTCACACTCTCTTCAATCTCACTCCTCCCTCCAGGTATTTAAAACAACTGTTCACCACCACTTCTTATCTTCCCCCATCCAAAACCATGATCTTTTATAACCTGTTAATCCACCCCAAACTAATCTCCTTCAAATTCCATGTTTTATTTCCTGAAAGTCCTCATAGTGAGGTTTCCATTCCTAAAAGTCCATCTTGTTTATCCCATGTACCCTGCCTCAGCCTTCTCTTTTTCACAGATCTTCTGCTGTCCTTGTTTCCTAGAGTTGTTGTGCTTTCCTCTCTCTCTCGCCCTCTTGTCTTCCACTCCCTTTATTATATGTTCTATATGTTAGCTCTTACCTTTGACCTTTTCACCTTTAGACCTCAAAAATAAATGGTTGTTGAATTCAGTGACCGGATATGAAAATCTTGTACAAATTTCAAGTCAATTGGATGAAAATTGAGGATTTTATAAATTCCACTTAAGTTGTTGACCTGTGGCCTATGTTGTCCTTTTGGCTTATGTTCACCTTTTGGCTAATGTTGATATCAAAGATAATTGGTGGTTGAATTAAATGACCTGATCTGCAGATCCTCTTGAAATTTCAAGTCAATCGGATGAAAATTGAGGATTTTATAAATTCGAGAAAGTTTGTGACCTTTGGTTTATGTTGATGTTTTGACCTTTTGACCTCAAAAATATAGCCTTCTTCCTTATGACCAACTCTATAGTTTGGTGAAGTTTCGTGAAGATCGCTTTAAAATTGTCACCTGTAGGCGATTGACATACAGACAGACAGAGCAACGGAAAAGACCAACCAAAATACTGTACTTAAAACATGTTCGATTTTCGCAAGTAACAAACAGACAAACAAACAGATGGGGGTGAAAACATAACCTCCATAACAGTCAGGTAATAAATATCCTTCAAGGTCGGCAAAATGAGTACCGGCTTACTGGTAACAGAAGGCACTTCCTCAGCGGCGCTTCAATAGATGATGCAACCAGCAGCCATGGGCTGCATACGAAACAGCATGATAAACATATAATAGTGTAGCGTAGGGCTCTGTTGGTCAGGACATAGTTAACACTTTGCAATGATATTCAAGTCTTCTTGGGTATGTCTGTATCATCTTTGCCCATTTGGATTTGGGGAGTTTCTCCCATTCGTCCTTGCAGATTTGCTCAAGCTCTGTCAAGTTGGATGGGGAGTGTCAGTGAGCAGCAATCTTCAAGTCTTTCCACAGATTCTCAATGGGATTCAAGTCTGGACTTTGTCTGGGCCACTCAATAACTTTCACATTCTTGATCTGAAGCCATTCCAGTGTTGCTTTGGCTCTATCCTTGGGGTCATTGTCCTGTTCAAATGTAAATCATCACTGCAGTCTAAGGTCTTTTGCACTCTGAAGCAGGTTCTCCTCAAGGATTTACCTGTATTTGTCTCTATTCATTGTTCCTTCTATCCTTGCAAGTCAAGCACGATATCTGAAAAAGTTGTGGACGAGTTATGATAAGAGTTGTTTGATGAGTGCAGCCTATCAGTGGATACAAAACGTAAACTAATCAGCCTGATGCTCTCTACCGAGTACCGTTCTAGTTTTAGGCCTACATTGTGGATGGGCCCCTCGATCACTCAGCGTTGCTAAAAGCGGAGATGTCATTAATTAACGTGAAAAATGGCGTGAACACCTCCGCCCGCAAGTCTGCCTCGCATTGTAAAGCACGGCTCGATGTGACAGGCTCGGGTGCTTGGGCTTCACTTTCCTCTCGTGGCCACTCAAAGCCATCTCGACAATGGCGACAGACCCCCCTGTTCATTCTCCGGGTGATCCGGGACAAGGGCCCGCCATGGTTCCCTGTCGCAGGACCAAGTGGGGAAGGAGCTATTTTTAAGCCTCAACGAAGCGGACCGTCCTGCCTGATGCGGGATACAAAACGGGAACTGTTCTGCGAGGCGGAGGTGTGCGCTCCACCGAGTGTCGTTCTGGTTTTAGACATGTGGCCACCTAGACCTACTATTCTCAGTTACCCTTTCTGCCTCCACCAGAAGGTATAACACGAAATTCCGCCCAGGGTAACGGGGAGGTTGGATTGCGCCATTTGTGGCCTCTCACAAATGCCCCCCATTTTCCCCCGGGGGTTTTTGTGACAGTCTGACGTGCCTCATCCAAACCACTCTCATCCACCTGCTGACATCCATGAAGGGTCTGTGGCCTGTGGTGGTGTTCCATCATCGTCGAGGCGCACACCACGTCGACAACCCGCTCGTCCGTTTCTATCCCTGGGTTCAACCTCTGCCATTTTCTTCGCACACCCATGCACCCATTTCTCCATTTAAGCTCATCTTCGCACACCCATGCACACATTGATTCCTCCCTTTATGCTCCTCTTCGCACACCCATTCACATTCTTCTCTTCACGCTCCTCTTCGCAAACCCATTCACATTCTTTTCTTCACGCTCCTCTTCGCACACCCATGTACATTCCTCCCTTCACGCTCCTCTTCGTACACCCATCCACACATTCTTCTTTTCACGCTCCTCTTCGCACACCCATGCACATTCTTCTCTTCACGCTCCTCTTCGTACACCCATCCACACATTCTTCTTTTCACGCTCCTCTTCGTACACCCATCCACACATTCCTCCCTTCACGCTCCTCTTCGTACACCCATCCACACATTCTTCTTTTCACGCTCCTCTTCGCACACCCATGCACATTCTTCTCTTCACGCTCCTCTTCGTACACCCATCCACACATTCCTCCCTTCACGCTCCTCTTCGTACACCCATCCACACATTCTTCTTTTCACGCTCCTCTTCGTACACCCATCCACACATTCCTCCCTTCACGCTCCTCTTCGTACACCCATCCACACATTCTTCTTTTCACGCTCCTCTTCGCACACCCATGCACATTCTTCTCTTCACGCTCCTCTTCGTACACCCATCCACACATTCTTCTTTTCACGATGCTTCCTCTTTTTCCATCTATTCCTTGTCGATATTATTTCCCGGGTTTTATTCATTCATTCACGACAAATGACCTCTCTTCCTTAATTCATTCACTCCAATTCCTGAACCGCTGCTTTTGAGCAATCTCCATGTTCCTAATTCTGATGTGCATTCTATTTGAACATTCAATTACAGTTTGGTCGTTCGGTCTGAATGTCTTTTTCAGTTTTTTATTTACTCTTTTTGTTGGGAAGAGGTCGAACTTTAACAGCATTTGTGGGAATGCAGGTACGTGGATATGGCAGAGATGTGATGGGTCCTGCAACGGCCTCCTCTTGCGCCCAAGTGATGAAAGTTTTCCTTGTATTCCCTGCAAGTTTCCTTGTATTCTCCCCAAGTTTCCTTTTGTATTCTGCCCAAGTTTCCTTTTGTATTCCCTGCAAGTTTCCTTGTATTCTCCCCAAGTTTCCTTGTATTCTCCCCAAGTTTCCTTGTATTCTCCCCAAGTTTCCTTTTGTATTCTGCCCAAGTTTCCTTTTGTATTCCCTGCAAGTTTCCTTGTATTCTCCCCAAGTTTCCTTTTGTATTCCCCCCAAGTTTCCTTGTATTCCCCCCAAGTTTCCTTGTATTCTCCCCAAGTTTCCTTTTGTATTCTGCCCAAGTTTCCTTTTGTATTCCCTGCAAGTTTCCTTGTATTCTCCCCAAGTTTCCTTTTGTATTCCCCCCAAGTTTCCTTGTATTCCCCCCAAGTTTCCTTGTATTCTCCCCAAGTTTCCTTTTGTATTCTCCCCAAGTTTCCTTGTAATGTCCCCAAGTTTCCTTTTGTATTCTCCCCAATCTTCCTTGTATTCTCCCCAAGTTTCCTTTTGTATTCTCCCCAAGTTTCCTTGTAATGTCCCCAAGTTTCCTTTTGTATTCTCCCCAATCTTCCTTGTATTCTCCCCAAGTTTCCTTTTGTATTCTCCCCAATCTTCCTTGTATTCTCCCCAAGTTTCCTTTTGTATTCTCCCCAAGTTTCCTTTTGTATTCTCCCCAAGTTTCCTTTTGTATTCTCCCCAAATTTCCTTTTGTATTCTCCCCAAGTTTCCTTTTGTATTCTCCCCAAGTTTCCTTTTGTATCCTCCCCAAGTTTCCTTTTGTATTCTCCCCAAGTTTCCTTTTGTATTCTCCCCAAGTTTCCCTGTATTCTCCCCAAGTTCCCTTTTGTATTCTCCCCAAATTTCCTTTTGTATTCTCCCCAAGTTTCCTTTTGTATTCTCCCCAAGTTTCCTTGTATTCTCCCCAAGTTTCCTTTTGTATTCTCCCCAAGTTTCCTTTTGTATTCTCCCCAAGTTTCCTTTTGTATTCTCCCCAAGTTTCCTTTTGTATTCTCCCCAAGTTTCCTTTTGTATTCTCCCCAAGTTTCCTCTTGTATTCTCCCCAAGTTTCCTTTTGTATTCTCCCCAAGTTTCCTTTTGTATTCTCCCCAAGTTTCCTTTTGTATTCTCCCCAAGTTTCCTTTTGTATTCTCCCCAAGTTTCCTTTTGTATTCTCCCCAAGTTTCCTTTTGTATTCTCCCCAAGTTTCCTTTTGTATTCTCCCCAAGTTTCCTTGTATTCTCCCCAAGTTTCCTTGTATTCTCCCCAAGTTTCCTTTTGTATTCTCCCCAAATTTCCTTTTGTGTTCTCCCCAAGTTTCCTTTTGTATTCTCCCCAAGTTTCCTTTTGTATTCTCCCCAAGTTTCCTTTTGTATTCTCCCCAAGTTTCCTTGTAATGTCCCCAAGTTTCCTTTTGTATTCTCCCCAATCTTCCTTGTATTCTCCCCAAATTTCCTTTTGTATTCTCCCCAAGTTTCCTTTTGTATTTTCCCCAAGTTTCCTTTTGTATTCTCCCCAAGTTTCCTTGTAATGTCCCCAAGTTTCCTTTTGTATTCTCCCCAAGTTTCCTTTTGTATTTTCCCCAAGTTTCCTTTTGTATTTTCCCCAAGTTTCCTTTTGTATTCTCCCCAAGTTTCCTTGTAATGTCCCCAAATTTCCTTTTGTATTCTCCCCAAGTTTCCTTTTGTATTCTCCCCAAGTTTCCTTTTGTATTTTCCCCAAGTTTTCTTTTGTATTCTCCCCAAGTTTCCTTGTAATGTCCCCAAGTATCCTTTTGTATTCTCCCCAAGTTTCCTTTTGTATTTTCCCCAAGTTTCCTTTTGTATTCTCCCCAAGTTTCCTTGTATTCTCCCCAAGTTTCCTTTTGTATTCTCTCTAAGTTCCCTTTTGTGTTCTCCCCAAATTTCCTTTTGTATTCTCCCCAAGTTTCCTTTTGTATTCTCCCCAAGTTTCCTTTTGTATTCTCCCCAAGTTTCCTTGTAATGTCCCCAAGTTTCCTTTTGTATTCTCCCCAATCTTCCTTGTATTCTCCCCAAATTTCCTTTTGTATTCTCCCCAAGTTTCCTTTTGTATTTTCCCCAAGTTTCCTTTTGTATTCTTCCCAAGTTTCCTTGTATTCTCCCCAAGTTTCCTTTTGTATTCTCCCCAAGTTTCCTTGTATTCTCCCCAAGTTCCCTTTTGTATTCTCCCCAAATTTCCTTTTGTATTCTCCCCAAGTTTCCTTTTGTATTCTCCCCAAGTTTCCTTGTATTCTCCCCAACTTTCCTTGTATTCTCCCCAAGTTTCCTTTTGTATTCTCCCCAAGTTTCCTTTTGTATTCTCCCCAAGTTTCCTTTTGTATTCTCCCCAAGTTTCCTTTTGTATTCTCCCCAAGTTTCCTTTTGTATTCTCCCCAAGTTTCCTTTTGTATTCTCCCCAAGTTTCCTTTTGTATTCTCCCCAAGTTTCCTTTTGTATTCTCCCCAAGTTTCCTTTTGTATTCTCCCCAAGTTTCCTTTTGTATTCTCCCCAAGTTTCCTTTTGTATTCTCCCCAAATTTCCTTTTGTATTCTCCCCAAGTTTCCTTTTGTATTCTCCCCAAGTTTCCTTGTATTCTCCCCAACTTTCCTTGTATTCTCCCCAAGTTTCCTTTTGTATTCTCCCCAAGTTTCCTTTTGTTTCTCCCCAAGTTTCCTTTTGTATTCTCCCCAAGTTTCCTTTTGTATTCTCCCCAAGTTTCCTTTTGTATTCTCCCCAAGTTTCCTTGTATTCTCCCCAAGTTTCCTTGTATTCTCCCCAAGTTTCCTTTTGTATTCTCTCTAAGTTCCCTTTTGTATTCTCCCCAAATTTCCTTTTGTGTTCTCCCCAAATTTCCTTTTGTATTCTCCCCAAGTTTCCTTTTGTATTGTCCCCAAGTTTCCTTTTGTATTCTCCCCAAGTTTCCTTTTGTATTCTCTCCAAGTTTCCTTTTGTATTCTCCCCAAGTTTCCTTTTGTATTCTCCCCAAATTTCCTTTTGTATTCTCCCCAAGTTTCCTTTTGTATTCTCCCCAAGTTTCCTTTTGTATTCTCTCCAAGTTTCCTTTTGTATTCTCCCCAAGTTTCCTTTTGTATTCTCCCCAAGTTTCCGTTTGTATTCTCCCCAAGTTTCCTTGCATTCTCCCCAAGTTTCCTTTTGTATTCTCCCCAAGTTTCCTTTCATTCTCCCCAAGTTTCCTTTTGTATTCTCCCCAAGTTTCCGTTTGTATTCTCCCCAAGTTTCCTTGCATTCTCCCCAAGTTTCCTTTTGTATTCTCCCCAAATTTCCTTTTGTATTCTCCCCAAGTTTCCTTGCATTCTCCCCAAGTTTCCTTTGTATTCTCCCCAAGTTTCCTTTTGTATTCTCCCCAAATTTCCTTTTGTGTTCTCCCCAAATTTCCTTTTGTATTCTCCCCAAGTTTCCTTTTGTATTCTCCCCAAGTTTCCTTTTGTATTCTCCCCAAGTTTCCTTTTGTATTCTCCCCAAGTTTCCTTTTGTATTATCCCCAAGTTTCCTTGTGTTCTCCCCAAGCTTCCTTTTGTATTCTCCCCAAGTTTCCTTTTGTATTCTCCCCATGTTTCCTTTTGTATTCTCACCAAGTTTCCTTTTGTATTCTCCCCATGTTTCCTTTTGCATTCTCCCCAAGTTTCCTTTTGTATTCTCCCCAAGTTTCCTTTTGTATTCTCCCCAAGTTTCCTTTTGTATTCTCCCCAAGTTTCCTTTTGTATTCTCCCCAAGTTTCCTTTTGTATTCTCCCCAAGTTTCCTTTTGTATTCTCCCCATGTTTCCTTTTGTATTCTCCCCAAGTTTCCTTTTGTATTCTCCCCAAGTTTCCTTTTGTATTCTCCCCAAGTTTCCTTTTGTATTCTCCCCAAGTTTCCTTTTGTATTCTCCCCATGTTTCCTTTTGTATTCTCCCCAAGTTTCCTTTTGTATTCTCCCCAAGTTTCCTTTTGTATTCTCCCCAAGTTTCCTTTTGTATTCTCCCCATGTTTCCTTTTGTATTCTCCCCATGTTTCCTTTTGTATTCTCCCCAAGTTTCCTTTTGTATTCTCCCCAAGTTTCCTTTTGAATTCTCCCAAGTTTCCTTTTGTATTCTCCCCAAGTTTCCTTTTGTATTCTCCCCAAGTTTCCTTTTGTATTCTCCCCATGTTTTCTTTTGTATTCTCCCCAAGTTTCCTTTTGTATTCTCCCCAAGTTTCCTTTTGTATTCTCCCCAAGTTTCCTTTTGTATTCTCCCCATGTTTCCGTTTGTATTCTCCCCATGTTTCCTTTTGTATTCTCCCCAAGTTTCCTTGTAATGTCCCCAAGTTTCCTTTTGTATTCTCCCCATGTTTCCTTTTGCATTCTCCCCAAGTTTCCTTTTGTATTCTCCCCAAGTTTCCTTTTGTATTCTCCCCAAGTTTCCTTTTGTATTCTCCCCAAGTTTCCTTTTGTATTCTCCCCAAGTTTCCTTTTGTATTCTCCCCAAGTTTCCTTTTGTATTCTCCCCATGTTTCCTTTTGTATTCTCCCCATGTTTTCTTTTGTATTCTCCCCATGTTTCCTTTTGTATTCTCCCCATGTTTCCTTTTGTATTATCCCCAAGTTTCCTCCTCTGTATTCTCCCCAAGTTTCCTTTGTATTCTCCCCAAGTTTCCTTTTGTATTCTCCCCAAGTTTCCTTTTGTATTATCCCCAAGTTTCCTCCTCTGTATTCTCCCCAAGTTTCCTTTGTATTCTCCCCAAGTTTCCTTTTGTATTCTCCCCAAGTTTCCTTTTGTATTATCCCCAAGATTCCTCCTCTGTATTCTCCCCCAGTTTCCTTTGTATTCTCCCTAAGTTTCCTTTTGTATTCTCCCCAAGTTTCCTTTTGTATTATCCCCAAGTTTCCTTTTGTTTTCTCCCCAAGTTTCCTATTGTATTCTCCCCAAGTTTCCTCTTGTATTATCCCCAAGTTTCCTTTTGTATTCTCCCCAAGTTTCCTTTTGTATTATCCCCAAGTTTCCTTGTGTTCTCCCCAAGCTTCCTTTTGTATTCTCCCCAAGTTTACTTGTAAAATCCCCAAGTTTCCTTGTGTTCTCCCCAAGCTTCCTTTTGTATTATCCCCAAGTTTCCTTTTGTATTCTCCCCATGTTTTCTTTTGTATTCTCCCCATGTTTCCTTTTGTATTATCCCCAAGTTTCCTTGTGTTCTCCCCAAGTTTCCTATTGTATTCTCCCCAAGTTTCCTCTTGTATTATCCCCAAGTTTCCTTTTGTATTCTCCCCAAGTTTCCTTTTGTATTATCCCCAAGTTTCCTTGTGTTCTCCCCAAGCTTCCTTTTGTATTCTCCCCAAGTTTACTTGTAAAATCCCCAAGTTTCCTTGTATTCTCCCCAAGTTTCCTTTTATATTCTCCCAAAGTTTCCTTTTGTATTATCCCCAAGTTTCCTTGTATTCTCCCCAAGTTTCCTTGTATTCTCCCCAAGTTTCCTTTTGTATTCTCGCAAAGCTTTCTTTTGTATTCTCCCCAAGTTTACTTGTAATGTCCCCAAGTTTCCTTGTATTCTCCCCAAGTTTCCTTTTGTATTCTCCCCAAGTTTCCTTGTATTCTCCCCAAGTTTACTTGGAATGTCCCCAAGTTTCCTTGTATTCTCCCCAAGTTTCCTTGTATTCTCCCCAAGTTTCCTTTTGTATTCTCCCCAAGTTTCCTTGTATTCTCCCCAAGTTTCCTTTTGTATTCTCGCAAAGCTTTCTTTTGTATTCTCCCCAAGTTTACTTGTAATGTCCCCAAGTTTCCTTGTATTCTCCCCAAGTTTCCTTTTGTATTCTCCCCAAGTTTCCTTTTGTATTCTCCCCAAGTTTACTTGTAATGTCCCCAAGTTTCCTTGTATTCTCCCCAAGTTTCCTTTTGTATTCTCCCCAAGTTTCCTTGTATTCTCCCCAAGTTTACTTGTAATGTCCCCAAGTTTCCTTGTATTCTCCCCAAGTTTCCTTGTATTCTCCCCAAGTTTCCTTTTGTATTCTCCCCAAGTTTCCTTGTGTTCTTCCCAAGTTTCCTTATGTATTTTTTTATTTTTATTTTTGTATACAAGATCGAGGCTCGTGAAAGAGCTAACATTAATCACACAAAAAGTCAAACCGACACACACAACACAAAATAAGGGGAGCGGTAGAGAAGATGGGGCGAGAGGGGGAAGGACACAAACACAACATTTGAGAGCAGGGACATCGACAGAACTGTGGGAGGGAGAGGGCTTGGGGGGAGGTGGGAAAGGTATAAAACGTATGGACACTGCAAGGAATTTTAAAAAAGTGTATCTGGGGTGAAAATTAGCGGGGGTAGAAAAGATCAAGGTTTTGGATGGGGGAAGATAAGAGATGGTGGTGAACATCTGTTTTGAAGACCTGGAGGGAGGAGTGGGATTGAAGGGAGTCGGGGAGTTTGTTCCAGAGGCGGGAGAAAAGGGGAATGAAAGAGTGAAGGTGAGCAGAGAGCCGAGATTTTGGCAGTTTAACCATAAGAGGGTTGCTGGCCCCAAGTTTCCTTGTATTCTCCTTAAGTTTCTTTGTATTCTCCCCAAGTTTCCTTGTATTCTCCCCAAGTTTCCTTGTATTCTCCCCAAGTTTCCTTTTGTATTCTCTCTAAGTTCCCTTTTGTATTCTCCCCAAATTTCCTTTTGTGTTCTCCCCAAATTTCCTTTTGTATTCTCCCCAAGTTTCCTTTTGTATTCTCCCCAAGTTTCCTTTTGTATTCTCCCCAAGTTTCCTTGTAATGTCCCCAAGTTTCCTTTTGTATTCTCCCCAAGTTTCCTTTTGTATTCTCCCCAAGTTTCCTTGTATTCTCCCCAAATTTCCTTTTGTATTCTCCCCAAATTTCCTTTTGTATTCTCCCCAAGTTTCCTTTTGTATTCTCCCCAAGTTTCCTTTTGTATTCTCCCCAAGTTTCCTTTTGTATTCTCCCCAAGTTTCCTTTTGTATTCTCCCCAAGTTTCCTTTTGTATTCTCCCCAAGTTTCCTTTTGTATTCTCCCCAAGTTTCCTTGTATTCTCCCCAAGTTTCCTTGTATTCTCCCCAAGTTTCCTTTTGTATTCTCCCCAAATTTCCTTTTGTGTTCTCCCCAAGTTTCCTTTTGTATTCTCCCCAAGTTTCCTTTTGTATTCTCCCCAAGTTTCCTTTTGTATTCTCCCCAAGTTTCCTTGTAATGTCCCCAAGTTTCCTTTTGTATTCTCCCCAATCTTCCTTGTATTCTCCCCAAATTTCCTTTTGTATTCTCCCCAAGTTTCCTTTTGTATTTTCCCCAAGTTTCCTTTTGTATTCTCCCCAAGTTTCCTTGTAATGTCCCCAAGTTTCCTTTTGTATTCTCCCCAAGTTTCCTTTTGTATTTTCCCCAAGTTTCCTTTTGTATTTTCCCCAAGTTTCCTTTTGTATTCTCCCCAAGTTTCCTTGTAATGTCCCCAAATTTCCTTTTGTATTCTCCCCAAGTTTCCTTTTGTATTCTCCCCAAGTTTCCTTTTGTATTTTCCCCAAGTTTTCTTTTGTATTCTCCCCAAGTTTCCTTGTAATGTCCCCAAGTATCCTTTTGTATTCTCCCCAAGTTTCCTTTTGTATTTTCCCCAAGTTTCCTTTTGTATTCTCCCCAAGTTTCCTTGTATTCTCCCCAAGTTTCCTTTTGTATTCTCTCTAAGTTCCCTTTTGTGTTCTCCCCAAATTTCCTTTTGTATTCTCCCCAAGTTTCCTTTTGTATTCTCCCCAAGTTTCCTTTTGTATTCTCCCCAAGTTTCCTTGTAATGTCCCCAAGTTTCCTTTTGTATTCTCCCCAATCTTCCTTGTATTCTCCCCAAATTTCCTTTTGTATTCTCCCCAAGTTTCCTTTTGTATTTTCCCCAAGTTTCCTTTTGTATTCTTCCCAAGTTTCCTTGTATTCTCCCCAAGTTTCCTTTTGTATTCTCCCCAAGTTTCCTTGTATTCTCCCCAAGTTCCCTTTTGTATTCTCCCCAAATTTCCTTTTGTATTCTCCCCAAGTTTCCTTTTGTATTCTCCCCAAGTTTCCTTGTATTCTCCCCAACTTTCCTTGTATTCTCCCCAAGTTTCCTTTTGTATTCTCCCCAAGTTTCCTTTTGTATTCTCCCCAAGTTTCCTTTTGTATTCTCCCCAAGTTTCCTTTTGTATTCTCCCCAAGTTTCCTTTTGTATTCTCCCCAAGTTTCCTTTTGTATTCTCCCCAAGTTTCCTTTTGTATTCTCCCCAAGTTTCCTTTTGTATTCTCCCCAAGTTTCCTTTTGTATTCTCCCCAAGTTTCCTTTTGTATTCTCCCCAAGTTTCCTTTTGTATTCTCCCCAAATTTCCTTTTGTATTCTCCCCAAGTTTCCTTTTGTATTCTCCCCAAGATTCCTTGTATTCTCCCCAACTTTCCTTGTATTCTCCCCAAGTTTCCTTTTGTATTCTCCCCAAGTTTCCTTTTGTATTCTCCCCAAGTTTCCTTTTGTATTCTCCCCAAGTTTCCTTTTGTATTCTCCCCAAGTTTCCTTTTGTATTCTCCCCAAGTTTCCTTGTATTCTCCCCAAGTTTCCTTGTATTCTCCCCAAGTTTCCTTTTGTATTCTCTCTAAGTTCCCTTTTGTATTCTCCCCAAATTTCCTTTTGTGTTCTCCCCAAATTTCCTTTTGTATTCTCCCCAAGTTTCCTTTTGTATTGTCCCCAAGTTTCCTTTTGTATTCTCCCCAAGTTTCCTTTTGTATTCTCTCCAAGTTTCCTTTTGTATTCTCCCCAAGTTTCCTTTTGTATTCTCCCCAAATTTCCTTTTGTATTCTCCCCAAGTTTCCTTTTGTATTCTCCCCAAGTTTCCTTTTGTATTCTCTCCAAGTTTCCTTTTGTATTCTCCCCAAGTTTCCTTTTGTATTCTCCCCAAGTTTCCGTTTGTATTCTCCCCAAGTTTCCTTGCATTCTCCCCAAGTTTCCTTTTGTATTCTCCCCAAGTTTCCTTTCATTCTCCCCAAGTTTCCTTTTGTATTCTCCCCAAGTTTCCGTTTGTATTCTCCCCAAGTTTCCTTGCATTCTCCCCAAGTTTCCTTTTGTATTCTCCCCAAATTTCCTTTTGTATTCTCCCCAAGTTTCCTTGCATTCTCCCCAAGTTTCCTTTGTATTCTCCCCAAGTTTCCTTTTGTATTCTCCCCAAATTTCCTTTTGTGTTCTCCCCAAATTTCCTTTTGTATTCTCCCCAAGTTTCCTTTTGTATTCTCCCCAAGTTTCCTTTTGTATTCTCCCCAAGTTTCCTTTTGTATTCTCCCCAAGTTTCCTTTTGTATTATCCCCAAGTTTCCTTGTGTTCTCCCCAAGCTTCCTTTTGTATTCTCCCCAAGTTTCCTTTTGTATTCTCCCCATGTTTCCTTTTGTATTCTCACCAAGTTTCCTTTTGTATTCTCCCCATGTTTCCTTTTGTATTCTCCCCATGTTTCCTTTTGTATTCTCTCCAAGTTTCCTTTGTATTCTCCCCAAGTTTCCTTGTAATGTCCCCAAGTTTCCTTGTAATGTCCCCAAGTTTCCTTTTGTATTCTCCCCAAGTTTCCTTTTGTATTCTCCCCAAGTTTCCTTTTGTATTCTCCCCAAGTTTCCTTTTGTATTCTCCCCAAGTTTCCTTTTGTATTCTCCCCATGTTTCCTTTTGTATTCTCCCCAAGTTTCCTTTTGTATTCTCCCCATGTTTCCTTTCGTATTCTCCCCATGTTTCCTTTTGTATTCTCCCCAAGTTTCCTTTGTATTCTCCCCAAGCTTCCTTGTAATGTCCCCAAGTTTCCTTGTAATGTCCCCAAGTTTCCTTTTGTATTCTCCCCAAGTTTCCTTTTGTATTCTCCCCATGTTTCCTTGTATTCTCCCCATGTTTCCTTTTGTATTCTCCCCAAGTTTCCTTTTGTATTCTCCCCAAGTTTCCTTTTGTAATCTCCCCAAGTTTCCTTGTATTCTCCCCATGTTTCCTTTTGTATTCTCCCCAAGTTTCCTTTTGTATTCTCCCCAAGTTTCCTTTTGTATTCTCCCCAAGTTTCCTTTTGTATTCTCCCCATGTTTCCTTTTGTATTCTCCCCAAGTTTCCTTTTGTATTCTCCCCAAGTTTCCTTTTGTATTCTCCCCAAGTTTCCTTTTGTATTCTCCCCAAGTTTCCTTTTGTATTCTCCCCAAGTTTCCTTTTGTATTCTCCCCAAGTTTCCGTTTGTATTCTCCCCAAGTTTCCTTTTGTATTCTCACCAAGTTTCCTTTTGTATTCTCCCCAAGTTTCCTTTTGTATTCTCCCCAAGTTTCCTTTTGTATTCTCCCCAAGTTTCCTTTTGTATTCTCCCCAAGTTTCCTTTTGTATTCTCCCCAAGTTTCCTTGTATTCTCCCCAAGTTTCCTTGTATTCTCCCCAAGTTTCCTTTTGTATTCTCCCCAAGTTTTCTTTTGTATTCTCCCCAAGTTTCCTTTTGTATTCTCCCCAAGTTTCCTTTTGTATTCTCCCCAAGTTTCCTTTTGTATTCTCCCCAAGTTTCCTTTTGTATTCTCCCCAAGTTTCCTTTTGTATTCTCCCCAAGTTTCCTTTTGTATTCTCCCCAAGTTTCCTTTTGTATTCTCCCCAAGTTTTCTTTTGTATTCTCCCCAAGTTTCCTTTTGTATTGTCCCCAAGTTTCCTTTTGTATTCTCCCCAAGTTTCCTTTTGTATTCTCCCCAAGTTTCCTTTTGTATTCTCCCCAAGTTTCCTTTTGTATTCTCCCCATGTTTCCTTTTGTATTCTCCCCAAGTTTCCTTTTGTATTCTCCCCAAGTTTCCTTTTGTATTCTCCCCAAGTTTCCTTTTGTATTCTCCCCAAGTTTCCTTTTGTATTCTCCCCATGTTTCCTTTTGTATTCTCCCCATGTTTCCTTTTGTATTCTCCCCAAGTTTCCTTGTAATGTCCCCAAGTTTCCTTTTGTATTCTCCCCAAGTTTCCTTTTGTATTCTCCCCAAGTTTCCTTTTGTATTCTCCCCATGTTTCCTTTTGTATTCTCCCCATGTTTCCTTTTGTATTCTCCCCAAGTTTTCTTTTGTATTCTCCCCAAGTTTCCTTTTGTATTCTCCCCAAGTTTCCTTTTGTATTCTCCCCAAGTTTCCTTTTGTATTCTCCCCAAGTTTCCTTTTGTATTCTCCCCATGTTTCCTTTTGTATTCTCCCCAAGTTTCCTTTTGTATTCTCCCCAAGTTTCCTTTTGTATTCTCCCCAAGTTTCCTTTTGTATTCTCCCCAAGTTTCCTTTTGTATTCTCCCCATGTTTCCTTTTGTATTCTCCCCATGTTTCCTTTTGTATTCTCCCCAAGTTTCCTTGTAATGTCCCCAAGTTTCCTTTTGTATTCTCCCCATGTTTCCTTTTGCATTCTCCCCAAGTTTCCTTTTGTATTCTCCCCAAGTTTCCTTTTGTATTCTCCCCAAGTTTCCTTTTGTATTCTCCCCAAGTTTCCTTTTGTATTCTCCCCATGTTTCCTTTTGTATTCTCCCCATGTTTCCTTTTGTATTCTCCCCATGTTTCCTTTTGTATTCTCCCCAAGTTTTCTTTTGTATTCTCCCCAAGTTTCCTTTTGTATTCTCCCCAAGTTTCCTTTTGTATTCTCCCCAAGTTTCCTTTTGTATTCTCCCCAAGTTTCCTTTTGTATTCTCCCCATGTTTCCTTTTGTATTCTCCCCAAGTTTCCTTTTGTATTCTCCCCAAGTTTCCTTTTGTATTCTCCCCAAGTTTCCTTTTGTATTCTCCCCAAGTTTCCTTTTGTATTCTCCCCATGTTTCCTTTTGTATTCTCCCCAAGTTTCCTTTTGTATTCTCCCCAAGTTTCCTTTTGTATTCTCCCCAAGTTTCCTTTTGTATTCTCCCCATGTTTCCTTTTGTATTCTCCCCATGTTTCCTTTTGTATTCTCCCCAAGTTTCCTTTTGTATTCTCCCCAAGTTTCCTTTTGAATTCTCCCAAGTTTCCTTTTGTATTCTCCCCAAGTTTCCTTTTGTATTCTCCCCAAGTTTCCTTTTGTATTCTCCCCATGTTTTCTTTTGTATTCTCCCCAAGTTTCCTTTTGTATTCTCCCCAAGTTTCCTTTTGTATTCTCCCCAAGTTTCCTTGTATTCTCCCCAAGTTTCCTTGTATTCTCCCCAAGTTTCCTTTTGTATTCTCCCCAAATTTCCTTTTGTGTTCTCCCCAAGTTTCCTTTTGTATTCTCCCCAAGTTTCCTTTTGTATTCTCCCCAAGTTTCCTTTTGTATTCTCCCCAAGTTTCCTTGTAATGTCCCCAAGTTTCCTTTTGTATTCTCCCCAATCTTCCTTGTATTCTCCCCAAATTTCCTTTTGTATTCTCCCCAAGTTTCCTTTTGTATTTTCCCCAAGTTTCCTTTTGTATTCTCCCCAAGTTTCCTTGTAATGTCCCCAAGTTTCCTTTTGTATTCTCCCCAAGTTTCCTTTTGTATTTTCCCCAAGTTTCCTTTTGTATTTTCCCCAAGTTTCCTTTTGTATTCTCCCCAAGTTTCCTTGTAATGTCCCCAAATTTCCTTTTGTATTCTCCCCAAGTTTCCTTTTGTATTCTCCCCAAGTTTCCTTTTGTATTTTCCCCAAGTTTTCTTTTGTATTCCCCCCAAGTTTCCTTGTAATGTCCCCAAGTATCCTTTTGTATTCTCCCCAAGTTTCCTTTTGTATTTTCCCCAAGTTTCCTTTTGTATTCTCCCCAAGTTTCCTTGTATTCTCCCCAAGTTTCCTTTTGTATTCTCTCTAAGTTCCCTTTTGTGTTCTCCCCAAATTTCCTTTTGTATTCTCCCCAAGTTTCCTTTTGTATTCTCCCCAAGTTTCCTTTTGTATTCTCCCCAAGTTTCCTTGTAATGTCCCCAAGTTTCCTTTTGTATTCTCCCCAATCTTCCTTGTATTCTCCCCAAATTTCCTTTTGTATTCTCCCCAAGTTTCCTTTTGTATTTTCCCCAAGTTTCCTTTTGTATTCTTCCCAAGTTTCCTTGTATTCTCCCCAAGTTTCCTTTTGTATTCTCCCCAAGTTTCCTTGTATTCTCCCCAAGTTCCCTTTTGTATTCTCCCCAAATTTCCTTTTGTATTCTCCCCAAGTTTCCTTTTGTATTCTCCCCAAGTTTCCTTGTATTCTCCCCAACTTTCCTTGTATTCTCCCCAAGTTTCCTTTTGTATTCTCCCCAAGTTTCCTTTTGTATTCTCCCCAAGTTTCCTTTTGTATTCTCCCCAAGTTTCCTTTTGTATTCTCCCCAAGTTTCCTTTTGTATTCTCCCCAAGTTTCCTTTTGTATTCTCCCCAAGTTTCCTTTTGTATTCTCCCCAAGTTTCCTTTTGTATTCTCCCCAAGTTTCCTTTTGTATTCTCCCCAAGTTTCCTTTTGTATTCTCCCCAAGTTTCCTTTTGTATTCTCCACAAATTTCCTTTTGTATTCTCCCCAAGTTTCCTTTTGTATTCTCCCCAAGTTTCCTTGTATTCTCCCCAACTTTCCTTGTATTCTCCCCAAGTTTCCTTTTGTATTCTCCCCAAGTTTCCTTTTGTATTCTCCCCAAGTTTCCTTTTGTATTCTCCCCAAGTTTCCTTTTGTATTCTCCCCAAGTTTCCTTTTGTATTCTCCCCAAGTTTCCTTGTATTCTCCCCAAGTTTCCTTGTATTCTCCCCAAGTTTCCTTTTGTATTCTCTCTAAGTTCCCTTTTGTATTCTCCCCAAATTTCCTTTTGTGTTCTCCCCAAATTTCCTTTTGTATTCTCCCCAAGTTTCCTTTTGTATTGTCCCCAAGTTTCCTTTTGTATTCTCCCCAAGTTTCCTTTTGTATTCTCTCCAAGTTTCCTTTTGTATTCTCCCCAAGTTTCCTTTTGTATTCTCCCCAAATTTCCTTTTGTATTCTCCCCAAGTTTCCTTTTGTATTCTCCCCAAGTTTCCTTTTGTATTCTCTCCAAGTTTCCTTTTGTATTCTCCCCAAGTTTCCTTTTGTATTCTCCCCAAGTTTCCGTTTGTATTCTCCCCAAGTTTCCTTGCATTCTCCCCAAGTTTCCTTTTGTATTCTCCCCAAGTTTCCTTTCATTCTCCCCAAGTTTCCTTTTGTATTCTCCCCAAGTTTCCGTTTGTATTCTCCCCAAGTTTCCTTGCATTCTCCCCAAGTTTCCTTTTGTATTCTCCCCAAATTTCCTTTTGTATTCTCCCCAAGTTTCCTTGCATTCTCCCCAAGTTTCCTTTGTATTCTCCCCAAGTTTCCTTTTGTATTCTCCCCAAATTTCCTTTTGTGTTCTCCCCAAATTTCCTTTTGTATTCTCCCCAAGTTTCCTTTTGTATTCTCCCCAAGTTTCCTTTTGTATTCTCCCCAAGTTTCCTTTTGTATTCTCCCCAAGTTTCCTTTTGTATTATCCCCAAGTTTCCTTGTGTTCTCCCCAAGCTTCCTTTTGTATTCTCCCCAAGTTTCCTTTTGTATTCTCCCCATGTTTCCTTTTGTATTCTCACCAAGTTTCCTTTTGTATTCTCCCCATGTTTCCTTTTGCATTCTCCCCAAGTTTCCTTTTGTATTCTCCCCAAGTTTCCTTTTGTATTCTCCCAAAGTTTCCTTTTGTATTCTCCCCAAGTTTCCTTTTGTATTCTCCCCATGTTTCCTTTTGTATTCTCCCCATGTTTCCTTTTGTATTCTCCCCATGTTTCCTTTTGTATTCTCCCCAAGTTTTCTTTTGTATTCTCCCCAAGTTTCCTTTTGTATTCTCCCCAAGTTTCCTTTTGTATTCTCCCCAAGTTTCCTTTTGTATTCTCCCCAAGTTTCCTTTTGTATTCTCCCCATGTTTCCTTTTGTATTCTCCCCAAGTTTCCTTTTGTATTCTCCCCAAGTTTCCTTTTGTATTCTCCCCAAGTTTCCTTTTGTATTCTCCCCAAGTTTCCTTTTGTATTCTCCCCATGTTTCCTTTTGTATTCTCCCCAAGTTTCCTTTTGTATTCTCCCCAAGTTTCCTTTTGTATTCTCCCCAAGTTTCCTTTTGTATTCTCCCCATGTTTCCTTTTGTATTCTCCCCATGTTTCCTTTTGTATTCTCCCCAAGTTTCCTTTTGTATTCTCCCCAAGTTTCCTTTTGAATTCTCCCAAGTTTCCTTTTGTATTCTCCCCAAGTTTCCTTTTGTATTCTCCCCAAGTTTCCTTTTGTATTCTCCCCATGTTTTCTTTTGTATTCTCCCCAAGTTTCCTTTTGTATTCTCCCCAAGTTTCCTTTTGTATTCTCCCCAAGTTTCCTTTTGTATTCTCCCCATGTTTCCTTTTGTATTCTCCCCATGTTTCCTTTTGTATTCTCCCCAAGTTTCCTTGTAATGTCCCCAAGTTTCCTTTTGTATTCTCCCCATGTTTCCTTTTGCATTCTCCCCAAGTTTCCTTTTGTATTCTCCCCAAGTTTCCTTTTGTATTCTCCCCAAGTTTCCTTTTGTATTCTCCCCAAGTTTCCTTTTGTATTCTCCCCAAGTTTCCTTTTGTATTCTCCCCAAGTTTCCTTTTGTATTCTCCCCATGTTTCCTTTTGTATTCTCCCCATGTTTTCTTTTGTATTCTCCCCATGTTTCCTTTTGTATTCTCCCCATGTTTCCTTTTGTATTATCCCCAAGTTTCCTTTTGTATTATCCCCAAGATTCCTCCTCTGTATTCTCCCCAAGTTTCCTTTTGTATTCTCCCCAAGTTTCCTTTTGTATTCTCCCCAAGTTTCCTTTTGTATTCTCCCCATGTTTCCTTTTGTATTCTCCCCATGTTTTCTTTTGTATTCTCCCCATGTTTCCTTTTGTATTCTCCCCATGTTTCCTTTTGTATTATCCCCAAGTTTCCTTTTGTATTATCCCCAAGTTTCCTCCTCTGTATTCTCCCCAAGTTTCCTTTGTATTCTCCCCAAGTTTCCTTTTGTATTCTCCCCAAGTTTCCTTTTGTATTATCCCCAAGATTCCTCCTCTGTATTCTCCCCCAGTTTCCTTTGTATTCTCCCTAAGTTTCCTTTTGTATTCTCCCCAAGTTTCCTTTTGTATTATCCCCAAGTTTCCTTTTGTTTTCTCCCCAAGTTTCCTATTGTATTCTCCCCAAGTTTCCTCTTGTATTATCCCCAAGTTTCCTTTTGTATTCTCCCCAAGTTTCCTTTTGTATTATCCCCAAGTTTCCTTGTGTTCTCCCCAAGCTTCCTTTTGTATTCTCCCCAAGTTTACTTGTAAAATCCCCAAGTTTCCTTGTGTTCTCCCCAAGCTTCCTTTTGTATTATCCCCAAGTTTCCTTTTGTATTCTCCCCATGTTTTCTTTTGTATTCTCCCCATGTTTCCTTTTGTATTATCCCCAAGTTTCCTTGTGTTCTCCCCAAGTTTCCTATTGTATTCTCCCCAAGTTTCCTCTTGTATTATCCCCAAGTTTCCTTTTGTATTCTCCCCAAGTTTCCTTTTGTATTATCCCCAAGTTTCCTTGTGTTCTCCCCAAGCTTCCTTTTGTATTCTCCCCAAGTTTACTTGTAAAATCCCCAAGTTTCCTTGTATTCTCCCCAAGTTTCCTTTTATATTCTCCCAAAGTTTCCTTTTGTATTATCCCCAAGTTTCCTTGTATTCTCCCCAAGTTTCCTTGTATTCTCCCCAAGTTTCCTTTTGTATTCTCGCAAAGCTTTCTTTTGTATTCTCCCCAAGTTTACTTGTAATGTCCCCAAGTTTCCTTGTATTCTCCCCAAGTTTCCTTTTGTATTCTCCCCAAGTTTCCTTGTATTCTCCCCAAGTTTACTTGGAATGTCCCCAAGTTTCCTTGTATTCTCCCCAAGTTTCCTTGTATTCTCCCCAAGTTTCCTTTTGTATTCTCCCCAAGTTTCCTTGTATTCTCCCCAAGTTTCCTTTTGTATTCTCGCAAAGCTTTCTTTTGTATTCTCCCCAAGTTTACTTGTAATGTCCCCAAGTTTCCTTGTATTCTCCCCAAGTTTCCTTTTGTATTCTCCCCAAGTTTCCTTTTGTATTCTCCCCAAGTTTACTTGTAATGTCCCCAAGTTTCCTTGTATTCTCCCCAAGTTTCCTTTTGTATTCTCCCCAAGTTTCCTTGTATTCTCCCCAAGTTTACTTGTAATGTCCCCAAGTTTCCTTGTATTCTCCCCAAGTTTCCTTGTATTCTCCCCAAGTTTCCTTTTGTATTCTCCCCAAGTTTCCTTGTGTTCTTCCCAAGTTTCCTTATGTATTTTTTTATTTTTATTTTTGTATACAAGATCGAGGCTCGTGAAAGAGCTAACATTAATCACACAAAAAGTCAAACCGACACACACAACACAAAATAAGGGGAGCGGTAGAGAAGATGGGGAGAGAGGGGGAAGGACACAAACACAACATTTGAGAGCAGGGACATCGACAGAACTGTGGGAGGGAGAGGGCTTGGGGGGAGGTGGGAAAGGTATAAAACGTATGGACACTGCAAGGAATTTAAAAAAAGTGTATCTGGGGTGAAAATTAGCGGGGGTAGAAAAGATCAAGGTTTTGGATGGGGGAAGATAAGAGATGGTGGTGAACATCTGTTTTGAAGACCTGGAGGGAGGAGTGGGATTGAAGGGAGTCGGGGAGTTTGTTCCAGAGGCGGGAGAAAAGGGGAATGAAAGAGTGAAGGTGAGCAGAGAGCCGAGATTTTGGCAGTTTAACCATAAGAGGGTTGCTGGCCCCAAGTTTCCTTGTATTCTCCTTAAGTTTCTTTGTATTCTCCCCAAGTTTCCTTGTATTCTCCCCAAGTTTCCTTGTATTCTCCCCAAGTTTCCTTTTGTATTCTCTCTAAGTTCCCTTTTGTATTCTCCCCAAATTTCCTTTTGTGTTCTCCCCAAATTTCCTTTTGTATTCTCCCCAAGTTTCCTTTTGTATTCTCCCCAAGTTTCCTTTTGTATTCTCCCCAAGTTTCCTTGTAATGTCCCCAAGTTTCCTTTTGTATTCTCCCCAAGTTTCCTTTTGTATTCTCCCCAAGTTTCCTTGTATTCTCCCCAAATTTCCTTTTGTATTCTCCCCAAATTTCCTTTTGTATTCTCCCCAAGTTTCCTTTTGTATTCTCCCCAAGTTTCCTTTTGTATTCTCCCCAAGTTTCCTTTTGTATTCTCCCCAAGTTTCCTTTTGTATTCTCCCCAAGTTTCCTTTTGTATTCTCCCCAAGTTTCCTTTTGTATTCTCCCCAAGTTTCCTTGTATTCTCCCCAAGTTTCCTTGTATTCTCCCCAAGTTTCCTTTTGTATTCTCCCCAAATTTCCTTTTGTGTTCTCCCCAAGTTTCCTTTTGTATTCTCCCCAAGTTTCCTTTTGTATTCTCCCCAAGTTTCCTTTTGTATTCTCCCCAAGTTTCCTTGTAATGTCCCCAAGTTTCCTTTTGTATTCTCCCCAATCTTCCTTGTATTCTCCCCAAATTTCCTTTTGTATTCTCCCCAAGTTTCCTTTTGTATTTTCCCCAAGTTTCCTTTTGTATTCTCCCCAAGTTTCCTTGTAATGTCCCCAAGTTTCCTTTTGTATTCTCCCCAAGTTTCCTTTTGTATTTTCCCCAAGTTTCCTTTTGTATTTTCCCCAAGTTTCCTTTTGTGTTCTCCCCAAATTTCCTTTTGTATTCTCCCCAAGTTTCCTTTTGTATTCTCCCCAAGTTTCCTTTTGTATTCTCCCCAAGTTTCCTTGTAATGTCCCCAAGTTTCCTTTTGTATTCTCCCCAAGTTTCCTTGTAATGTCCCCAAATTTCCTTTTGTATTCTCCCCAAGTTTCCTTTTGTATTCTCCCCAAGTTTCCTTTTGTATTTTCCCCAAGTTTTCTTTTGTATTCTCCCCAAGTTTCCTTGTAATGTCCCCAAGTATCCTTTTGTATTCTCCCCAAGTTTCCTTTTGTATTTTCCCCAAGTTTCCTTTTGTATTCTCCCCAAGTTTCCTTGTATTCTCCCCAAGTTTCCTTTTGTATTCTCTCTAAGTTCCCTTTTGTGTTCTCCCCAAATTTCCTTTTGTATTCTCCCCAAGTTTCCTTTTGTATTCTCCCCAAGTTTCCTTTTGTATTCTCCCCAAGTTTCCTTGTAATGTCCCCAAGTTTCCTTTTGTATTCTCCCCAATCTTCCTTGTATTCTCCCCAAATTTCCTTTTGTATTCTCCCCAAGTTTCCTTTTGTATTTTCCCCAAGTTTCCTTTTGTATTCTTCCCAAGTTTCCTTGTATTCTCCCCAAGTTTCCTTTTGTATTCTCCCCAAGTTTCCTTGTATTCTCCCCAAGTTCCCTTTTGTATTCTCCCCAAATTTCCTTTTGTATTCTCCCCAAGTTTCCTTTTGTATTCTCCCCAAGTTTCCTTGTATTCTCCCCAAGTTTCCTTTTATATTCTCCCAAAGTTTCCTTTTGTATTATCCCCAAGTTTCCTTGTATTCTCCCCAAGTTTCCTTGTATTCTCCCCAAGTTTCCTTTTGTATTCTCGCAAAGCTTTCTTTTGTATTCTCCCCAAGTTTACTTGTAATGTCCCCAAGTTTCCTTGTATTCTCCCCAAGTTTCCTTTTGTATTCTCCCCAAGTTTCCTTGTATTCTCCCCAAGTTTACTTGGAATGTCCCCAAGTTTCCTTGTATTCTCCCCAAGTTTCCTTGTATTCTCCCCAAGTTTCCTTTTGTATTCTCCCCAAGTTTCCTTGTATTCTCCCCAAGTTTCCTTTTGTATTCTCGCAAAGCTTTCTTTTGTATTCTCCCCAAGTTTACTTGTAATGTCCCCAAGTTTCCTTGTATTCTCCCCAAGTTTCCTTTTGTATTCTCCCCAAGTTTCCTTTTGTATTCTCCCCAAGTTTACTTGTAATGTCCCCAAGTTTCCTTGTATTCTCCCCAAGTTTCCTTTTGTATTCTCCCCAAGTTTCCTTGTATTCTCCCCAAGTTTACTTGTAATGTCCCCAAGTTTCCTTGTATTCTCCCCAAGTTTCCTTGTATTCTCCCCAAGTTTCCTTTTGTATTCTCCCCAAGTTTCCTTGTGTTCTTCCCAAGTTTCCTTATGTATTTTTTTATTTTTATTTTTGTATACAAGATCGAGGCTCGTGAAAGAGCTAACATTAATCACACAAAAAGTCAAACCGACACACACAACACAAAATAAGGGGAGCGGTAGAGAAGATGGGGAGAGAGGGGGAAGGACACAAACACAACATTTGAGAGCAGGGACATCGACAGAACTGTGGGAGGGAGAGGGCTTGGGGGGAGGTGGGAAAGGTATAAAACGTATGGACACTGCAAGGAATTTAAAAAAAGTGTATCTGGGGTGAAAATTAGCGGGGGTAGAAAAGATCAAGGTTTTGGATGGGGGAAGATAAGAGATGGTGGTGAACATCTGTTTTGAAGACCTGGAGGGAGGAGTGGGATTGAAGGGAGTCGGGGAGTTTGTTCCAGAGGCGGGAGAAAAGGGGAATGAAAGAGTGAAGGTGAGCAGAGAGCCGAGATTTTGGCAGTTTAACCATAAGAGGGTTGCTGGCCCCAAGTTTCCTTGTATTCTCCTTAAGTTTCTTTGTATTCTCCCCAAGTTTCCTTGTATTCTCCCCAAGTTTCCTTGTATTCTCCCCAAGTTTCCTTTTGTATTCTCTCTAAGTTCCCTTTTGTATTCTCCCCAAATTTCCTTTTGTGTTCTCCCCAAATTTCCTTTTGTATTCTCCCCAAGTTTCCTTTTGTATTCTCCCCAAGTTTCCTTTTGTATTCTCCCCAAGTTTCCTTGTAATGTCCCCAAGTTTCCTTTTGTATTCTCCCCAAGTTTCCTTTTGTATTCTCCCCAAGTTTCCTTGTATTCTCCCCAAATTTCCTTTTGTATTCTCCCCAAATTTCCTTTTGTATTCTCCCCAAGTTTCCTTTTGTATTCTCCCCAAGTTTCCTTTTGTATTCTCCCCAAGTTTCCTTTTGTATTCTCCCCAAGTTTCCTTTTGTATTCTCCCCAAGTTTCCTTTTGTATTCTCCCCAAGTTTCCTTTTGTATTCTCCCCAAGTTTCCTTGTATTCTCCCCAAGTTTCCTTGTATTCTCCCCAAGTTTCCTTTTGTATTCTCCCCAAATTTCCTTTTGTGTTCTCCCCAAGTTTCCTTTTGTATTCTCCCCAAGTTTCCTTTTGTATTCTCCCCAAGTTTCCTTTTGTATTCTCCCCAAGTTTCCTTGTAATGTCCCCAAGTTTCCTTTTGTATTCTCCCCAATCTTCCTTGTATTCTCCCCAAATTTCCTTTTGTATTCTCCCCAAGTTTCCTTTTGTATTTTCCCCAAGTTTCCTTTTGTATTCTCCCCAAGTTTCCTTGTAATGTCCCCAAGTTTCCTTTTGTATTCTCCCCAAGTTTCCTTTTGTATTTTCCCCAAGTTTCCTTTTGTATTTTCCCCAAGTTTCCTTTTGTGTTCTCCCCAAATTTCCTTTTGTATTCTCCCCAAGTTTCCTTTTGTATTCTCCCCAAGTTTCCTTTTGTATTCTCCCCAAGTTTCCTTGTAATGTCCCCAAGTTTCCTTTTGTATTCTCCCCAAGTTTCCTTGTAATGTCCCCAAATTTCCTTTTGTATTCTCCCCAAGTTTCCTTTTGTATTCTCCCCAAGTTTCCTTTTGTATTTTCCCCAAGTTTTCTTTTGTATTCTCCCCAAGTTTCCTTGTAATGTCCCCAAGTATCCTTTTGTATTCTCCCCAAGTTTCCTTTTGTATTTTCCCCAAGTTTCCTTTTGTATTCTCCCCAAGTTTCCTTGTATTCTCCCCAAGTTTCCTTTTGTATTCTCTCTAAGTTCCCTTTTGTGTTCTCCCCAAATTTCCTTTTGTATTCTCCCCAAGTTTCCTTTTGTATTCTCCCCAAGTTTCCTTTTGTATTCTCCCCAAGTTTCCTTGTAATGTCCCCAAGTTTCCTTTTGTATTCTCCCCAATCTTCCTTGTATTCTCCCCAAATTTCCTTTTGTATTCTCCCCAAGTTTCCTTTTGTATTTTCCCCAAGTTTCCTTTTGTATTCTTCCCAAGTTTCCTTGTATTCTCCCCAAGTTTCCTTTTGTATTCTCCCCAAGTTTCCTTGTATTCTCCCCAAGTTCCCTTTTGTATTCTCCCCAAATTTCCTTTTGTATTCTCCCCAAGTTTCCTTTTGTATTCTCCCCAAGTTTCCTTGTATTCTCCCCAACTTTCCTTGTATTCTCCCCAAGTTTCCTTTTGTATTCTCCCCAAGTTTCCTTTTGTATTCTCCCCAAGTTTCCTTTTGTATTCTCCCCAAGTTTCCTTTTGTATTCTCCCCAAGTTTCCTTTTGTATTCTCCCCAAGTTTCCTTTTGTATTCTCCCCAAGTTTCCTTTTGTATTCTCCCCAAGTTTCCTTTTGTATTCTCCCCAAGTTTCCTTTTGTATTCTCCCCAAGTTTCCTTTTGTATTCTCCCCAAGTTTCCTTTTGTATTCTCCCCAAATTTCCTTTTGTATTCTCCCCAAGTTTCCTTTTGTATTCTCCCCAAGTTTCCTTGTATTCTCCCCAACTTTCCTTGTATTCTCCCCAAGTTTCCTTTTGTATTCTCCCCAAGTTTCCTTTTGTATTCTCCCCAAGTTTCCTTTTGTATTCTCCCCAAGTTTCCTTTTGTATTCTCCCCAAGTTTCCTTTTGTATTCTCCCCAAGTTTCCTTGTATTCTCCCCAAGTTTCCTTGTATTCTCCCCAAGTTTCCTTTTGTATTCTCTCTAAGTTCCCTTTTGTATTCTCCCCAAATTTCCTTTTGTGTTCTCCCCAAATTTCCTTTTGTATTCTCCCCAAGTTTCCTTTTGTATTGTCCCCAAGTTTCCTTTTGTATTCTCCCCAAGTTTCCTTTTGTATTCTCTCCAAGTTTCCTTTTGTATTCTCCCCAAGTTTCCTTTTGTATTCTCCCCAAATTTCCTTTTGTATTCTCCCCAAGTTTCCTTTTGTATTCTCCCCAAGTTTCCTTTTGTATTCTCTCCAAGTTTCCTTTTGTATTCTCCCCAAGTTTCCTTTTGTATTCTCCCCAAGTTTCCGTTTGTATTCTCCCCAAGTTTCCTTGCATTCTCCCCAAGTTTCCTTTTGTATTCTCCCCAAGTTTCCTTTCATTCTCCCCAAGTTTCCTTTTGTATTCTCCCCAAGTTTCCGTTTGTATTCTCCCCAAGTTTCCTTGCATTCTCCCCAAGTTTCCTTTTGTATTCTCCCCAAATTTCCTTTTGTATTCTCCCCAAGTTTCCTTGCATTCTCCCCAAGTTTCCTTTGTATTCTCCCCAAGTTTCCTTTTGTATTCTCCCCAAATTTCCTTTTGTGTTCTCCCCAAATTTCCTTTTGTATTCTCCCCAAGTTTCCTTTTGTATTCTCCCCAAGTTTCCTTTTGTATTCTCCCCAAGTTTCCTTTTGTATTCTCCCCAAGTTTCCTTTTGTATTATCCCCAAGTTTCCTTGTGTTCTCCCCAAGCTTCCTTTTGTATTCTCCCCAAGTTTCCTTTTGTATTCTCCCCATGTTTCCTTTTGTATTCTCACCAAGTTTCCTTTTGTATTCTCCCCATGTTTCCTTTTGTATTCTCCCCATGTTTCCTTTTGTATTCTCTCCAAGTTTCCTTTGTATTCTCGCCAAGTTTCCTTGTAATGTCCCCAAGTTTCCTTGTAATGTCCCCAAGTTTCCTTTTGTATTCTCCCCAAGTTTCCTTTTGTATTCTCCCCATGTTTCCTTGTATTCTCCCCATGTTTCCTTTTGTATTCTCCCCAAGTTTCCTTTTGTATTCTCCCCAAGTTTCCTTTTGTAATCTCCCCAAGTTTCCTTGTATTCTCCCCATGTTTCCTTTTGTATTCTCCCCAAGTTTCCTTTTGTATTCTCCCCAAGTTTCCTTTTGTATTCTCCCCAAGTTTCCTTTTGTATTCTCCCCATGTTTCCTTTTGTATTCTCCCCAAGTTTCCTTTTGTATTCTCCCCAAGTTTCCTTTTGTATTCTCCCCAAGTTTCCTTTTGTATTCTCCCCAAGTTTCCTTTTGTATTCTCCCCAAGTTTCCTTTTGTATTCTCCCCAAGTTTCCGTTTGTATTCTCCCCAAGTTTCCTTTTGTATTCTCACCAAGTTTCCTTTTGTATTCTCCCCAAGTTTCCTTTTGTATTCTCCCCAAGTTTCCTTTTGTATTCTCCCCAAGTTTCCTTTTGTATTCTCCCCAAGTTTCCTTTTGTATTCTCCCCAAGTTTCCTTGTATTCTCCCCAAGTTTCCTTGTATTCTCCCCAAGTTTCCTTTTGTATTCTCCCCAAGTTTTCTTTTGTATTCTCCCCAAGTTTCCTTTTGTATTCTCCCCAAGTTTCCTTTTGTATTCTCCCCAAGTTTCCTTTTGTATTCTCCCCAAGTTTCCTTTTGTATTCTCCCCAAGTTTCCTTTTGTATTCTCCCCAAGTTTCCTTTTGTATTCTCCCCAAGTTTCCTTTTGTATTCTCCCCAAGTTTTCTTTTGTATTCTCCCCAAGTTTCCTTTTGTATTCTCCCCAAGTTTCCTTTTGTATTCTCCCCAAGTTTCCTTTTGTATTCTCCCCAAGTTTCCTTTTGTATTCTCCCCAAGTTTCCTTTTGTATTCTCCCCATGTTTCCTTTTGTATTCTCCCCAAGTTTCCTTTTGTATTCTCCCCAAGTTTCCTTTTGTATTCTCCCCAAGTTTCCTTTTGTATTCTCCCCAAGTTTCCTTTTGTATTCTCCCCATGTTTCCTTTTGTATTCTCCCCATGTTTCCTTTTGTATTCTCCCCAAGTTTCCTTGTAATGTCCCCAAGTTTCCTTTTGTATTCTCCCCAAGTTTCCTTTTGTATTCTCCCCAAGTTTCCTTTTGTATTCTCCCCATGTTTCCTTTTGTATTCTCCCCATGTTTCCTTTTGTATTCTCCCCAAGTTTTCTTTTGTATTCTCCCCAAGTTTCCTTTTGTATTCTCCCCAAGTTTCCTTTTGTATTCTCCCCAAGTTTCCTTTTGTATTCTCCCCAAGTTTCCTTTTGTATTCTCCCCATGTTTCCTTTTGTATTCTCCCCAAGTTTCCTTTTGTATTCTCCCCAAGTTTCCTTTTGTATTCTCCCCAAGTTTCCTTTTGTATTCTCCCCAAGTTTCCTTTTGTATTCTCCCCATGTTTCCTTTTGTATTCTCCCCATGTTTCCTTTTGTATTCTCCCCAAGTTTCCTTGTAATGTCCCCAAGTTTCCTTTTGTATTCTCCCCATGTTTCCTTTTGCATTCTCCCCAAGTTTCCTTTTGTATTCTCCCCAAGTTTCCTTTTGTATTCTCCCCAAGTTTCCTTTTGTATTCTCCCCATGTTTCCTTTTGTATTCTCCCCATGTTTCCTTTTGTATTCTCCCCATGTTTCCTTTTGTATTCTCCCCAAGTTTTCTTTTGTATTCTCCCCAAGTTTCCTTGCATTCTCCCCAAGTTTCCTTTGTATTCTCCCCAAGTTTCCTTTTGTATTCTCCCCAAATTTCCTTTTGTGTTCTCCCCAAATTTCCTTTTGTATTCTCCCCAAGTTTCCTTTTGTATTCTCCCCAAGTTTCCTTTTGTATTCTCCCCAAGTTTCCTTTTGTATTCTCCCCAAGTTTCCTTTTGTATTATCCCCAAGTTTCCTTGTGTTCTCCCCAAGCTTCCTTTTGTATTCTCCCCAAGTTTCCTTTTGTATTCTCCCCATGTTTCCTTTTGTATTCTCACCAAGTTTCCTTTTGTATTCTCCCCATGTTTCCTTTTGTATTCTCCCCATGTTTCCTTTTGTATTCTCTCCAAGTTTCCTTTGTATTCTCCCCAAGTTTCCTTGTAATGTCCCCAAGTTTCCTTGTAATGTCCCCAAGTTTCCTTTTGTATTCTCCCCAAGTTTCCTTTTGTATTCTCCCCATGTTTCCTTGTATTCTCCCCATGTTTCCTTTTGTATTCTCCCCAAGTTTCCTTTTGTATTCTCCCCAAGTTTCCTTTTGTAATCTCCCCAAGTTTCCTTGTATTCTCCCCATGTTTCCTTTTGTATTCTCCCCAAGTTTCCTTTTGTATTCTCCCCAAGTTTCCTTTTGTATTCTCCCCAAGTTTCCTTTTGTATTCTCCCCATGTTTCCTTTTGTATTCTCCCCAAGTTTCCTTTTGTATTCTCCCCAAGTTTCCTTTTGTATTCTCCCCAAGTTTCCTTTTGTATTCTCCCCAAGTTTCCTTTTGTATTCTCCCCAAGTTTCCTTTTGTATTCTCCCCAAGTTTCCGTTTGTATTCTCCCCAAGTTTCCTTTTGTATTCTCACCAAGTTTCCTTTTGTATTCTCCCCAAGTTTCCTTTTGTATTCTCCCCAAGTTTCCTTTTGTATTCTCCCCAAGTTTCCTTTTGTATTCTCCCCAAGTTTCCTTTTGTATTCTCCCCAAGTTTCCTTGTATTCTCCCCAAGTTTCCTTGTATTCTCCCCAAGTTTCCTTTTGTATTCTCCCCAAGTTTTCTTTTGTATTCTCCCCAAGTTTCCTTTTGTATTCTCCCCAAGTTTCCTTTTGTATTCTCCCCAAGTTTCCTTTTGTATTCTCCCCAAGTTTCCTTTTGTATTCTCCCCAAGTTTCCTTTTGTATTCTCCCCAAGTTTCCTTTTGTATTCTCCCCAAGTTTCCTTTTGTATTCTCCCCAAGTTTTCTTTTGTATTCTCCCCAAGTTTCCTTTTGTATTCTCCCCAAGTTTCCTTTTGTATTCTCCCCAAGTTTCCTTTTGTATTCTCCCCAAGTTTCCTTTTGTATTCTCCCCAAGTTTCCTTTTGTATTCTCCCCATGTTTCCTTTTGTATTCTCCCCAAGTTTCCTTTTGTATTCTCCCCAAGTTTCCTTTTGTATTCTCCCCAAGTTTCCTTTTGTATTCTCCCCAAGTTTCCTTTTGTATTCTCCCCATGTTTCCTTTTGTATTCTCCCCATGTTTCCTTTTGTATTCTCCCCAAGTTTCCTTGTAATGTCCCCAAGTTTCCTTTTGTATTCTCCCCAAGTTTCCTTTTGTATTCTCCCCAAGTTTCCTTTTGTATTCTCCCCATGTTTCCTTTTGTATTCTCCCCATGTTTCCTTTTGTATTCTCCCCAAGTTTTCTTTTGTATTCTCCCCAAGTTTCCTTTTGTATTCTCCCCAAGTTTCCTTTTGTATTCTCCCCAAGTTTCCTTTTGTATTCTCCCCAAGTTTCCTTTTGTATTCTCCCCATGTTTCCTTTTGTATTCTCCCCAAGTTTCCTTTTGTATTCTCCCCAAGTTTCCTTTTGTATTCTCCCCAAGTTTCCTTTTGTATTCTCCCCAAGTTTCCTTTTGTATTCTCCCCATGTTTCCTTTTGTATTCTCCCCATGTTTCCTTTTGTATTCTCCCCAAGTTTCCTTGTAATGTCCCCAAGTTTCCTTTTGTATTCTCCCCATGTTTCCTTTTGCATTCTCCCCAAGTTTCCTTTTGTATTCTCCCCAAGTTTCCTTTTGTATTCTCCCCAAGTTTCCTTTTGTATTCTCCCCAAGTTTCCTTTTGTATTCTCCCCATGTTTCCTTTTGTATTCTCCCCATGTTTCCTTTTGTATTCTCCCCATGTTTCCTTTTGTATTCTCCCCAAGTTTTCTTTTGTATTCTCCCCAAGTTTCCTTTTGTATTCTCCCCAAGTTTCCTTTTGTATTCTCCCCAAGTTTCCTTTTGTATTCTCCCCAAGTTTCCTTTTGTATTCTCCCCATGTTTCCTTTTGTATTCTCCCCAAGTTTCCTTTTGTATTCTCCCCAAGTTTCCTTTTGTATTCTCCCCAAGTTTCCTTTTGTATTCTCCCCAAGTTTCCTTTTGTATTCTCCCCATGTTTCCTTTTGTATTCTCCCCAAGTTTCCTTTTGTATTCTCCCCAAGTTTCCTTTTGTATTCTCCCCAAGTTTCCTTTTGTATTCTCCCCATGTTTCCTTTTGTATTCTCCCCATGTTTCCTTTTGTATTCTCCCCAAGTTTCCTTTTGTATTCTCCCCAAGTTTCCTTTTGAATTCTCCCAAGTTTCCTTTTGTATTCTCCCCAAGTTTCCTTTTGTATTCTCCCCAAGTTTCCTTTTGTATTCTCCCCATGTTTTCTTTTGTATTCTCCCCAAGTTTCCTTTTGTATTCTCCCCAAGTTTCCTTTTGTATTCTCCCCAAGTTTCCTTTTGTATTCTCCCCATGTTTCCTTTTGTATTCTCCCCATGTTTCCTTTTGTATTCTCCCCAAGTTTCCTTGTAATGTCCCCAAGTTTCCTTTTGTATTCTCCCCATGTTTCCTTTTGCATTCTCCCCAAGTTTCCTTTTGTATTCTCCCCAAGTTTCCTTTTGTATTCTCCCCAAGTTTCCTTTTGTATTCTCCCCAAGTTTCCTTTTGTATTCTCCCCAAGTTTCCTTTTGTATTCTCCCCAAGTTTCCTTTTGTATTCTCCCCATGTTTCCTTTTGTATTCTCCCCATGTTTTCTTTTGTATTCTCCCCATGTTTCCTTTTGTATTCTCCCCATGTTTCCTTTTGTATTATCCCCAAGTTTCCTTTTGTATTATCCCCAAGATTCCTCCTCTGTATTCTCCCCAAGTTTCCTTTTGTATTCTCCCCAAGTTTCCTTTTGTATTCTCCCCAAGTTTCCTTTTGTATTCTCCCCATGTTTCCTTTTGTATTCTCCCCATGTTTTCTTTTGTATTCTCCCCATGTTTCCTTTTGTATTCTCCCCATGTTTCCTTTTGTATTATCCCCAAGTTTCCTTTTGTATTATCCCCAAGTTTCCTCCTCTGTATTCTCCCCAAGTTTCCTTTGTATTCTCCCCAAGTTTCCTTTTGTATTCTCCCCAAGTTTCCTTTTGTATTATCCCCAAGATTCCTCCTCTGTATTCTCCCCCAGTTTCCTTTGTATTCTCCCTAAGTTTCCTTTTGTATTCTCCCCAAGTTTCCTTTTGTATTATCCCCAAGTTTCCTTTTGTTTTCTCCCCAAGTTTCCCATTGTATTCTCCCCAAGTTTCCTCTTGTATTATCCCCAAGTTTCCTTTTGTATTCTCCCCAAGTTTCCTTTTGTATTATCCCCAAGTTTCCTTGTGTTCTCCCCAAGCTTCCTTTTGTATTCTCCCCAAGTTTACTTGTAAAATCCCCAAGTTTCCTTGTGTTCTCCCCAAGCTTCCTTTTGTATTATCCCCAAGTTTCCTTTTGTATTCTCCCCATGTTTTCTTTTGTATTCTCCCCATGTTTCCTTTTGTATTATCCCCAAGTTTCCTTGTGTTCTCCCCAAGTTTCCTATTGTATTCTCCCCAAGTTTCCTCTTGTATTATCCCCAAGTTTCCTTTTGTATTCTCCCCAAGTTTCCTTTTGTATTATCCCCAAGTTTCCTTGTGTTCTCCCCAAGCTTCCTTTTGTATTCTCCCCAAGTTTACTTGTAAAATCCCCAAGTTTCCTTGTATTCTCCCCAAGTTTCCTTTTATATTCTCCCAAAGTTTCCTTTTGTATTATCCCCAAGTTTCCTTGTATTCTCCCCAAGTATCCTTGTATTCTCCCCAAGTTTCCTTTTGTATTCTCGCAAAGCTTTCTTTTGTATTCTCCCCAAGTTTACTTGTAATGTCCCCAAGTTTCCTTGTATTCTCCCCAAGTTTCCTTTTGTATTCTCCCCAAGTTTCCTTGTATTCTCCCCAAGTTTACTTGGAATGTCCCCAAGTTTCCTTGTATTCTCCCCAAGTTTCCTTGTATTCTCCCCAAGTTTCCTTTTGTATTCTCCCCAAGTTTCCTTGTATTCTCCCCAAGTTTCCTTTTGTATTCTCGCAAAGCTTTCTTTTGTATTCTCCCCAAGTTTACTTGTAATGTCCCCAAGTTTCCTTGTATTCTCCCCAAGTTTCCTTTTGTATTCTCCCCAAGTTTCCTTTTGTATTCTCCCCAAGTTTACTTGTAATGTCCCCAAGTTTCCTTGTATTCTCCCCAAGTTTCCTTTTGTATTCTCCCCAAGTTTCCTTGTATTCTCCCCAAGTTTACTTGTAATGTCCCCAAGTTTCCTTGTATTCTCCCCAAGTTTCCTTGTATTCTCCCCAAGTTTCCTTTTGTATTCTCCCCAAGTTTCCTTGTGTTCTTCCCAAGTTTCCTTATGTATTTTTTTATTTTTATTTTTGTATACAAGATCGAGGCTCGTGAAAGAGCTAACATTAATCACACAAAAAGTCAAACCGACACACACAACACAAAATAAGGGGAGCGGTAGAGAAGATGGGGAGAGAGGGGGAAGGACACAAACACAACATTTGAGAGCAGGGACATCGACAGAACTGTGGGAGGGAGAGGGCTTGGGGGGAGGTGGGAAAGGTATAAAACGTATGGACACTGCAAGGAATTTAAAAAAAGTGTATCTGGGGTGAAAATTAGCGGGGGTAGAAAAGATCAAGGTTTTGGATGGGGGAAGATAAGAGATGGTGGTGAACATCTGTTTTGAAGACCTGGAGGGAGGAGTGGGATTGAAGGGAGTCGGGGAGTTTGTTCCAGAGGCGGGAGAAAAGGGGAATGAAAGAGTGAAGGTGAGCAGAGAGCCGAGATTTTGGCAGTTTAACCATAAGAGGGTTGCTGGCCCCAAGTTTCCTTGTATTCTCCTTAAGTTTCTTTGTATTCTCCCCAAGTTTCCTTTTGTATTCTCCCCAAGTTTCCTTTTGTATTCTCCCCAAGTTTCCTTTTGTATTCTCCCCATGTTTCCTTTTGTATTCTCCCCAAGTTTCCTTTTGTATTCTCCCCATGTTTCCTTTTGCATTCTCCCCAAGTTTCCTTTTGTATTCTCCCCAAGTTTCCTTTTGTATTCTCCCCAAGTTTCCTTTTGTATTCTCCCCAAGTTTCCTTTTGTATTCTCCCCAAGTTTCCTTTTGTATTCTCCCCAAGTTTCCTTTTGTATTCTCCCCATGTTTCCTTTTGTATTCTCCCCATGTTTTCTTTTGTATTCTCCCCATGTTTCCTTTTGTATTCTCCCCATGTTTCCTTTTGTATTATCCCCAAGTTTCCTTTTGTATTATCCCCAAGATTCCTCCTCTGTATTCTCCCCAAGTTTCCTTTTGTATTCTCCCCAAGTTTCCTTTTGTATTCTCCCCAAGTTTCCTTTTGTATTCTCCCCATGTTTCCTTTTGTATTCTCCCCATGTTTTCTTTTGTATTCTCCCCATGTTTCCTTTTGTATTCTCCCCATGTTTCCTTTTGTATTATCCCCAAGTTTCCTTTTGTATTATCCCCAAGTTTCCTCCTCTGTATTCTCCCCAAGTTTCCTTTGTATTCTCCCCAAGTTTCCTTTTGTATTCTCCCCAAGTTTCCTTTTGTATTATCCCCAAGATTCCTCCTCTGTATTCTCCCCCAGTTTCCTTTGTATTCTCCCTAAGTTTCCTTTTGTATTCTCCCCAAGTTTCCTTTTGTATTATCCCCAAGTTTCCTTTTGTTTTCTCCCCAAGTTTCCCATTGTATTCTCCCCAAGTTTCCTCTTGTATTATCCCCAAGTTTCCTTTTGTATTCTCCCCAAGTTTCCTTTTGTATTATCCCCAAGTTTCCTTGTGTTCTCCCCAAGCTTCCTTTTGTATTCTCCCCAAGTTTACTTGTAAAATCCCCAAGTTTCCTTGTGTTCTCCCCAAGCTTCCTTTTGTATTATCCCCAAGTTTCCTTTTGTATTCTCCCCATGTTTTCTTTTGTATTCTCCCCATGTTTCCTTTTGTATTATCCCCAAGTTTCCTTGTGTTCTCCCCAAGTTTCCTATTGTATTCTCCCCAAGTTTCCTCTTGTATTATCCCCAAGTTTCCTTTTGTATTCTCCCCAAGTTTCCTTTTGTATTATCCCCAAGTTTCCTTGTGTTCTCCCCAAGCTTCCTTTTGTATTCTCCCCAAGTTTACTTGTAAAATCCCCAAGTTTCCTTGTATTCTCCCCAAGTTTCCTTTTATATTCTCCCAAAGTTTCCTTTTGTATTATCCCCAAGTTTCCTTGTATTCTCCCCAAGTTTCCTTGTATTCTCCCCAAGTTTCCTTTTGTATTCTCGCAAAGCTTTCTTTTGTATTCTCCCCAAGTTTACTTGTAATGTCCCCAAGTTTCCTTGTATTCTCCCCAAGTTTCCTTTTGTATTCTCCCCAAGTTTCCTTGTATTCTCCCCAAGTTTACTTGGAATGTCCCCAAGTTTCCTTGTATTCTCCCCAAGTTTCCTTGTATTCTCCCCAAGTTTCCTTTTGTATTCTCCCCAAGTTTCCTTGTATTCTCCCCAAGTTTCCTTTTGTATTCTCGCAAAGCTTTCTTTTGTATTCTCCCCAAGTTTACTTGTAATGTCCCCAAGTTTCCTTGTATTCTCCCCAAGTTTCCTTTTGTATTCTCCCCAAGTTTCCTTTTGTATTCTCCCCAAGTTTACTTGTAATGTCCCCAAGTTTCCTTGTATTCTCCCCAAGTTTCCTTTTGTATTCTCCCCAAGTTTCCTTGTATTCTCCCCAAGTTTACTTGTAATGTCCCCAAGTTTCCTTGTATTCTCCCCAAGTTTCCTTGTATTCTCCCCAAGTTTCCTTTTGTATTCTCCCCAAGTTTCCTTGTGTTCTTCCCAAGTTTCCTTATGTATTTTTTTATTTTTATTTTTGTATACAAGATCGAGGCTCGTGAAAGAGCTAACATTAATCACACAAAAAGTCAAACCGACACACACAACACAAAATAAGGGGAGCGGTAGAGAAGATGGGGAGAGAGGGGGAAGGACACAAACACAACATTTGAGAGCAGGGACATCGACAGAACTGTGGGAGGGAGAGGGCTTGGGGGGAGGTGGGAAAGGTATAAAACGTATGGACACTGCAAGGAATTTAAAAAAAGTGTATCTGGGGTGAAAATTAGCGGGGGTAGAAAAGATCAAGGTTTTGGATGGGGGAAGATAAGACATGGTGGTGAACATCTGTTTTGAAGACCTGGAGGGAGGAGTGGGATTGAAGGGAGTCGGGGAGTTTGTTCCAGAGGCGGGAGAAAAGGGGAATGAAAGAGTGAAGGTGAGCAGAGAGCCGAGATTTTGGCAGTTTAACCATAAGAGGGTTGCTGGCCCCAAGTTTCCTTGTATTCTCCTTAAGTTTCTTTGTATTCTCCCCAAGTTTCCTTGTATTCTCCCCAAGTTTCCTTTTGTATTCTCCCCAAGTTTCCTTTTGTATTCTCCCCAAGTTTCCTTGTATTCTCCCCGTTTCCTTGTATTCTCCCCAAGTTTCCTTCTATTCTCCACAAGTTTCCTTCTATTCTCCCCAAGTTTCCTTCTATTCTCCCCAAGTTTCTTTTTATTCTCCCAAAGTTTCCTTTTGTATTCTCCACAAGTTTCCTTGTATTCTCCCCAAGTTTCCTTCTGTTCTCCCCAAGTTTCCTTCTATTCTCCCCAAGTTTCCTTTTATTCTCCCAAAGTTTCCTTTTGTATTCTCCACAAGTTTCCTTTTGTATTCTCCACAAGTTTCCTTGTATTCCCCACAAGTTTCCTTGTATTCTCCCCAAGTTTCCTTCTATTCTCCCCAAGTTTCCTTCTATTCTCCCCAAGTTTCCTTTTATTCTCCCAAAGTTTCCTTTTGTATTCTCCCCAAATTTCCTTTTGTATTCTCCACAAGTTTCCTTGTATTCCCCACAAGTTTCCTTGTATTCTCCCCAAGTTTCCTTGTATTCTCCCCAAGTTTCCTTGTATTCTCCCCAAGTTTCCTTGTATTCTCCCCAAGTTTCCTTGTATTCTCCCCAAGTTTCCTTGTATTCTCCCCCAAGTTTCCTTGTATTCTCCCCAAGTTTCCTTTTGTATTCTCCCCAAGTTTCCTTGTATTCTCCCCAAGTTTCCTTGTATTCTCCCCAAGTTTCCATGTATTCTCCTCAAGTTTCCTTGTATTCTCCTCAAGTTTCTTTGTATTCTCCTCAAGTTTCCTTGTATTCTCCTCAAGTTTCTTTGTATTCTCCTCAAGTTTCCTTGTATTCTCCTCAAGTTTCCTTGTATTCTCCTCAAGTTTCTTTGTATTCTCCTCAAGTTTCCTTGTATTCTCCTCAAGTTTCTTTGTATTCTCCTCAAGTTTCCTTGTATTCTCCTCAAGTTTCCTTGTATTCTCTCCAACTTGCCTATTATTCTCCCTATGTTTCCTTGTATTCTCCTCAGGTTTCCATGCATTCTCCCCAAGTTTCCTTGTATTCTCCCCAAGTTTCCTTGTATTCTCCCCAAGTTTCTTTTTGTATTCTCCCCAAGTTTCCTTTTGTATTCTCCCCAAGTTTCCTTGTATTCTCCCCAAGTTTCCTTTTGTATTCTCCCCAAGTTTCCTTGTATTCTCCCCAAGTTTCTTTTTGTATTCTCCCCAAGTTTCCTTTTGTATTCTCCCCAAGTTTCCTTGTATTCTCCCCAAGTTTCCTTTTGTATTCTCCCCAAGTTTCCTTTTGTATTCTCCCCAAGCTTCCTTGCATTCTCCCCAAGTTTCCTTTTGTATTCTCCCCAAGTTTCCTTTTGTATTCTCGCCAATCTTCCTTGCATTCTCCCCAAGTTTCCTTTTGTATTTTCACTAAGTTCCTTTTTGTATTCTCCCCAAGTTTCCTTGTGTTCTCCCCAACTTTCCTTTTGTTCTCCCCAAGTTTCCTTGTATCCCCCCCTCCCCCCAAGTTTCCTTGTAATGTCCGCAAGTTTCCTTCAAGTCTCCCCAAGCTTCCTTGTATTCTCCCCAAGTTTCCTTGTATTCTTCCCAAGTTTCCTGTTGTATTCTCCCCACGTTTCTTTTTGTATTCCTCGCAAGCTTCCTTGTAATGTCCCCAAGTTTCCTTGTAATGTCCCCAAGTTTCCTGTTGTATTCTCCCCACGTTTCTTTTTGTATTCCTCACAAGCTTCCTTGTAATGTCCCCAAGTTTCCTTGCATTCTCCCCAAGTTTCCTTGCGTTCTCCCCAAGTTTCCTTGTGTTCTCCCCAAGTTTCCTGTTGTATTCTCCCCACGTTTCTTTTTGTATTCCCCACAAGCTTCCTTGTAATGTCCCCAAGTTTCCTTGTAATGTCCCCAAGTTTCCTGTTGTATTCTCCCCACGTTTCTTTTTGTATTCCTCACAAGCTTCCTTGTAATGTCCCCAAGTTTCCTTGCATTCTCCCCAAGTTTCCTTGTGTTCTCCCCAAGTTTCCTGTTGTATTCTCCCCACGTTTCTTTTTGTATTCCTCACAAGCTTCCTTGTAATGTCCCCAAGTTTCCTTGCATTCTCCCCAAGTTTCCTTGTGTTCTCCCCAAGTTTCCTGTTGTATTCTCCCCACGTTTCTTTTTGTATTCCTCACAAGCTTCCTTGTGTTCTCCCCAAGTTTCCTGTTGTATTCTCCCCACGTTTCTTTTTGTATTCCCCACAAGCTTCCTTGTAATGTCCCCAAGTTTCCTTGTGTTCTCCCCAAGTTTACTTTTCTATTCTCCCCAAGTTTCATTGTATTCCTAAATTTACTTGCATTCTTAAGTTTCCTTTTATTCTCACCATGTTTCCTTGTATTCTCACCATGTTTCCTTGTATTCTCACCATGTTTCCTTGTATTCTCCCAATGATTCCTTGTATTCGTTGCCGTGTATTCTTCCATTTTTAGATTATATATATCTTACTTTAATTCACCAAATGTCTGTCCGGCCGTTCGAAGGTACAGCAAAAACGGCTGAACCGATCGCAACGATATTTTGGGTGGGTAATCCTGTGACCCCCTGGAGTAAAATAGGCTTTGTTGTTTTTCAAATTTTCCAATTTTTCCAATTTTCCAAAACACGATGGAATAATATTTACCGATATGAACAGTGATGTGGCTTTTGTTGAAATTCTATATGCCACGAGAGAGTAAAGCGACTCCTGACGAACTCTTCCTATATAAACGTGCGGCTCCGAAGTAACATGGCAGTGTGTGCAAAGCGACTGAGAAACAGGTGTAGCGGCCGCTCCCGTGTTACAGATTCGGTGCGCACTCTTCACACATAAACGTGCGACTGAGAAAGACGTGTGGCAGCCGCTTCCGTTTTGCAGAATTCAATCATTTTTCAAAATGGGCGCCATGTACCGTTTTGATTTTGACGACTTGCGTGTGATATGATTTAACGGATGTTTATATGAATCGTTTAAAATAACAAAGCCTTCAATTTCTGATATTTTGCCTTTTCATTTGGGCCTCCCAATTGAAGCCCCGCCCATAGGGCGTGTACTGTTGCTAGTTTTTACAATGACAATTTTTACTCAACTATTTCTCTTGAGTCAGTTATATGGAGAGGCTTATATCCTGTTTCATTTCACCCAAATTGTCGTGTGTGTGTGTGCATATGTGTGTGTTTGTGTGCATCTGTGCGCCGTTGGTTGTTATCCCCATATTCAGGTTTCTGAAGATGAAATGGAATACTCACAGGTCTCAAGGTATCCTCCTCCGTTTCAGTAGGACATCATGATTAAGGGACCAATTTGTGAAGTTTTCTTGTTCTCAAAGTTTTGTTCTGAGGAATCTTTTGAGGATCGCCACTGAGCCTTGGACAGCTTCCAACTGCAGTTCGTTTGTTGTAATGTTCCCAGGGATCTTTTCTAAGATCTCTAAGGTTCCTTTTACGGTGTGGCCTTTAGGGCAAAGCCATCTATAACAGTGTTTGTCCGTCTGTATGTATGTCCCCTCAAACGTATACCAATCAGAGCTGAGGATCTGGTCACATGAGAGGGTGATGTGATTACGTCTGATGTCATTACGGCGGTACGGCGGCTGACTCCGCACACCACCATTTTGATTCCAATTTCGTTCAGGTCGAACATATTGTAACGGATTTGAGAAGTGTAACGGATTTGAGAAGTGTAACAATTTTGAGAAAGTGTAACGAATGTGAAAAGTATGGTTTTGTTGTGTGTAACTGACCCTCGTAATGTAAAGAATTGTCGCAGCTCGTCCTCTTAGTTAATTCCATAAACCTACACACAGGACACGATATATCCTTTTAAATAGTTAGTCCCTTATTCTCTGTGTAGGCTAAGGATGTGTTTCCCACTAGTTTGACTCTTCATTGCACCGAATTAAATAAGAGTAGGCCCTCCGACGCCCCATGGCAGCTTCCAAGTGCCAGGTTTGTACTTTGCTGCAATTGGCTCTTTAGGCACTTTGCTGCATTTCCATCTGCCGTCCACTTTGCTGCATTTGACTCCATTACGCACGAGGTAACCCCGAAGAAGAAAGGCGGGTCTCCACCTCGTCATAGAGGGGAGGAGTAAGGTGGCCCCGCTCATCCAACCCAGAACGAGGGGTTTGGCTTGAGAGGGCGGAGAGAGAACGTTTGGGGAAGGTTCGAAAAGGGTGAAGGGCGGGGCCTATATAACCCGCCGTGGGACGCTCCCAAAGGAGATGAGCTGAGAGGAGGGATGAGTTCTGGGTCCAGGAGATGCGCTGGAGACGAGCAGGTGTGACTGCGCCGCCGTGAGACGTGCCGCGCTGAAGGAAAAACGGACCGGGGCAACGCAAGGAGCGCACGAGGCAGCAGTACGGAGAAAGGAACTTCGCCCGCGCAGGTTGGGACCAAAGCTCGGCTTCTTGACGGCGGTGCCTTCTGGCCCGACCGTGCCCAGTACCCACTGAACATTCCTTGCCTCTAAAAGCCACCCATCTCCAAGCCATTCCTTCCTGCCTGCATTTCCCCGTGTAAGTGTGATCGTCCGTCTGTCTTTAACGTTGTCCTCGGGTTTATTAATTAAGCTTGAATAGGTAAGCTCATGATTTCACTGTGTGCCTGCTCCTTCCATTTTCTGTATATAACCAACTGCTCTCTTTGCTTTGGCTTGTGAAAATAATTAATAAAACCTGTTATTCCTCAGTACGTCTTCTTCTTCTTCCTCTTTACATTCGGTCGCTTTAGAGTTTTCCACATTGAATATCTGTGGCGCGATACGGCCAACGTTTGGGTGAATCGGGGAAACTGTTAGGTCGCGGGGCCTTCGCTCGGCAAACAACATCCTTATCCGCGGACCGTAACAATATCCTCGAACCTGTCATATATCACAATCGCCGTGCTCTACCTTTACGTTTTTCATTTAATGTGAAGCACAAACAAACTGTTAAAATGACCATGAAATATCGAAAGCATCGGCGTTACTCTCTTCCAACATTATGGTGCATATAGGCCTTAGGCTTCATGCCTCACCTTCGGACCACTTCGGACAAATGAAGCCCAGATTTCTTAATACAGTAGTGTATTGTTTCAGTAGTATCGTTTTTGTAATAATAACAATAATGTAGTAAATATAACCATCACACTTTAATCCCAATGTCGTGAATGGAAAGTTAATGGATTGAAGCGATGTATGGTTCATGAATCAATGATAAGTGGTGTAACCGCGGAAGGAACTAGCCTCGGGTTTTTTTTCCATAGTAATATCATTTTCGTAATAATGATAACGTAACGTTAACATTATAGTAAATGTAATCGTAACACTAATCCCTTCGTAATGACTGAATAGTTATTGGAGGTTAAAATATATCTTCTGTATATTAAAGTAGCGGCAGTTTTGTGTAACGCTACGTCATTACGTCTATCTTCAACTAAAGTATCAAACAAGACCGGTTACGCCACTGTTAGACTTTCGGTCTTGTTTATCATTCCCATTGCTCCAATAATCACTGGTACAATATTGGTGCTTTTCAGTTGTTGTTTTTTTGTTTTGTTTTTTTTGTATACAAGATCGAGGCTCGTGAAAGAGCTAACATTAATCACACAAAAAGTCAAACCGACACACAAAACACAAAAAATAAGGGGAGCGGCAGACAAGATGGGGAGACAGGGAGAGAGGAGAGAGGAGAGGGGAAAGGACACAAACACAACATTTGAGAGCATGGACAACGGGAGAAATGTGGGAGGGGGAGGGCTTTTGGGGAGGTGGGAGAGGTATAAAACATATGAAAACTGCAAGGACTTCCAGGAAAGAAGTTGGAATTAAAGAAAAAAAAAAGTGTATCTGGGGTGAATTAGCGGGGGTAGAAAAGATCAAGGTTTTGGATGGGGGAAGATAAGAGATGGTGGTGAACAGCTGTTTTAAAGACCTGGAGAGAGGAGTGGGATTGAAGGGAGTGGGGGAGTTTGTTCCAGAGGCAGGAGAAAAGGGGAATGAAATAGTGAAGGTGAGCAGAGAGCCTAGATTTTGGCAGTTTAACCATAAGAGGGTTGCAGGCAGATCTTGTGCGACCTGAAGGAATATTGAGGGGACAGAGCACAGAGAGAGCATGGGGAGCAAGGCCGGAGAGGAGTCGGTAGAAGACAGAAAGACCACCAACCTGCCTGCGGTGAGTGAGTGAAAGGCCCTCAGAGGTAGCTTCATCGCGGGAGATTCCAATGATTTTGAAAGCTTTGGATTCAACAGCGTGAAGCCGGGCCAGGTGTGAGGCAGGAGCACCAGCCCATAGGGGAGAACAGTATTCCATTGAGCTGCGGATGAAAGCCTTGTATGTGGAGAGGAGCTCAGGTGTGCCGAGGAAGGACTTCGCACGACGGAGGATGCCCAGTCGGCGACTGGCTTTGGAGGCCAGCTTGGAAATGTGGTTTTCCCAAGAAAGATCATGGCAGATAGTGAGACCCAAAAGCTTGAGCGACAGAACTTCTTGGAGAGGATTGTTGAGAAAGTAGATGGGAGGGTTGTCCAGTCGATCTTTTCGGAGAGACATAGTAAGAGAGTGAGATTTGTCAGGATTGAAAGACATGTTCCACTTGTTTGACCAGTCTGTGATTTTGTCCAGGTCTTCAGAGAGTGAGGAGGCTGCAGACTGCCGATCTGAGGGAAGAGGAATGGAGCGGCAGAGAGTGGAGTCATCAGCAAAGAGATAGAGAGGATTTTCCAGAGAGTCGGAGAGATCATTGATAAAGACCAGAAAAAGCACAGGGCCCAGCACACTGCCTTGGGGAACTCCAGCCTGAACAGGAAGGGGAGATGAGAGAAATCCATTTAGGGCCACACGTTGACTACGACCAGAGAGGAAGTCCGCAAGCCATGCATGGAGATTTCCAGTACTGAAAGGCCCTCGGAGTTAACTTCATCGCAGGAGATTCCAATGATTCTGAAAGCTTAGGTTTCAACAGCGTGAAGCCGAGCTAGGTGTGAGGCAGGAGGACCAGCCCAGAGGGGGGGGACAGTATTCCATTGAGCTGCAGATGAAAGCCTTGTATGTGGTGAAGAGCTCAGGTGTGCCAAGGAAGGACTTTGCACGACGGAGGATGCCCAGTCGGCGACTGGCTTTGGAGGCCAGCTTGGAAATGTGGTTTTCCCAAGAAAGATCATGGCAGATAGTGAGACTCAAAAGCTTGAGCGACAGAACTTCTCAGAGAGGATTGTTGAGAAAGTAGATGGGAGGGTTTTCCAGTCGGTCCTTTCGGAGAGACATTGTAAGAGTGTGTGATTTGTCAGGATTGAAAGACATGTTCCACTTGTTTGACCAGTCTGTGATTTTTTTCCAGGTCCGCAGAGAGTGAGGAGGCTGCAGACTGCCGATCTGAGGGATGAGGAAGGGAGCGGCAGATAGTGGAGTCATCAGCAAAGAGATAGACAGGATTTTCTAGAGATTCGGAGAGATCATTGATGAAGACCACAAATAGCACAGGGCCCAGAACACTACCTTGGGGAACTCCAGCCAGAACAGGAAGGGGAGATGAGAGAAAACCATTCAGGGCCACACGATGCCTTCGACCAGAGAGGAAGTCCGCAAGCCATGAGTGGAGATTTCCATGGATACCATAGGAGGAGAGTTTGGTGAGCAGAGCTGGATGCCAGACCATACCGAAGGCACGTGATATGTCAAGTGAGACAGCTCTGATTTCCTGTTTGGCATTGAGGACCTCCGTCCATTGTTGAGACAGCAGAAGCAACATGTCCAGAGTAGAATGACCTGGTCTGAATCCAAATTGATGATCAGAGATCAAGCCATTGGAGAAGCGGCAGGATTTGATATCTGAAGCAATGATGGATTCCATGACTTTGCTGATAATTGGAAGCAGGCTGATTGGTCTGTAGTTGCAAGATTCTGTTTTTGCACCTTTTTTGTGTAAAGCGGTAATGTCAGCTGATTTCCCAGATGCTGCCAGATGACCTTGAGCAAAAGAGAGGGTGAAAAGAACAGAGAGAGGGTGAGATAGAGCGGCAGAGCAGGATTTTAGGACCCGTGGGCTGATGCCATCTGGTCCAGTTGCAGACTCAGAGTCGAGGTTTGACAGAAACTTCTCCACCTTGTCAGGAGAGAAGGACACAGAGTCCAGGAGCAGTTGGGTTCGACTGGGAAAGGTGGGAACAGAGAGAGATGGGTTTGGGACACAAGATTTTGAGGCAAACACAGAGTTGAGGCATTCGGCTTTGTCACGTGCGGTGTCAACTGTGTAGCCATTTGAGGTAAGGGAGGGGATGGAGGGGGAACAAACACCAGAAACGGATTTGACCAGACGCCACCAGGATTTGGAGGAAGGAGACAGGTTTGAGAGTTCAATCTTGAGTGTGGAGAGAAAATCAGAAATCGTGCTTCCTGGCACTCCTGAGGCTAGACACACACTTGTTCCGAGCTTGGTGGAAGGAACTGAGATTGCCTTCAGTTGGATTTGCCTTCCAAGAGGCAAAGGCAAGTTGTTTCAGGGCACTGCCTCACCACAAGATTCTGTGTACCATGGACGGGAGGAAGGGTAAGACAACTGAAGACGAGATGTGCATGAGATCTGTGCATGAGAGAGAGTTCTTCTGATCTGATCTGTGCATGAGAGTTCTGATCTGTGCATGAGAGTTCTTCTGATCTGTGCATGAGAGATAGCAGTTTGCTTTGGAAGAATTCCCAGGAAGAATTTATGTCAGAGGCAGTGGAGATGGGAGACCAGTCCAGATGATTGATGGCTGCTTGCAGACCGGGCCAGTCAGCCTGAGTGAAATGCCAGACTCGTCGGCGCTGAGGAGGCTCTCTGAGAATGGCCAGAGGGATGTCCACTTTAACAAGCACATGATCAGAAGAACCGATTGGAGCAGAAGAAGAGCAGCCGACATTTGCAGGGAAGTTAGTCAAAACCAAGTCCAGAAGAGAAGATACTCCATTGACTGAGATCCGGGTTGGGAAATTGACAGATTGTGTCAGTCCCAATGAGTCGCAGAAGTCCTTTGCTGAGGTGCCATAGCTGGTGAGAGATGAACCCACACCCAGCCAGCTGGCATGATGACAGTTAAAGTCGCCACATATGAGGAAGAGAGAGTTTGGATGAGTTGATAGAAGTTGGTCCATGTTGTCCGACAGCGAAATATAAATGGAGTCATCACTGTTTGGAGGACGGTACAGAACACATATGAACAAAAGGTGGGAGCGGAGAGGAAGCCGTAGCCAGAGGTACTCCTGGGGGTGGGGTGGAGAGAGGGCAGTGCAAGGAGAGTGAGGAAGAGAGTTTTTGATAAAGATAGCCACCCCACCCCCAGGACGAGGCTCAGGTCTATCATACCGGAGGAGGGAGCTTCCAGGATCTTTTCACTTCATTTTTGAGGTTTTGGTATTTTGGCATTTTCTTGATTTATGCTGGGTACTGGTTACCAAATTCGCTGGGTACTGACACCTCAATTGCCAATGCCTTCTTTTCTTTTTTGTACCCAAGTACTATATCCGGTCTCAATGCTTTGTCTTCAATGTTTACACTTGATGGGATCATTAGGTTGTACGTGGCATTACTTCCTTGTTTTCAGTGACTGCTTTTGGTTTATGTTTCCATGAGTTTTCTGGAACTGGAATATTGAGACCTTTGCAGATGTGCCAGTGGATTACTACTCTACTGTACTACTCTGTACTACTCTGAATTACTCTACTACTCTACATACCTTTTATGTGTTTGGGTGTACAGCTGCTCTAACATGAGTTTTTACATCCCGACAGGAGATGAATGTACTTTCTGTTTCTACTTTGCAGAACCTACACTTGTCCGATTGACTCAGTGCCGCCATTTTCTTATAACCATTGGTGTAGTGTCCTTGGTCTTGGGGCATTTATAATATTCGTTCCCCATCCCAGTTGAGATGACCTCTTCTTAGCCATTCCAAAGAGCCTTCTTTGTCTACTCCCATTCTGTCCAACTCTTATTTTTATAACTTCCAGATTTTTTTATCATTTTCCCAGTCGTCGATGTATATCTGTTTACATTTCGTGTTATAGTTCTCTCATTGATGTGCTCATTAAAGTGCATTGCAGTTGATGGAGACTATGTGGAAAACAACTTCATATTTTCCAAATATGTTTTCATAGTCCCAGGAATTTTCATTGTATTTGGAATTCATGACAAAATAAAATAGAAGGCATTACTTTTGTACCAACCCTCATACAAAGGCACCCTTTCTGTATTCTAAAGTATATTCCTGTGGAACAATGTCTTGCCGACCTGTTGCAAACATCAAATGCATTTCCTTCAACAAAGAAATGTACAGATACCAGACAAGTTCTAACTGTAATATCATATACCAGACAGATATTCGTCATAATTTCACAACCTGCTGTGCCAGAAGGATGATTACGATTATTTTTCTGCTGCAGTAGGATTGGGAGGCCATTCCACCAGGTGGTCAACCATTCTCTGAAAGATTGAATCACTTCAAGGGTTTATTATAAACCCGCTGACTCTATTCACCATTTTATGCGATACAACAACTGTGGCACCTCATCCATCAAGCGTTATCATTTTCCTTGACGGTCTCCAACCTATTTAGCAAGTGTATTTAATGTGAGCCAGAATCTTCATACCTTTTTGGAATAAGTGGAGAATTTTCAAAAGTTTGGGGTGTAAATGTTACCAACATGCATTTTTCAGCAACCTGACTCAGTTTTGATTTCAATTAAGCATGTCTGTCTGCCTTCTTGAGCCTGTCACTTTCTAAAAAGCTTTCCAGCTGGACCATTTTGTATAATGATTATGATCCTTTCATGGACAAATAGCCTCTGCGTAATGGCCAATTACCAGCTGATGTTTTCAAATGCTCTATCAGTCCTGGATCCCAATTTCCTCCTCTTTATTTTTTGGAAATTGATCGCTGCACATCAATTCTTAGCTGACACCTGGGAAATAATAGTCTAATCGAGGATGAAAACAGAAAAAGCCAGAAACATTCTTCCCCATTGAAAATTCTTTCCTATTTTCCCATCGGCCCTCGATGTCTGTGTTTTGACACCGCTGCTGTCTTTCTTTTGCTGCAGAAATTTTTGTTGAAATGTGGCTGTCATAATGGTGAGATTTTGCTTAGCAGCGTGAAATACGCAGCTGCCAAAAGGTGAATAAAATACCCCTGGTGTGCCAAGATGTGTCCACTTAGACATCACAGGCTGCAGCCTGGGAAATGTCCTAAGTGCAGTTGCATATTGCTCTGAACATTGTGAAAAAGCACTTGCGAGTTTAAAGAACACTTATAAGTGCAATGCTTTCCCAAAACAACTTATCTTGCTTTATGCATTCTTTTGTACACAGGTCAAAGTTTCATTTGAAACAGTAGTCAATGAAAAAAATTATCATCATATCTCGACCAAAGGAGATTATTGAACAAGTACAGCTTTGGGTGCACAAACACTTGTTATGCTACACTTGATTTTTTTTTTTCAGCAAACGCCTTCACTGTGTATACTTATTTATATCATATATTTGTTTGCCAAGATGCAACAAGAAAGAGCAATTACAGATTGCTGACCCTCGCCATGACGTGTTTTAGTGGTTCGTAAGGCTTTTGTGTTAAAAGCAAATATGGTGGGCGAACCACGTGATCGATGACATCATCAATTTTTTCTCCACCAATTTATCCCTGGATGACGCTCAAGAAATTTCATCTTGATCGGATGAAGTTTTGTACTTGTCGAATTATGACGTCATAATGTAGGCACCTATGACATCATAATTAACGTGTTATTCCCCATGGAGATTTCTTTACAATGAGCCCTGTCTCAATTTTTTCTATGCAGTGCTTTCAGAGATATGGAGGTGCAAATATTTTCGGTTTTTCCAAGATGTCGCTCGTACCACGTGACCTATGACGTCATAAATATTATTTTAAAAATTATGCAGGAGGAGGTGCACCTGTGTTGAAAATTTCCTCTCAATCCGACCAACAGTTGCAGAGAAAATCATATTTATTCTGTGCAGACAAACAGACAAACGGACTGAAATGCAATACCCTCTCCTCTGGCGAGGGTAATAAAAAGGGGACATCTCTTAAAAATCATTTATTTAAAGGTTATGAATGTGAAGGTTTGCCTGTAAATGATACCGATTAGGAAAACCTAGGGCAAAATGTCAGGTACCAGAGGTAAAATTGAGTCAAACCTGATCAGTACTGGGATCTATTACTCTTGAACACTAACCCCAACATCTAATGTGGTCTAAAGTTCAATATGGACACCATTCCTTCACATATTTGTAATTTTGTTCCTCGACCCTCCAAAAAGGTTGGAGCCGGGGGACATTAAAATGGGCTTCGTCTGACCGACCGATCGATCCACCGACCATCCATCCATGTACTTTTGTGTATGTGATATTTTTTAAAAAAACGTTTGAACATTTTCGCTTTCATATTGCAGATATCTATTTCTGATGATATTATCTCAACCTGTGATTGGTTGAATTATCTTGCGATGGCAATCATCTCAAGAACTTGGCTTGTGTACTCTCTATTTAAAAAACCGTTGAACATTTAGCTTTCATATTACACAGATCTATTCCTCATACAACCGAAAGGCAGGGGATCTGGAGTATCAGCTCATTGTTACAATTATTTCATTCATTCAGTACACCTTTATGAAGGTGCTGCCTCTTTGAAGATCTCCTTGCTGAAGGGATGTACAAAGGAAATATACATCCGCATGCCTGTCCTAGCCTGGGCGTCGTAAATAATATGGTTACACCTATTATTTGTGGAGTGCAGGTGGCAAGGTTTACTGTGATTAAGTCGCAGTAACCTCAGAAAATCGCACCAGACTTCCACCAAATTACTCTGGGAAACAAAAGGGCCAGTGCCCATGTGAGGAGAATGCTCTGTCTGCTTGCTAATTGCTCTGTCTTCCTCTCTCCTTTCTCATCCCGAGTGCAGCAGAAAGTCGTAAGACACCTGAAAAATGTCTTCCCTTGCTTAACAGCCACAGAAGGTTACTCACAAGTAGATAGTGGGAAGCACAATGAAATTGGAATTGCTTACACTCATGCTCAGAGCAAGAGATCTCTGATAAATGTGCCTTTTATCTCTGATAAATTTTGTTGGAACTTCTTCAAACTGTACACTAGTTTTATGTTGATGGATAGAACCACCTTTAGAGGCCATTTTTCCCCGCAGAGCAGGGGTTGGCCTTTTTCGGGCACCATGGTCCCCTTTTGGAAGCAATGTTTTACGGCCGGATGCCCTTCCTGCCACCAACCCTGTTAGTCGACTCTTGCGACACACAGGGAATTACCAGTGAGCTGGTACTCAATTAGCCGACCTTAGAGGGATGACAGGCTGAGTCAACCACCCTGGCGTTAATTCAGCGATCGACCGGGATTCGAACCCAGGATCCTAGGATCCCAAGCCGGCACCCGAACCGCTAAGCCAACACCAGGCTGTCCAGACCAGCCTGTGCCAGACTATGTTGATGGATAGTTCCATCTAAATCTCAACTTTGTAGTTGCGATTAGTTTGGCTCCTTCTTGGGGCCAAATTGTTCATTTTTTGATACCAGCATGAAGCGTGGCACATGTAAAAAGGATCACAAGACAATAATTTTTCTGATATTGTGCCAACCCAGAGAATGCTTGGTTGCCAGTTAACAATGTGGGTGGGAGTCAAAATTTTGACCATGATTTCAAATCGAAAAACAAATAAGAACTGAAACTCACTGGTGTTTCAGTGCATCATATCCGTGTCATTTTGAGACCAATTGCATAAACTTAGATGCAAATCATCATGGGTAAATTAAAAATGGTGGTCCTCTAGAATGTGAATTTTTTATGTTTTTTTTGCCCATTTTCTGCATTTCATTTGCTTAACAGCACAGCAATTGAATTCAATTTTGACTAAAATGATGATTCTCGATCATAATGAAGTTTTTAGAAGACGAAGTATTTCATTTTGTTTTTTGTCAGTTAAAATCTGTGTCGGCAACTGATCACAGAGGAAGCATACTTTATTTACAGGATGTTTCTTTTGAATGTTAGGGCTGACAGGATGGCCTAGAGGTATGCACACTCGCCTCTGAGCTATCTAACCTGGGTTCGAATCCTAACACCAGCTATAAACTGTCACCTTGGTGCTTCACAGGCAGGGTGATTCATCAATGTGTGCGACCATCCCTCAGATGGACGCTAAAACCGGGCGTCCCATCTGCCAGCATGGGTTGGTGGATGCTCAAGATCCCATGGTGTCCCTCGCAAAGAGTAGACGAGTATCGCCGGTATCATGGCCAAATTCCTGCCCTAACTAGGCGAACGTCAGGAAAGGCCAGTTCGTGGAAGACCTGGGACCAAGCTCCATCTGAGGGACTCTGGCCCACAAGGTGGGATAATAGTGGCAGTTAAAGAAGAACAAAAATCTCTTGGATGTTGTGAGTGGGGCATGTGCTTTTTGCGATTTCTGTTGTCTTTCATGTCAGCATTCAGCATCTTTCCTTTCATCACTCGACTTAACTTGGTTTTGTTCTTCTCATCCCAGCATGCCACTGGGCTTTGTATTTGAAAAGTCTTTTGGCAATACCACAAACTCTCATCTAATTCAGCAATGTTCAAATTTGATAGCAGCTCATGAATTTCTGCGATGAAGCTCTGCAGGCAGATCCTCTTCTAACATCCCGTCATCTGCACCACAGCCCGGTTCTTTGGACTTGGCTGGGTATATAAAGTGGCCCTCTGTTACCTTTTGCCATATACGCCAAGCACAACAGACACAACTATCGACAACAAAGGTAAATAGAAATGATCTTTATGTCAAACGATGTGAGCACGAGTTTATAGGAAATGTGATGATTGTGTTAAGGATATTTTGCTTTATCTTCAAACATATTGGTGCAACTAGCAAATACCGTTGCTCAACCCTATTGGGCCACTGAGAAGGTTTCCACCTCAGCTGGCTCTTTACCAATCTCCATAGACCAGGCAACACACTGCACTTTTCTTGTGGAAGCACCATTTGCAGTAAATCTGATGTCACGTGTAATGGGATACATCCAGAAACCAAAAAAGTCAATAAAACCGTGAGAAATGTTCTTTCTCACTCAGCAAACCACATCATCGTGTCCCATTTCCTTGTTTATTTATTGCGGTTTAAATTTGGAACGGTAATTTGTGGACACCCAGTACAGTACTTGTAAATGACACTGACGTGTCCCTCCTCATGATATTGCCTTACCATTGCACATGTGGGTAGAAGTAAAAGCCTTCCCATGAGCGTGCCTAAGGTTGCTGAAATATAAATAAATAAACTGCAAAAAATCGAGTCTTCCAATGTTTACTGCTCGTGGGAGGGCAACCTCCCTAAACGCCAAATCCTAAAACCTCCCTAAACGCCAAATCCTAAAACCTCCCTAAACGCCAAATCCTAAAACCTCCCTAAACGCCAAATCCTAAAACCTCCCTAAACGCCAAATCCCAATGTTCCTTTCGCTTTTTCAGTAAATTTTCATAACGCATGATTTTCCTGATTCATCTTAATTTTACGCAAAACGAACCCAAACAGGACAGGACCAGTAACGCCTGGCATTGTCACTGTGCCCCAAACAACGAACCAATAATCATGGATAAAGGTTTACGTTGCTGTGTCATTCCAATTGAATAGCCAAACAACATCATTTTCAGTTTCTACTTTCCTTCGGTTCCCATTGGGAAAGACTTGCTGTTGTTCGCAAAACGTGTTACCAAGAAAGTTGTCTGCACAGCCTCAGCCTTTCACAGATCGTTAGAAGACAGTTTCTTCTGCTAAAATAAGCTGATCCCAGCATACCCACACACCCTGCTGCCTTGGATGCCTTGAATAGAACAGACTGCTTATCTCCCGTCTTTCTCGAAAACACTCCGATCACTTCATTTTTAATGATCGCGAGCCTGGTGGTGGCTTCGGATCTTATAAGGTCCCGCATTTCAAGCCCCTACTGTGCCACGGTGGGTTAACTCAGCCCGTTTGCGTCTGTGATCGGCAAAATGAGGACCAACTCTGGGAGCCATTCCAGTATCCTGGGCTGCAGTGGTGACACATCGAGGATTGTGGGTGGTCAAATTTGGGGAGGGAAAATGAAACTGTCTTGGTAGCTCTATGCACCTAACTGTGTGAGGAAGACCATCTATCCATTTTAATGATTACATATAAGGAGGTGTCAGTTTCAAGGCATCGGTGTTTGCCTTTGATTAAATGAGGGTCGTAAGTCTTGGTACTATAGAATCTTGGTATAGATAGGTACTATAGATATAGAGGTTACATGTGAGTTCATTAATTTTTATGTATTTATTTTGTATGTGGTATGTACACAAATGTATGTTTTTGAGTTTGCTTCATACATTTGCTGAATGGATTACATGCAGCATACTTGACTTACATGTATCGTCTTTTGTCTGGATCTTCTTGTTCAGTGATTAACGTGCAGTTCCTTTGCTTGTTGCTATACAAATCTCTCTCCCCCCCCCCCCCCCCCCCCCCATCCAACTCTCATATCATATCACGGATTTTGGGTTCCCTCCTTGCCACTCCACCTTAGATATCCTTGTTTTGCTAACTAAGCAACAGATTGATACTCGAAATTACAATAAATAAGTCAGAGTTGTCTACTGTAACTGGACATCTCCTGAGCATTCAACATCATCTGGCAACCAGCCCTGATCATTACATTTTCTCTGGCAAGAGCATCCAGGCTTGTTTCCTTGAGTGCCTGGGGGATTTTATTCATGTTCACCAGCAATGCGACTGCGTATGCCTTGATCGTGTTATACAGTCACGTGAAAAAGTAAGTACACCCCATGTAAAGTTTTGACTTTTTCAACATATTTCAACATACAGCTATTTGATCTTCATTTCAACAATATTGACAGATAAAGGTGATGTAATATAACAAATATCATGAAACATTTACATTTTGTAGTCCATTGTATAATTTAAATGAACATAAATGCAAATTTCGCATGTGGAAAAAGTAAGTACACCCCTACATTTATCACCACTTCAAATACCTAAAATTAGAATCAGGTGCACCAGCTCAGGTGCAAATTATTAGAACATCGTTGGAGAGGATCTTGGAGGAACCTGTCATATTTAAACCTCAGACATTTAGTTTGGTTTGCTTTTTGTTGTTGAAGTGTGCGGCGTCACCATGCCTAGATCAAAAGAGCTCTCTGAGGCCTTCAGAAAGAAGGTTATAGATGCCTACGAGTCTGGGAAGGGATTTTAAAAGATCTCCAATCAATTTGAAATCAATCATTCGACTGTCCGGAAGATCATCTACAAGTGGAGAAGATTCCAAACAACTGCCAACTTGTTCAGGCCAGGCCGCCCCAACAAGTTCAGCCCGAGAGCAAACCTCAAGATGCTAAAAGAAGTCTCTAAGAACCCCAGAATGTCATCACGGGACCTACAGGTAGCTCTTGCCACTGTTGATGTCAAAGTGCACGAGTCTACCATTAGAAAGAGGCTGCACAAATTTGATCTTCATGGGAGGTGTGCCAGAAGGAAACCTTTGCTGTCCAGAAATAACATCAGGGCAAGACGAAAGTTTGCCAATGAACACTGAGGCAAAGACCAGCACTTCTGCAACAATGTGCTCTGGACAGATGAGTCAAAGGTAGAGCTATTTGGCCACAGTACCAGAAGACATGTTTGGCGAAAACCAAAGACAGCATTTGACCACAAGAACCTGATACCAACTGTAAAGCATGGTGGTGGAAATATTATGGTTTGGGGCAGCTTTGCTGCATCAGGGCCTGGGCAGCTCACCATCATAGAATCCACTATGAATTCTTCATTGTACCAGAGGGTGCTTGAGGATAATGTGAGGCCATCTGTCGAAAAGTTGAAGCTCAACCGAAGGTGGACCTTGCAACATGACAATGACCCTAAACATACCAGTAAATCCACCAAGGAATGGCTGAAAATAAAGAAATGGAGGGTTCTGGAATGGCCAAGTCAAAGCCCGGATCTAAATCCCATCGAGATGTTGTGGGGGGATTTGAAACGAGCTGTGCATGCAAGAAACCCCTCAAACATCGCACAGCTGAAATAATTCTGCCTGGAGGAGTGGGCAAAAATTTCTCCCAGTCGATGTCAGAGACTGGTAGAAAGTTATAAGAAATGCCGACTTGAGGTTGTTTCTGCCAAAGGGGGCAGGCAATACCACCTATTAGAGCCAAGGGTGTACTTACTTTTTCCACATGCGAAATTTGCATTCATGTTTATTTTAATTATACAAGGGACTACAAAATGTAAATGTTTCATGTTATTTGTTATATTATATCACCTTTATCTATCAATATTGTTGAAATGAAGATCAAATAGCTGTATGTTGAAATATGTTGAAAAAGTCAAAACTTTACATGGGGTGTACTTACTTTTTCACTTGTCTGTATCTCCGACCCTGTCATAGAGACCGCTGTACTTCATGGCAGTGTCCCGACTCGACCCGTCTTGTAACTGGTGAACATCAATGTCATATTGGTCTTATTGAAAAACTATATATATTGTTGCGGTTTTGTGTTTTTACAAATAAAGGTTAATTTCCCCCTCATAGTTTAGTCACACTACAACACTTAGCCTCACGATAGTTCAGTTATTTCATAGTAAATGTAAGCATAGTCCTTTTCCTACGTTAGTTTTGCATTTGGTAGAATAATGAGAGTTAGGTCCCCTTCCAATGCTTTATGCTGCCTCGATGCTTTGGTTTTTGGCGCAAATTACCACAAGGCCGGCCTGACAAGTCGCGGCAAGCCGAAGGAAGGCGGGACAGGAGAAGTGGGAGTGACCGGTAAGCACAAGCCGCCAATCAGGGCTCGAGGAGAGTGTCTTAGCACTGCGACAAAAGGCGTGGTTTGGAACATTTGATGCGGGCTAAGAGCGTTTGCAATATAACCCTTTGCGCAAAGCCCCCACCTCAGTTATGAGCAGGGGTCCTCTGTTGAACAGTTGTGAGAGTGCGCGGTGTTGAATTGAGATACAAGTTAAATGCTCAGTTGAGCTTGAGGCAGATCCTCTGTAGAGTTACGAGGGTGAAAGCGCGCCGTTGATCAATCATGCTGTGAGGAACCGCCGAGCCAGCCGAGAGACGCGCATATTCGCCTGCCTGCCTTTGTTTGAGATACGTGCCGCAAGGATCCCTCCCGCCTGCCTGCCTGCCTTCATCGAGGGACGTGCTGTGACTGCAGAAGGCCACGCCGGGCGAGCTGTTCCTGAACAACGGAGCCGGCGCGTTCAGCGCATGAACCATCCTTCTTTCATTCCCCCTGTGAGTGTGAACAGGCCCGTTGTTTGGGGAATAAGCTAAGACTGATTACGTGCCTGCTCTGTGTCTCTTCGCCTTATAAAGCTGTAAATAAACCTGTGTTCTTCCTTCTATTTGATCGTTCCCGTCATTTCCATCTATTGACTAAGCGTGGTACGAATTATATCGCTCTAATCGGGTTCCAATAATAAGGTAACTGCATGAACCACGTGGTGCGGCATCCACTCGGACATACTCAAATTACGCGTGGTTCGTGCGAGACTTGATCCCCACTTCCGCGGCAGCATACGTACTTAGGTACGTGCGAGAATTGTTCTGAAACCCTGTCCTGCGTCTGCCCGGGAGTGGCGACTTGAGTCTCGCGGTTGCGACGACCCAAAAATAGCAAGGGGCTTAATTTCCCCTTGGTAAGGGAACGAGGGTCGCGCGAAACCGTAACAATATATTACTTTGGGGATGATTCAACTATTTGTTGAAAGGTTTCTCACTCCAACGACAGGCAAGCTGCAGCAACATCCTTGTTTACCAATTTGGGTAAAATATAAAGCTGGTCAATCGCCTGCAATGTTTCATTCAATGATTCAAGATGGCACACACTTACATTGTCTCTACATACAGAGCATCTGGATTACCCTACAGTTTTCTTCAGCTATCTCCATCTGGCAGAGGTGCAATTTTTGGAGCTCATTGGATGTGCAGAAAGATTCGGAGAATAATTTGCCCTAATAATATCCAAGCTGGCCTACATTAAGAGAGTTAGATTTGAATCCTGTGCAGAGCTAAATCATTCCTCACCCACTCTCAACAGCACAAACCATTCCTCAGCAGTGTGAAGGAGCACGGTTGTCCTCTGTGGGTTGTTGCTCTCAGAACTCACCACGTGCCCCTGGAAGCAATGAATACAAACCCTGATATTAATTGGAGTTGCTCAACAGGAGGCTCAATTGCAAAGCCTGCTCTGCTCCAACTGCACACAGGTTGGTGGCCTGGCAGCTGCATAGCACATCATTTCTGATCCCACTCCACATTCCGACTCAACTATTTGCCCCTCAGGGTCTCGAACAGGCAGCACTCAATACGCTCTCAATCCAAAACTTGTTACCCTCCCCAAATCTGGGCTAACTGCTCACCTCCACTCTTTTGACTCCCCTACCCTCTCCCCGAGTGGAATTTCTTCCCTGGGTCTGACAAATCGTTATTCTATCACTCCTTTAAAGTGGTGAGCAATCACCATCTCATCTTATCCTCTTCCTATTCCTGATATTTTCTATTCTCACTGACTATCCTCTCTTGGCAACCCGTACTTATCCACATTTACCTGTTTGTCAGGTTTTCCTGTCCTCTTACATGTCCCTTGTCTACTCAGCCGACCCAGCTCCATTGACCTGTCTGTATGTCCCTACTTATATACTGTCTGCGCATGTGTTCGTTCATTCCCAATTTCTCTGTCCTTATAATGCCAACTCCCCCTGATCCGTCGCTGTGTCAACATCACCCCTCTGTCATTCAGCTCTTCCATGAACCAATTTCTCTGTAAGAATTAAAAGTAAAATAATGCCTTCGGCGCCTTTGCCAGTGGAGGCATAATAACTGTAATTGATGAGGCTGTGCAAATTTTAAAAGTCAGTGGATTCAATCATTGAATTCTTTTTCTTCATGCAAGTGTGAGGATCGACCAAGAGATCCACATTGTTACACAATGGCTTTCTTGCAAGAGATGAAAATTAACTCCCGTCAAATGTCTTTCTGGCCTTCATATTCCCTCATGCCCTGCTCTCTTTTTGTTTACTTTTTCAGCCAACACACTCCAATTACCCTCTGTCCATCTGTGGTTTTCTTAAGCTACTCAATTTCCCCCTCATTTGGCTGTTGGCTCCTCTGTTTTTTTCCCCCATCTGCCTATTTCACCATTGCTTGTCCGCTGGTCCATCTGTTTTCTCTGCCTCACTATTAGTGTGTTGCTTCATTCCGCATCATCCACCTCTTTCTTGTCTCTCAAACTTTGTTCAAAATATACTGATAGCAATTGTTAAAATCGAGCTACAACGGTGTGCTATTTCCAGAGCACAAGTGAACTAAAGAAGGTAAGGATGCTTATCACAGGAGGTACTTGCCTTTGAGCGGTCTAGTCTGGGTTTCATTTGCGACCCGACAATAATCTGTCAAACTAGTGCTTCCTAGGTCAGGGGTTGCAATCATGAGTGTGCCTTTCCTCAGATTAGATTTTAAGCCAAGGGTCTACTGCCATTGATTGCCGGTGGATATTAATGATGTTCGTGTCCTTTTTTGTATGCAAAGTCAAGGCTCCTGGAAGAGCGAGAATACAGAATGAACTAGAACAGCTCTCGAGAGAGAGAGCGCATACCTCCGTCAGGCTCTACAGTTTACGTTTTGTATCCAAATGATAGGCCGGATCTGGATCTGGACCTGGACCAAAATCTAATCAGCTTGGTCCTCTCACTTAACCAACTCATCCACCATGTTTTGTCATAAATCGTCCACAACTTTTTGAGGTATCGTGCTATATATTGGTTTTAGCCCTATCGGGTAATGGTGAAGAATCACTTTTTAAAATCTCGAATCCAGATCTGGATCTTCACCAAAATCGAATCATTTCGTCCCTGTCACATACTCAACCTCTCCACCAAATTTCATCCAAATCTGTCCACAACTTTTTGAGATATCCTGTTCGCAAATGGACAAACAACCAAACAGACATAACCAAAGGTACATGTACATGGAAAGGGGCAGGGGAGGTGAGAGCATGGAAAGGGCAGAGGGTGCAAGACCAAAGGAGGCAGCCATTTCACTGGCACACTGGCCAAATGGAAAATCCTTCAAAAAACCAGGTCAATTGGAATGTCAGGACTTGCAAACTGACTTATGATTGGAGATGCCTGCAGAGCCGCCAACACCAATTTAATGGGACTTAATTCCAATGGCATTTACAAAGAGCAAAACGTTATCACAGCAACTGCTGCTTATAAATTAATCCCTCTTGATTTACCATCGCGTTTTTGCCACGTTTTTCCATTGGTTGTCCTTGCCTTTACGTATGACAGAAACATTCCAGATCCCCCAAAGTATCCACGCTCTTTTTACCAGAATCACGCTTCGAGGAAGAACTTCAGGTGTTTTGAAGATTTAACACCTGAACATGTCTGTGTTTCAAGGGCTCTTTTAAGAATTGTCACTGAACATTAGAATTTCTTACCTTGATTGTTATCTCCAAATGCAGGTTATCAAACTTCCATTCCTACTTGGATTTCCACGGACGACTTCAAACTGATACGTTGGAGGTTACTCTTACAAAGAAACGTTTTCAGAGGCTTTTCAAAATAATTTTTTTTGAAGAAGTCCTGAAACATAGTTAACCTTTACATACTTGAGGTGGATGAATTAATTTAGAGCATTATGGAGAAAAAAAGCATTCCTTTTGTCTGGCAAAAGCTGTGGAATACCAAGGTTAACATTGGGAAAGATAATGGCCATAGGGAAAAATAATGACAATTATGTTTAATCTCACACACACACACACACACACACACACACACACACACACACACACACACACACACACACACACACACACACACACACACACACACACACACACACAAACGTTATTATGCGACTCCATACTGTGAGTGGAGAACCGCCACTAAGGTGTCCCTTACAACCAGCTGCACCTTACCAGGAGCGATAAGCACCGCCTGCCACACAGTACATTACCTCTTGTTTCCACCCACTACATGGAGTCAACCTGAATGTGTTTAGGAGTAGTGAAATTACTATATATAATATATACTCATGGAAAGTGGTTCCTGGATACAATGATCACCCAATGATCACTCACCCATTCCCAGACCCGTGACCACATCACCCCCGTCCTTTACAAACTTCACTGGCTCCCCATCCCCCGGAGAATCCAGTACAAAATCCTCCTCTTGACCTACAAAGCCCTCCATAACCTGGCCCCATCCTACCTGACTGACCTCCTCTCCAGACACACTCCCACCCGCAACCTCCGCTCTGCTGGTACCAACCTCCTGACCCCCCCCCAACCCCCCCCCCATGTGGACCAAATTCAGATCCTGGGGGGACAGGGCCTTCTCCATCGCTGCTCCCACCCTCTGGAACTCACTACCTCACACCATCAGAGACTCCTCCTCACTCACCACATTCAAAACATCACTCAAGACCCACCTGTTCAACACTGCATTCAACATTTAACCCACAGCATTTAACCCCTGACTATCTCTTGTCCTTCTCCTTTTGCTTTGATTATTTACCTGTTGATTCTTGTCTTTTTGCACTTGTTTTTTTGTACTCTGTCAAAGCGTCTTTGGGCTTCTTGAAAAGCGCTATATAAAATAAATGTATTATTATTATTATTATTATTATTATGATGGAAAGTGGGTCTTTGGGTGTGTTATAAGTGTTATAACCACAGAACTCAAATTGACGTAGAAGAACTATGCCCGTTCACGACACACACACACAGCGGTGGCCCCGCTCGCGCGCTCACGCCGCCATTTTAGTTAGCGCAAGAACTGAATAGGCGAACGTGTGCGCTAGCTAGGCCTAGTGGAAGTGGATGAGTGGACGTGAATTTTTATATTGGACGGTGACACACACACACACATTATATATTGTATAATGGACTATATTCTATATTGTATAATGGACATTGTATAATGGACATTATATATTAATGTATATACATTGTATAATTATATTGTATATACTGTATATTGTATATATATATATTATATTGTATATTGTATATTGTATATATATTGTTGTGAATATGAGAATGTTTTTTTATTTTGTTGTGGTGGTAAAATGTTGTAAAATATCACCCCTCCTCCCTCCGTTGTGGTTGTATAAAGGTCAAAGGGCGTTCCCGTAGTTAGTCCATAAAAACATACATGCAGGACACGATATATCTTTTCTTTTGACAGTTATATCTTATTCTGTGTTTTAGGATAAGGCTGTGTCTCCCATTAATTGAAGTACTCCATTGCACCAGTGAAAGAGAATAGATCCCCCCCCTTTCATTCCCATCCCCAAAAATCCCCATTTCCTTCACATCCCCCTTTCGTCATTGCTGAGCCTCGATTCCCAATCACCTCCCCTCCAATAACCGCCATTGACCACGAGGCTCGAGTCAGGGAAGAAAGGCGTGTCTCCACCTCGTCAGAGGAGGGGAGGGGCGCGCCCGCCCGTCGTCGTCCGGGGCGGAGCCCGAGGGTCGTGCGACCAGCCAGGGCCGAGGTGAGCGCCCCGATGGGCGTGTCCGAAGCGCCGGGGGCGTGATCGCTGGGGGCGCTATAAAAGGGCGCAACCGGAAGTGGACCAAAGGAGAAGAAGAAAGAGAGATGCACTCTGGGTTGGTCTGGGTCGGTTGAGAGAAAGAGAAGAGGAGTTGGTTGCAAGGAGTTGGTGACAGTCGGTTGCCAGAGAGAGGAGTCGGTGGTGAGAAGTGAAAGAAGCAAGAAAGAGTTGAGGGTTGAGGGTTGAGGGACCAGACCAGTGAGACAAGTCCTGGGAACGCAGCGGACGGAGGCCGCCGCAGCAGCGACACCCGGCAACCGCCAAAGGGGGCCTGAACGGCGGGTTGGAGCAGGGCCAACAAAAAGGAACGGCGGCTGCCAAACGCACGATTGAGCTGCAAGACCCCCCCTTGGACCTTTCCTCTCCCTCCAGCCATCCACCTTCTGCCATCCCTGGCATTCCCCGCGTGAGTCAGCGTTCTGTTTGTTCTGTCCTGGGATATAAGTTAAGTCTGTAGGTAAGCTAAATTTGCACTGTGTCACCTGCGTCTTGTGCTTGTAAATAAACGTGACATCTGTCTTTTTGCTTGTGTGTAAATAGTAGGAATAAATGTAGTAGTATTTCAAACCTTTTTTTGTCTCCGTTTTCCTCTTGCATTGCGTCGCTTTTGTCTTTTCCCTCATTGAGCAGCTAGGGTGCGATACAACCAACGTTCGGGTGGAATCGGGTGAGTTTTGTTAGGTCGCGGTTTTAAACCACCGCTCGGTCTATAACATCCTAACCGCGATCTGTAACAATTGGTGTCAGGAGTGGGATTCGAACCTGGGACTAAATTTATTTAGCCCAAATTTTGGACACCAATTGTGTTAGTACGATAACAATTGGTGTCGGGGAGTGAGATCGACCCGGAGCGCGCTTCACGCGCTCAAAATTATAAAATACCGAAATTTGTTTTGTTTTAAAGGAAAAGCCCGAATTTTGAAATCGCGCCATGGCTGTCCAAGGCGACGGGATGCCGGTGGGAGAGATAGAGGGGTTAGAAGTAACCCAGGACTTCGGGGAAGAAAGGGAGGAGGAAAATGGCAATGTGGTTGCGGGAATATCAGGCGCGCAAAATGGCGCGCTCGCTCACGTGGTTGAGGGGTCCCAAAATAGCGGCGCCGCGGAGGGCGAGCCTGCGGTGGCGGCTGGGGACGCTGGGCAAACCGGGTTTGACCTCAGATTATTCTTGACCCAACTGAATGCAAAAATGGATAGGATGGGGGGCCAAATGGGGGTAATGAGGGACGAAGCGAGGGGTACTGGTGAGGAGTTAGACAAGAAATTTGGGAAGTTAGACAATAATTTTGAGGGGTTAGACAACGGAATAAAAGAGGTAAAGAATGGGTTAACGGGGGTGGAAAACAGAATGGCTGCCCAGGAGAATCAGTTAGAGGGGGTGAAAAATGGGTTAATGGGGTTAGAAAATAGGATGGAGGACAAATTGCGGGAAATAGGGGAACAATCCGCCCGGGAAATCGAACAGATGGGGAACCAGATGGAGGAAATACGACGAGGGGTGAGTGAGGAGGTCTCGGGGCTACGCGAGGAGGTAAAGCGAGGCGAAAAGCGTATAGAGAAAGAAGTGAGGAATAATACGGCTAAGTTACAAGGGGGAATAGAAGATCTGACGGAGGAGGTGGAGCAGCTGACAGAGGGACAAACTAAGTTAGTGGAGCAGGTTCAAAAGAACACTGCGGTACTAGGAGGGTTAAAGGCGACACAAAAAGAAATTAAAAACGAATTAATAGCGACGCAGAGGCAATGTCAGATGGTACGGGAGGAACTGACAATGAGGGTGGAAGAGGTGACAGAAGCAATGGAGACGAAGGACCGGGAGGTAAGGACGCACGTAGAAACGGTCACGGTAGCCTTGGAGGACGAACTTGAGGAGACGCACCGAGAAATAAAAGAGGTTAAACAAAAATTAGAGGAAGTGGGAGAAGAGGTGAGTGAAATTAAGAAGGGACGGACAGAAACTAAGAGGGAGATAAAGGAGGAAGTCATGGAATATGTACAAGGTCTGTGTTCAAATCATGATGTGATGCTCACTAACCAAATAAAAAGTTTGCAGGTGGCAGAGGAGGTGAGACGAAGTACGGAGGTGAGTGGCAATGTATATGATGTGAGGAAAGCTTCAGTCGGCTTGGGGATTGGTTTGGATCCGGGTGTTCGTGAGAGGCCGTTGGTGAAGTGTGCGACAGGTCTGGTGTGCGAAAAAAGAGGTGTGCGAGAATGTCCGACCATGGGGTGTGTGAGGAAAAAGTGCACGCCGAGGAGTGAGTGTGCCGTCAAGAGTGAGTTGGTCGAAGCGCGTGTGCGAGGGAGCACAGGGAAGCGCGGTGTGGTGAGTGTTACGGAGGAAGTAACGAAAAAGTGTGCGCGGGAGGATGCGCGAGAAAGGTGTGTAACGGACGGGTGCATGGGGAAAGCGCATGCTGTCAAGAGTAAGGGAGAATGCATGCCTGTGGTGAGTGTTACGGAGGAAGTAACGAAGAAATGTGCGCGGCAGGATGCGCGAGAAAGGTGTGTAACGGACGGGTGCATGGGGAAAGCGCATGCTGTCAAGAGTAAGGGTGAGTGCGCGACCGAGAGTGGAGGTGAGAGTAGTGAGAGTGAAACGGAGCGTGAGTTGGTTGTGACAGGGGAGCAAGGATGCACACCTGGAATGGTAGAGCGTGTGTGGGAAGGCACATTTGAGTTGGTAGTGAGGCACGTGGTCGGGTGTGCGAGTGAGAGCACACCTGTGATTGTCACAGAGGAGGTGACCGAGAAAGGGGCGCGAAGAGGTGTGTTGGTGAGGTGTGCGAGCGACGAATGTGTGCCAAGGTGTTCGGTGGTCAGGTGTGTGACCAAGTCGGTGAGCGGAGTGAGTGTACCGAGGTGCGTAAGGAAAGGTACGAGGAGAATGGGAACGGCTGCATGTATGAGCACGAAAGGGGTAGCGTATGCATGTAAGCCTGCAGGTGAAGCGTCGACGATAACCGGGTTAAAGGTTAGGTCGACTTTTAGCCGGATCGGGCCCTCGGTGCGTGCCGGGCTTCGCGTGCCGCGAGAACCAGCGGAGATCCGAGCCACGGCGGGTTCGAAAGGACCGCCGTGCGCGATCCACGCTGGGCCTCGCGTGGAGGGGCCGCGTCCGGGCTCCACTAGGCGGAGCGGGCAGCCCGATAGGAAGGGTCGTCATGGCGACCACTTTCTATTGAGACGTGCCGGCAGGTCGAGATCGGGACATTGGATGGCTCCACGCCGAGGTGGTGCATGGGATCTCGGCCCGGGTAAGCCTGCGTCCCTGCCCCGAATGCGGGACGTATCCAGCCGCTGGCACAAAAGAACCCGCGTTCATTGCTCGGCTGTACGAAGCCGGGCTGTAGATGTGAATTGGCGCACCGAGAGGACCTAATAAGTAGACGGGTGATGGTGATAGTGATAGTAGTGATTTGATACAAAATTTAGAAAAGTGAATAGAATTGGCAGTAAATAGAAAATTTTTGACTTGTGGAATCTGGACGAACAAAATTGATAGTGAGAGACCCCCGATGTGGTGGGATGGCAAATCCACCATCCCTCACAAGGTGGGGGCAAAGGAGCAATAGATTATGGGGTGTATGGCAGTGAAAACTAGCCCGGGTGGGTTAGGTTATATTGATAGGGCCCTAGAAGATGACATTAGGTGACGTTAAGTTTAGTTAGTGACTGATACCTGTAGTGGGGACGCAGGTAGATTAGTGTGGTTGATAATGACGTGGGAGCGCAATAGTTTAAAGGGACGACTGGGAAGCGCAAGTTTCAGAGGGGAGAAGTTAGATGAGATGATGCTGGTTGAGAATTGAACAGGTGTGATTGCACAGGTGTGCAACTGAACAGGTGAATGGAGCAGTGTATGAGTGAGTGATGGTGATGTGTGTTGTGTTGACCAACTGGTCCAGAAAGAGGAGGAGGGTGCAGGTGGCACCAGGTGAGATTGCACAGGTGTGCAACGACAGGTGAATGAAAGACAGGTGTATGGAATAAATGGTCTGGAGGATTGGAATGGATGGTCGTGGAGTGAGGATGGTGGAAATTGTGGAGTGGAGTGGATGGTGCGAAGGTGTGAATGGGGGAAGAGTGGACCCCCATCACGGATACCCGGGGCGGGTAGTGTAAGTGTTAGGTAGAGGGTACAGGTAAATTGTGGTTGGATATTGGCATCTGTGGTGCGAGGTGAAAGAATGGTATTTGGATGGGTGCATTAGTGTTGTGGAAATGGCTGGGCGTGTAGCCTGTTAGTGTGTGTAGTTGGTTTGGGCACTCCACCACTGTAAGGATGTCGGCCAGGTGAGGCCGCAGGTGGGCTCTGGGAGCCGGTAGTAGTTGTTGTGGATGGGGCCCGAGGATCCGGAGGACGGACCCGGGTAGCCCAGTGCCAGAGGGCACCATGGGGTGACAGAGCCAGGAGAGGGGCTGCCCCCAGTTAGATAGGTTAGGGTGAGGAGCTAGGTAAGCTCGGGTGGCAACTACAGTGGTGGAGGTGTGCAGGTGGGTAGACCTGTTGGGAGAGCTACACGTCGCGGCCCAGAAATTGTGCGAGGGCACCGGGAGATGAATCGGGGGAGTGAGACCCCAAATTGAAAAGCACCACAGTTTGGCCAATGGGAATTGGTTTTTAGAACCCATAGTGTAAGAGGGCCAATGGTTTGGCCGGAGAAAGACCCCGGGTAGTGTAAAGTGTGTTAAAGTCATTTAGAGGATAGTTAGGATGAAGGATCTCCTCGCACCATCTGCACCCACTCACCGGAGGTGACAGGTAACTCCACACCATGCCATGTTTTATTATTTTTTATTGTGCAAATGTTTGGAATGTGAGACGCATCATGACGTGGGTGTGACATTGTGCTTTGATGTTCCATCTCTGCCTCCTTATGAGGATTGATGATGACTTGATGATGGCAAATTTTGAAGTAGAGGGATTGTGGAGACGAATTTGGTATAGGGGAAATATGGGGAAGACGTGACAGTAGTGACGAATTGGTAATGTGTAGGTTTTGTACATATGGGGTAAGGGCAAGGGTGGGCTAGGTAACAGGGGGGTGACGTACGGTAGGGACGAGCTTTCTCACTTCGCCCTCCGTACGCATTTCGCCTTGCATTGCCTTTTTGATGTGTACCCTTGAGACCTTACCCCTCGCTCATCTGTCTTGTCCCCCCTTTTTGTCTCCCACATGAGGACCTGAGCGCCGTTGGGCGCCGAGGGGAGCGTGCGTGGGTCGGCCATTGTGCGCCCGAAATTCCCAGAACCAGCTGTCTGCATCGATGCACCACATTATGGACCACATGTCAGTGGCCGAGCACCACTTATGGACCCCATGGGTTGGGGCATGGCCCCTCTGCTGGAACCGGCCATGAGGGCCCGAAATCTTGCTGGCGGACCTTGGCCACAGGGCACCGATGCCCCACAGGTGAACCACACGTAGTCGGCCCTGTGGGCCATAAATAAAGATAAATAAAATGGACACGTTTGGGCAAGCTTTATTGCAAATAGGCCGCCAGTAAGCAAAGCAAATGAAAATGACAACAACTGGAAGAAATAATAATAACCAGCAGAGGGAGCCGAAGAGCAAGAGACACCTGCAGGGTTGGGTTTGTTGGTTTTATTTTATTCATTGAACAATGGTGACTGCACCGATTGGTGCTTGGGTGTGTATTGGTGCGTTTTTGGGTGCTTTAATGGTGCATTGATGCAGAGCAGACTGTCCTCCCCCCAGAAAGAACAATTACAGGTCCTGGGTTAGTTTTGTAAATAAAATTAGCGTCAGTGTAAATAATGCTCCCCACCGTCAGTGTATAGTTTGAAGACCATTCCGCAATTCGGTTAACTGTGGGTGTAAGTCTGTTAGGCAGGGTGCAATGGAGCAGCGGGACACATTTATTTATGTTTTAAAACCAGTCGCACTCAGGGTCAGGTTAAAAGTAGAGGGAACTACACGTACGTGCCACACTAAGGTAAAAGTAATAGGCCCGGGACGTGCCTAAGGGGAGGAGGGTGCAGTGTTGTGAATATGAGAATGTTTTTTTATTTTGTTGTGGTGGTAAAATGTTGTAAAATATCACCCCTCCTCCCTCCGTTGTGGTTGTATAAAGGTCAAAGGGCGTTCCCGTAGTTAGTCCATAAAAACATACATGCAGGACACGATATATCTTTTCTTTTGACAGTTATATCTTATTCTGTGTTTTAGGATAAGGCTGTGTCTCCCATTAATTGAAGTACTCCATTGCACCAGTGAAAGAGAATAGATCCCCCCCCTTTCATTCCCATCCCCAAAAATCCCCATTTCCTTCACATCCCCCTTTCGTCATTGCTGAGCCTCGATTCCCAATCACCTCCCCTCCAATAACCGCCATTGACCACGAGGCTCGAGTCAGGGAAGAAAGGCGTGTCTCCACCTCGTCAGAGGAGGGGAGGGGCGCGCCCGCCCGTCGTCGTCCGGGGCGGAGCCCGAGGGTCGTGCGACCAGCCAGGGCCGAGGTGAGCGCCCCGATGGGCGTGTCCAAAGCGCCGGGGGCGTGATCGCTGGGGGCGCTATAAAAGGGCGCAACCGGAAGTGGACCAAAGGAGAAGAAGAAAGAGAGATGCACTCTGGGTTGGTCTGGGTCGGTTGAGAGAAAGAGAAGAGGAGTTGGTTGCAAGGAGTTGGTGACAGTCGGTTGCCAGAGAGAGGAGTCGGTGGTGAGAAGTGAAAGAAGCAAGAAAGAGTTGAGGGTTGAGGGTTGAGGGACCAGACCAGTGAGACAAGTCCTGGGAACGCAGCAGACGGAGGCCGCCGCAGCAGCGACACCCGGCAACCGCCAAAGGGGGCCTGAACGGCGGGTTGGAGCAGGGCCAACAAAAAGGAACGGCGGCTGCCAAACGCACGATTGAGCTGCAAGACCCCCCCTTGGACCTTTCCTCTCCCTCCAGCCATCCACCTTCTGCCATCCCTGGCATTCCCCGCGTGAGTCAGCGTTCTGTTTGTTCTGTCCTGGGATATAAGTTAAGTCTGTAGGTAAGCTAAATTTGCACTGTGTCACCTGCGTCTTGTGCTTGTAAATAAACGTGACATCTGTCTTTTTGCTTGTGTGTAAATAGTAGGAATAAATGTAGTAGTATTTCAAACCTTTTTTTGTCTCCGTTTTCCTCTTGCATTGCGTCGCTTTTGTCTTTTCCCTCATTGAGCAGCTAGGGTGCGATACAACCAACGTTCGGGTGGAATCGGGTGAGTTTTGTTAGGTCGCGGTTTTAAACCACCGCTCGGTCTATAACATCCTAACCGCGATCTGTAACAATATTATATTATATTGTATATATATTATATTGTATATACATTGTATATTGTATATATATTATATTGTACATGTATATATTGTATATTGTATATGTATACTATATGTATATGTATATATACTATATGTATATGTATACTATATGTATATATGTATATATGTATGTATATATGTATATATGTATATATGTATATATATGTATATGTATATATATATATGTATATATGTATATATGTCTATATTTATATATATATACATATATGTATATATATATACATATATGTATGTATAATGTATATATGTATATATACATGTATGTATAATGTATACATGTATGTATGTATAATGTATGTATACATGTATACATGTATGTATGTATACATGTATATGCATGTATGTATACATATACATATGTATACATACATGTATACATACATGTATACATGTATGTATGTATACATATGTATACATGTATACATATACATATGTATGTATGTATACATGTATGTATGTATGTATGTATACATGTATGTATAATGTATATATGTATATATGTATATATGTATATATGTATAATACATATATGTATATATATATATACATATATGTATATATACATATATACATATGTATATATGTATATATGTATATACTATATGTATACTATATGTATATGTACATATATGTATATGTATATGTATATATTGTATATTGTATATGTATACATTGTATATGTATACTATGTATATTGTATATTGTATATTATATATGTATATTGTATATTGTATATGTATATATTGTATATTGTATATGTATTATATTGTATATTTCTATATTGTATATGTATATATATATATTGTATATATATTGTATATATATTGTATATTGTATATATATTATATTGTATATATATTGTATATATATTGTATATTGTATATATATTATATTGTATATATATTGTATATATATATATATATATATTATATTGTATATATATTATATTATATTATATTATATATATTATATTATAAATTATATTGTATATTGTATATATATATATTGTATATATAATTGGACATTATACATTGTATAATGGACATTATATATTGTATAATGGACTATATTGTATAATGGACTATATTGTATAATGGACTATATTCACTATATATTGTATAGTGAATTTTTATATTGGACGGTGACACACACACACACATTATATATTGGACGGTGACACACACACACACACACACACACACACACACACACACACACACACACACACACACACACACAAACACACACAAACTAACAGATGGGACTACATAAACGAAAAACTACATCTGTGCATAACGTGAAAGTTTAACTAGAGTTTGGCGAGTAAACTCTTCATAATTAAGAAAAATAAATTACTTACCTGTGGAATGTTTTCCCAGAACCTTTCACAAGTCGATTTGTACAGTTTATTGCAGCACAAGAAGGCATATTGCTGATATTTGTTGAACATTCACACTGCTCATGTTAACAATAGGCCTATCTGTACGCAGAAAGCGGAGGTGTCTTGCGCTAACTAAAATGGCTGCCGCGTTGCGGCGGAGGGGCCACACAGCGACCTGCATAGTTCTTCTACGTCAATTTGAGTTCTGTGGTTATAACACACTTTTTCAAGATGGTTAACTTGGTGCTCCAAAGAAAAATACTCGAAAAAGGCTTACCAATATGGTGGGCCGCCATCTGGTGGGTTATTAAGCCGCCATTTTGTGTTGGCCTACTCAAACGTGCCTTGCCTTGGAAACATGATCAATTATATCATTACATAATTGAAGCATATCATCAAAATCTGGATTCGGACATGAGGATTAGATGCTGTAGACTAAATAAATGTCCAAATCTGGAGTGAAATCTGACAAAATTTACCATATACTGTATAGCGATTTTATACATAAGTGTATATATTCATATATTTGAGCGAGGCTGTGATTCTGCTTAGTTTTTTTGATTCTTTCTCTGCCTCACTTTCTTCCCACGGAGGTATATAATAAACTGGAGAGCCAATGACGGCTGTCGGCTGAAGCTAGCGGAAGTTGCTTGGCGGCCATATTGGGAAGCCGATTGTGTCTGCGTCCGTGTTTGATCTCACGATCGTTTGAGTTTTATGGAGAACAACTCAGTTGCTTTTTAAAAGATTTAGAGCTGAGCCGGATCCCATTTTGTACACTTTCTTGGCATTTCCCCCCCGAAGCTTTGTTGTAATAATATTTAACAAAATGTTTAGTCTTTGAAACAATGTTACAATACGTCCAACGCAGTCACATCTATTTCTAATTAGAACCCCAATCTAATGAACGAAGCTTCTAAGCATTCGGCTCAGCCCTAAAAACAACTTAATGAGTATTAATGGTTCACCTTTTCTTTTCTTTCCAAATAGGTTACAGCTTTGAGGAAAGCGCCAGTGGCCAGGTCTGTCATCCAAGAAGATACACCAGAACCTCAAGCCACTACTCAAGATCCTGAACCTGAGGTGGGACCCTCATTTCAGACCACAGATCACTCCTACTCCGTCACAAGTCCACTGGTATTGAAGCACAAGCTCGATGAAGCAGTCCACAAGCTGGACAACTTTCGAAAAAAATTAAAAGTGAGTCAGCAACACAACAGAAGGTTAGCCAGAAAAGTGGAGTCCCTGAATACCATCGTGGAAGACCTGAGGGAGAATGGGATGGTCACCGACAATTGTATTGAAATGCTCAACACAACATTCTCTGGTGTGTCAAAAGCTATTGTGAGCAGAATGCTGAAGAACAAAGGCAGCGGCAAACGCTCGAGAGATGAATACGATCCAGTCATCAAAGCTTTCGCACTCACTCTTCAATTTTATTCTGCTAAAGGATACGACTATGTTCGAGAGACATTCGACTTGGCACTGCCAAGTCCATCCACAATCCGGAAATGGTACAGCGCAATTGATGGTTCACCTGGTTTTAGTGCAGTTGTATTCCAAGCACTAGAGAGCCGGTTTAAAGCAGAGAAGGAGACTGGCAAGAGAACACTGTGTAGCCTGATGTTAGACGAGATGGCCATCATGAAGGCAATTGACTTTTTAGGGGACAAGGTATTGGGGTACGTCGACATCGGAAACGGAGTCCAAGATGACAGTGCTCCCCAGGCCAGCAACGCACTGGTTTTCATGCTGGTTGCACTGAATGACAGTTGGAAAGTGCCTGTAGCATACTTTATGATAAATGGATTGTCGGGGAAGGAACAGGCGAATTTGGTGACACAATGTCTACTAAAATTGCATGATATCGGTGCAGAGGTGGTTTCCTTAACTTGCGATGGACCGTCCGCTCATTTGACAATGTTACGTGAGCTAGGTGCCGACATCACGCCGCAGAATGTGAAACCAACATTTCCCCACCCAGCAAATCCCGAAAAGAAAATTTGTGTTGTACTCGATGCATGTCACATGCTTAAACTTGCAAGAAACTGTCTTGGATCCATGAAAATGATGGAGGATGGCAACAAAAAAGTCATCGCGTGGAAATACATCCAGGCACTCTTTGATCTGCAGAAGAGGGAAGGCTTGCGTCTGGGAAATAAGCTCTCCCGGAAACACATCGAGTGGAAGAGCAATGTCATGAAGGTGGACACAGCTGCTCAGACATTGAGCACTAGTGTGGCAGATGCAATTCGGTTTTGCAGGGACACTTTGCAACTATCAGAATTTCAGGGCAGTGAGGCTACCTGCCAATACATTGAAACATTGGACAAACTGTTTGACATTCTAAATTCTCGCAATCCATTGGCACGAAACTACAAGGCACCACTCATGACATCACGAGAAGGACTTTTCCTGCCATTCCTGGATACTGCCTACAGTTACTTGTCCAACATCAAAAACATGAATGGTCAAGTTATGACCAATACGCGTTTGAAAACCCCCTTCATTGGTTTCATGATCTGCATAGAGAGTGTCAAAATTTTGTATTTCACATATGTCAAACCTGCCTCATCTCCCCTGCGATACCTGCTCACGTACAAAATGAGCCAAGACCACATTGAACTTTTCTTTGGAGCGGTCCGCATTGCATGTGGAAGTGGGAATAACCCAACGGCCCGGCAGTTTGTTGCCGCATATAAGCGCCTCTTGATGCGACATGACATCAAGTCTGCAAGTGGGAACTGTTCTGCACAGGACTCAACCAGAATCCTGAATGCGGCCTCCTTCAAGTGCGTTGCAAAGCAGGCTGTGCCTGACGAGAGTCACGACATGTTGGTGGCCAGACGATACGACCTGGAGTTGAGATCGCCGGCAAAAGAGGACCACGACTATGCGGATATTCCAAATTTTGAGCAACTTTCCATCTTTACAGAGTCATGTGTTGGCTATATTGCCGGCTATGTGGTGAGGATGGTGAGGAAGACTCTGAAGTGTAGCCAATGTCTTTCTGCATTGACCAGTAACAACGAAGAATGGCAAACCACACCAATGTACAGCCTGATTGTTACCAAGAACAGGGGTGGCCTCATAGTTCCCTCGCACAGTGTTGTTCGTGTCTGTGAGGCGACTGAACGCTGTGTCAAGAGGCTCCTGGCTGTAAGCAATGGCAAAATGCCTCGTGAAAGTGGGATAAGAGTGGCAATTTCCACTTCTGTCCTTTCTGAGGTCGGTCGGTCTACATTTGCTTCCTTGGATCGGCACATGTTTGACTGTGAGGCAGACAGCAACCATGTGTTTGCTTTAATACATTCTGTATCACAATCATACAGCAAGATACGTTTCCATCATGTTGTGAGAACACTCGATGATGACATGAAGGAAGAGCGCATCAGGAAAAAATATTGCAAACTGGTCCTGTTTGCTCACCAGTGAGGCAACACCAGAGCAAGCTGAAATATAAGAGCGACCTCATCTCTACATGGTGTGGGTGTGTTTTGTGGGTTAACTGTGAATTGTGTGGGTTAACTACATGACAGCGTTTCATGTCATTTATGTGACTGACTCACTGTTGATGTGTTGCTGACCCATGTCAGTGTAGAATAAACTCTGGTTATCATTATATCTGCGTGGTTTCTAACATCTCGGTAATAGAAACATACACATCTTAGTTACAATATAATGACTGAATTAAGTAACATCATATAACATGACAACAAATCAGATCTTTATATTGAGGAATATTATAGAACAAGCCAAAGAATGGCAAACGACGATGTACCTCAATTTTATAGATTTCTAGAAAGCTTTCGACTCCTTGCCCAGAGAAAGTCTGGGTCATAATGAAGAAATACAGCATACCTGGAAAATTAGTGAACCTTGTAAAAGCCCTTTACCAAGACTTTCAATGTGCGGTCGTCGACCAAGGTGAAACAACAGAATGGTTCAAGGTGAAGACAGGAGTTAAACAGGGGTGTAACATGTCAGGATTCTTATTCCTACTAGTGGGTGATTGGGTCATGAGAAGAACGATAAAGAACATCGAGCGGTAATTTTGGGCACTTTTTTTTCAAACAAGCTCTAAACCATTGGATTCCCCAGGAAAAATGCGTCTAGAACCAACTTCAAACTTAATGAACACCATTTCCTTAAAGAACGGGATTCTGAGCCCGAATATCAGTTCAAATATTAGTATTCTATATTAATTAAATAGTCGGCGGTCCTAAAATTCGCTCCAGCTGCATCATCAGTGCGCCACGCCTTTGCTTTGACAGGCTTACGATCGGCTTCCCAATATGGCCGCCAGACTATTTCCGGTGGCTTCACGGCGGCTAATGCTGCGAGGTGGCCAATTGGCTCTCCATATTATATACCTCCGTGTTTCTTCCTCTCTGCCTCAATTTTTTTATTTTACTTCATAATAATTTCAAATTTAATTCATACTTCCATGGGATAGGGTGTCAATCCACTGTACCTGCGATCTGTTTTTAAAATGCTCTATAGAAGATGTACCCAGATTGCATATAAATTGGAATATGATTAACCACCACTTGGTGAACACTATTCAGTCTGCTTTTGCAAGCCATGGCATCACAGTAGACAGAGCTCCCTTTTTGTTGTTATTCAGGCTGCTTTTGCAAGCCATGGCATTACAGTAGACAGAGCTCACATTTTTGTGTGATACACTTTCATTGTATTAAGAGATAGTTATAATAATGTACCGACAAAAATATTCTTATTTAAAAAAAACAACAATATATATACACATACATTTTTTATATATATATATATATATATATATATATATATATATATATATATATATATATATATATATATATATATATATATATATAACACAGTTTGTGTGTGTGTGTGTAATGTTACCGATAGACTCCTAAATGGAGAGGCTCACGTACTTGATATTTGGCACAGACATGGCCATTGAGCCTGGGAAGAACATGGCCGACCTAAAAATTTATTTCATAATATTTTTTTACCATTTTTTTACCTCAGCGCATTTCAGCGAGGAATAATATCTGACCGGTGGCAGAGCAGCGCGCTGATTCGCTCAGAGCGATCACGTGATGTTCCTTGCCGCCATTAACTCGGTTACGCGTTCGCACGTATTTCAGAGCGAAAAGCGATTGCGTTTTTTCACATTTCAGCGAGGAACATTGCCAGTCACACCACATAGGTTTTTTTTTCTTTCATCTTTAGATCACACCACATCGGCCTCTGGTTTTTTGTTTTTTTTACTGCTTCTCCACAAGTCTAGCTCCCTCCGCTCTCTCAGCTCCTCCAGGATGTACCTGTTCTCTGGTGTTGGGCTAGCGGCTAGGGTGCCAGCTTAGGATTACCAAGGATGCTGGGTTCGAATCCTGGTCGATTACTGAATTAACGCCAGGGGGGTTGACTCAGCCTGTCATCCTTCCGAGGTCGGCAAATTGAGTACCAGTACACTGGTAATTCCCTGTTTATCGTAAAAAGGCGACAAACAGGGTTGGCGGCAGGAAGGGTATCCGGCCGTAAAACATTGCTTCAAAAAAGGGGACCAAAAAACAACAACAACCACGGTCCCTGAAAAGGCCAACCCCCGCTTTGCGGGGGGAAATGGCCTCTAAACGGTGGTTTTTAGATCCATATTTTTTGCCATAACGTAGCGCATTATGGCTCTCTCGAGCTTGAGTTAGCCAATCACCTGGGAGCATGAGGCCACGTTGGCCACGCCCACGACACTACGCAGAGTTGCAATCGTGCGTTTGCGTCGTTTCTTACCACGTGTAAACGTGGTATTTTGTCTACGAGTATTTTGAATTTGGTATTTTGAATTTGTCTACGAGTGAGTGACTGGAAGACTGACTGTGATAAAGGCAATGGCACCGAAGAAAAGAAATTTGTCACGTTCAACCTCCCGAGCAAGGAAAATCGCTGATTGGAGACTCCATGAAGCCGATGAAGGTACTTTTCCCCATCGACAAGCCAATCAAGAACGTGTCTCTAGATTCAGACAGCGAGAGACAGAAGATGAGACAGAGGCACGTCTAAACGCCAATCAACAATGTCTGGCGAGGGCCAGACAGCGAGAGACAGAAGATGAGACAGAGGCACGTCTAAACGTCAATCAACAATGTCTGGCGAGGGCCAGACAGCGAGAGACAGAAGATGAGACAGAGGCACGTCTAAACGCCAATCAACAATGTCTGGCGAGGGCCAGACAGCGAGAGACAGAAGATGAGACAGAGGCACGTCTAAACGCCAATCAACAACGTCTGGCGAGGGCCAGACAGCGAGAGACAGAAGATGAGACAGAGGCACGTCTAAACGCCAATCAACAACGTCTGGCGAGGGCCAGACAGCGAGAGACAGAAGATGAGACAGAGGCACGTCTAAACGCCAATCAACAACGTCTGGCGAGGGCCAGACAGCGAGAGACAGAAGATGAGACAGAGGCACGTCTGAACGCTAATCAACAACGTGTGGCGAGGGCCAGTCAGCGAGAGACAAAAGATGAGACAGAGGCACGTCTAAACGCCAATCAACAAAGTGTAGCGAGGGCCAGACAGCAGGAGACAGAAGAACAGCGCCAAAAACGACTCAACAACTGGCAACCATCAGGCAGACGGCAGCTGGCCATTGCATAGGAGAAGGCTGCATTCAGTTACAATCCGAACACTGACTACTCCTCAAACGTTGATATTGGCTCCATGTCGTTCACCTGTCAGTTTTGCCATGCCTTGAAATGGAAGGGAGAAACACCAGGAATGTGTTGCAGGGGAGGCAATGTCCTTTTGCCTTCTCTCCAATCTCCACCGGAACCTTTGAAAGAACTACTTCAATCAACTACGACTCAATCCAGACACTTCCTGAAGGAAATCCGTAATTACAACTCTTCGTTCCAAATGACTTCGTTTGGAGCAGATCGCGTCGTCATTGAGCAAGGATTCATGCCTACATTCAAGGTGCAAGGCCAGGTATACCACCTCATTGGCTCTATCCACCCTCAACCAGGTGAGCAACCGAAATTTTTACAAATCTATTTTATGGGTGACCACCGAGAAGAAGCTCCATCCTTCGGCGCACGCCGGGCGACAACAAGTACGAGGCGCTCAAACATCTCCTCATCGCCACGTTCTGGCTCCGGAGATCAAACGGGCCGACCGCCTCCTGGACCTTCCCGCCCTCGGCGACACACGACCATCCATCCGGATGGATTCCATGCTGTCCCTGCTCGGAGACCAGCCCCCGGATTTCTTATTCCGGGCACTTTTCCTATGCCAGCTACCTGCACAGGTATGCCTCGTGCTGGCCGGTTCCAAAATAAAGGAACCCTGCGCCCTGGCTGGAGAGGCCGACAAGTATTTCGCGGCCTGCGACACGCGGTCGGTGTGCGGTGCTGCCGTAGTGGATCCCGGCACGGAGGCTCCACCGCTCCCGACATCCCTCGTGGCCGCTGCTATGCCCTGTCCACTACCGCCACCGCCACCACCACCGCCGCCGGCACGGCCACCGCGGCCATTACCGCCGCAAACCTGGTGCTACTACCATGCCAGGTTCGGCCGCCAGGCTAAAACGTGTCGCCCGCCGTGCTCTTTTGACGGGTCGGGAAACGACCAGCACTCACTTGCGGCCATGAGCATCGGCCATTCCGGCAGCCTCCTTTTCATCACAGACACCTTGTCCGGGCGCCGTTTTCTTTGCGACACAGGAGTGCAGGTAAGCGTCCTCCCCGCCTCCTCGTCCGACAAGCAAACCGCGGGCCGGGGCCCCGCTTTGCTTGCCGCCAACGGTACACCCATCCGCACTTCGGGAAGCGTTGCCTCTCACTGCGGTTCGGAGGGCAGCGCTTTCAATGGTCGTTCGTGACCGCCAGCGTGCCAATGGCACTGCTCGGTGCGGACTTCCTATGTGTGAATGGGCTGTTGGTCGACGTGAAGCGCAGACGGCTCGTCCAGGCCGAAACCTTTAGCTCGCTCGCTTGTTCGCTGAGCGGCTCGTTGAGCGGCTCACTGAGCGGCTCACCAAGCGGCTTCCTGGAAGGTTCCGTCCCGGCGAGTTTAGTTTGCACGCTTCCGGCAGCGGACGACTTTACCCGCCTCCTTGCCAGTTTCCCGGCCCTCACGCAGCCCACCTTCTCAGCGGTGGCTGTTAAACACGGGGTGGAGCACCATATCCCCACGGTCGGGCCGCCGGTCTATGCCCGGGCACGCCGACTTGAGCCCACGAAGCTCGCGGTGGCGAAAGCGGAGTTTGCCACGCTGGAGTGGCTGGGGATCGTACGTCGCTCCAACAGCGCTTGGGCTTCTCCTCTGCACGTTGTGCCGAAGCCCGGCGGAGGATGGCGGCCGTGCGGGGACTACCGCCAGCTCAATGATGCCACCACCCCCGACCGCTACCCAGTCCCACATATCCACGACTTTTCCATCCGGTTGGCAAACACGACCGTGTTTTCCAAGGTGGACCTCATCCGGGGCTACCACCAGGTCCCTGTCCAACCAGACGACGTCCCGAAGACGGCCGTCATTACCCCTTTCGGCCTCTTCGAGTTCCTGAGAATGCCTTTCGGGTTGAAGAATGCGGCCCAGGTGTTCCAACGGCTTATGGACAGCGTCTTGCGCGACTTACCTTTCCTGTTTGTCTACCTGGACGACATCTTGGTCGTGAGCGTGTCACGGGAGGAGCACCTGCTCCACCTCCGCATGCTCTATGAACCCCTGGGCCAGCATGGCCTAATCATCAACCCTGCCAAGTGCCGTTTCGGCATCACCACCATCGACTTCTTGGGGTACCGCATCACCAGGCACGGGGCCGTCCCTGTACCGGCCAAGGTGGAGGCGGTCAGGGATTTCCTGCGGCCCCGCACGATCAAGGGGCTCCAGGAGTTCCTGGGCATGGTAAATTTTTACCACCGCTTCGTGCCCCACGTCGCCCAGCTCCTCCGCCCCTTGCACGAGGCCCTCCGGCGCAAGCCGGGCAAAGGTGACATCGCCTGGTCGGCGCCGATGACCGCGGCGTTTGTGGGCGCAAACCTGGCCCTGGCCAACGCCACCATGCTGGCGCACCCGGCGCCCAATGCACCGATCGCCCTCACCACCGACGCGTCGGACTACGCGGTGGGCGCGGTGCACGAGCAGTGGGTGCGTGGTGCTTGGCAACCACTGGCGTTTTTTAGCCGGCAGCTTCGCCCGCACGAACGCCGCTATAGCACCTTCGACTGCGAGCTGCTCGGGCTCCACTTGGCGGTCTGACACTTCCCCCATCTGCTGGAGGGCTGCCCGTTCACGGCTTTCGTCGATCACAAGCCCCTTGTATTCACAATGGCCAAGGTCGCCGAGCCATGGTCGGCACGGCAGCAGCGTCACCTCGCTGCCGTGTCCGATTACATGACGGACATCCGTCACGTGGCGGGTAAAGACAACCGGTGGTGGATTGCCTTTCTCGGTCCGTCGTGCTCGCGGTCCACCTCAGGGTCGACTATGCCCGGATGGCGGAGGACCAGACGGCCGAACCTGGCGTCCAGGCCTTGCGGACCGCCGTCACGGGCCTCCGCGTCACTGAGGTGCCATTCGATGCCGCGGGTGTGGCCCTCCTATGCGACGTCTCCCTCGGCCGGCATCGCCCCATCGTGCCCGCTGGCTGGCGGCGCCCAGTTTTCGACGCCATCCACGGCCTGTCCCACCCGGGCACAAAGGCATCCCAGAAGCTCGTCTCGGCGAAGTTCGTCTGGCATGGCCTCCGGAAGGACGTCCGCGACTGGGCCAGGACGTGCCTCGCGTGCAAAGGTCCACCGCCACACCCAGGCCCCGTTGGCCCCGTTTGCGGTGACCGAGCGTCGGTTCGACCACGTGCACATCGACTTGGTGGGACCTCTGCCCCCCTCGCGGGGGTTCACCCACCTCCTCACCATGGTGGACCGCACCACACGGTGGCCGGAGGCCATCCCATTGGCGGCAACGTCTGCGGCTGATGTGGCGCAAGCCTTCATCGCCACTTGGGTTGCCCGGTTCGGTGCCCCCTCGGACATTTCGTCCGACCGCGGCCCACAGTTCACCTCAGAGCTCTGGGCCGCGGTGGCGCAAGGGCTCGGGGTGAAACTACACTGCACCATGGCCTACCAGCCCCAGGCCAATGACCTGTGCGAGTGCTTTCATCGCTCAATGAAGGCCGCGCTCCGGGCCAGCCTCCGTGACGACGGCTGGGTCGACAGACTCCCCTGGGTCCTGCTGGGCCTCAGGACGGCGCCCAAGGACGACCTGCGCGCGTCCTCGGCAGAGCTCGTCTTCGGGCAACCACTGCGGGTACCGGGTGAATTTATCCCCGACTCCACGGCTCCTTGGTCCGCGGCGCAACAGCGCTCCGCCCTTCAGGAGACCGCCCGGAGGTTCGCCCCTGTGCCGACGGCACACCACGGTTGCCCGCCTTCCCACGCCGCCCCGGAGCTTCACACGGCAAAGTACGTATTCATCTGGCACGACGCCCACCGGGCACCGCTACGCCCCCGTACGACGGGCCCTTCCGCGTGCTGGAGACCGGGGACAAATTTTTCACCATCGACATCGGCGGTGCCCCGGATCGCATCTCCGTGGACCACCTCATGCCGGCCCACCTCGATCCGGACCACCCCTGCTAGCAGCTCTGTCTCCGCGTCGAGGCCGCCCCCCGATGGTCGGACCCCCGGCACCCCCTAGCCCCGCCGTCCCGCTACCCCCCAACCCTGCACCCATCGCCAGGGGGCGTTTCGGCCAGGTCATCCGGCTTCCCCGCAAACTCACCCTTCAGGTGTGCGGGAATTCTGGGGGGGCGCATGTGGCGGGCACAAGGGGCAATAATTCCGTGCACCAGTGGGTGGCGCGAGCGTCCAGGCGGGGAGCGAAAGCACATGCCCCGCCTTTCGACCGATCGGCCACGCCCGGGGACTAGGCGTGGCCTCGGCACATAGATGCAGGCTCAAAGCTCGAGCCCGCCCAGTGCTGAAGTACGAGCTTTGAATAAAGACTCTTTGTTATACCAACACGTTGTGGCCTACCTCTCTGGCAATCGAGTCGTGTGTGCGCAGCACCACAATATATATATTGTATATATATATATGTATGTATATATATATATATATATATGTATACAGTATATATATATATATGTATATATATATATATATATATATATATATATATATATGTATATATGTATATATATATATGTATATATATATGTATATATGTATATATATATATATGTCAGAAACCACCTTTTCTGATCGAAGTAGAGTTCCACCAACAGGCTTGAGAATGACGAGACCTTTATTAAAATAACACTTTATACGGATCCGGAGGAGACAGACATCTACAGCAAGCTACAGCAAGAACATGCCAAGTCAAGCCTTCCTGAAAACACATTGATTCTCATTCATTTATATATGAATACGATTATCAGAAAATCTCCGAGAGAACAAAGCGACTGGCGAGAGTCCCTCCCCGTCATTCCTAGCCCCCACCGTTATCCGCTCTGTCATTCGGGGGAGTGCAGCACGCACCTTATCATTCGGACCAGATGTGATTTCAAAACTCCGACGAGGCAGAAAATATAACTCATTAAAGGGAGGGTGCATTCTTGGCTTTGACAAACCCATAAAGTATATGGGTTTGTTCAAAATGAGTAATTCAGAGCATGTTTATACAGAGTCAAGCGTCGCTGTGATTAATACAAAATATATATGGTTCACGATAGGTTTTATGTCTGCAACCTAAACATTCTGCTAGTGTTACGCAAAATCACGCGCATGTGAGCGTTCTCCTGCCCGCGGCTCGAGGCGCCGTCTGAGAATCATGATAGGGATTTTACGACCGGCCTTATCTAGCCTCGAAAGTGCACACGTATACAATTTGTCCAACACGACTGAAGCGAGCCTTTCCTCATTTTAAATGAAAGCGAAGCAAAAACCTCATTGTAACTCAGGCGTCACTGTCATTAAACAAAACAGTTAATGTTTTTGGCAATTTATCAAAGGATTTATGTCTACGATTCAAGCAGCCTACCTAAGGTTCGAATACATTTTATTAACTCATGAAATAACATTATAGAACAGCATTTTATAACATAGCTTACGTGGTAATACGTCAGTCAACCGGCATTTATAATTGAGCATTAAGCAGTAACAAATCTGAGACCTGACATTCCTTCCTCTTGTCTCGTCGAGACAAAGTATCTCAAGAGACAACGTGCCACATCGGGCTTTATTGAAAGACCATCGTGTAATGCGGGTATCTCCCAAGGGCATACCGTGCGCCCATAGCGCCTCGCCCGTGCATTTGGGGAACGTGTCGTGTGGTGCGTGCTTGGAGCCTGAGGGCTCAAAACATGAAAGTTCATTAACGTTTCGGATCCACAACGAAGACGTCTGGTCCAGATGAGGTTCTGCTCCGCCAGAGGGTGCATCACTTCCCCTGCGGAACTGGCTCCCCCCACCCTTTGCAGACGCAGTCCTTGCAGATCTTCGAAGTTAATCAACGGTCATGCCCATGAGGTCCCTCACGTGTTGCTGTTCTGGGGAATACAAAATGTCGTCAGTATCTTGTGTCTCAATTTCCTGGTCAGGGTACAGAGCGTAAAAATCCGAATCCGAATCACTTGAAGCAAAGAGATCCGCAACATGTGGATCAAAGAGATCCGAAACATTTGAAGAAAAGAGAGGGACTTCCTTTATGTCAAAGTCTCCCATGGGCGCCTGGTCGGCTTGCGGGTCTAGGACATCCGCGTCGGGTCCCTCAACCGCCAGACCCAGCGTCGCAATCAGATCCATAGTTGGGTCAGAAGGGGGCGTGCAGCTGTCAGCTTGTAATACATAAGAGGCGTTAGCCAGTACACGCAAGGGGTTTATAGCACAAGTATCACAGTCATCACAGACACCGTTACAGGCAGCAGCCAGTTCCCACATGGGATCAACATAAGTATCACAGTCATTACAAAATTCAATGCAATTTTCTGGAGCGCCGGTCACGTCTGCCTTGTTGAAGGACCCGTTCAGGTCGACGGCCTCTGTGGTCAGAACCATAGTCGTTGTCGGCGGCTTCTTCAATTTCCATCCTGTAAAATACTTTCTCATACATAGGAGGACTAGAGATTTCATTAGTGCCCCCCAAATTACTACCCCAATTATCACAGCCAGTGCGGTCAATAACCACTTCACTATGGTGCCCGTCCATCCCTGGAACCAGTCAGTGAGCCAGCTAAATGTATAAGAATTTTCGCGCGCGATCCGATCGATCGTCAGGGCGTGGCTAGTTTCCCTTAGTCTCACTATTGCGGCTGACACTCCTTCAGATGGATCGGGTATGTAAGTGCAACATTTTCCCTCTATTATTCCGCATACCCCTCCTTTCTCTGCCAAGAGCATGTCCAAAGCCACCCGATTCTGCATCACCATTGTACGCATGTGAATCACCGTATCCAATAGTATGTCATGAGCCGTAGCGGTGTCGTTTGCCACCTTTTCTAGGGCCAAAGCCAATTTATCTATCCGGAAACTATCCATGACTGTGCCCGCTCCTGGGAAGAAGAAACCAAACACCTTTTCCCATAGACTCCCGTGTAGTTTAGTGGTTCCATCTTCGTTCATGACTGACCTCTTATAACGCCTGTCCAAGGACTTTGGGTCTAGCTCATCCAGTATCTCAACGTCAGGAAGGACTGAACCCAGATAACATGTGCCCCCCCAATTATTTGGTAAATAGGGGTAAGCCTTGTCGCCGCATATAAACATTGTCCCATGGGGTGGGACCAGGTGGGTGGATAAGCACTGGAGTCCCTTTACCACCCCATTAATCCTACTAACCCCCCTAGAGAATGTTATAGCCGTTATGTTGTGGTTGTGTTTATCTTGCAGTACTATTCGTAATGTAATCCCCGAGCTCCCTTGTCCCAGCTTCCCGGGGAGAGTGTAGGCGCATTCTGATTCTCCCATACGCAAGTGGCCGGAACCCTGGAGGCAGACCTTCCCTTTCTGTGGTTTGACCCAGACGGGGGCAGGCCTCTCGGCCACATGGGCAATCATTGACGGGCGATAATTAAATTGTCGATTGCAACTCTTGCCGTTGTCAACCCCTTCTCTTTCCAGCGTGGTGACTAAACATGGGGAATCGATAGGTTGTGAGCAGAGGTCATTGAGGGACAGAGGTAGCACTATCATGTGTATTCCTGTGGTGCCTGCTTGGGGAAAGTGCATGCACGACCAGCAGTGTGTCCTATTTTGAATTGTTGCCACCTCCCTGGCCACTTTCCAATATGTGTTTTCACCCTTCTTTGGGGCCTTATTCTGGGGTTGTGGCGTGAGTATGTATTCGATGCATGGTATGTAGTTCTTTTCGCCACCGGCCGCGCCAGGGGTCCAGACGCTGCACCGGACCTGCATGGTCATGTCTTTCCCTAGGCGTGTGCGTGTTTGTAGCTTAAAATCAGGGGTTCCCCATTGGTATCCTGGTTGGGCCAAGGTCTTAATGCTAGCTTGCCCGTCTTCCCGGAACTCTCGTTGCTTTTGTAGTACCATGCCAACGCGTCCAGGCCCTGCCGACAGTGCTAGCCAATTTATGTTCACCCAATTTGTGTGCAGGGCTTTCTGTTCGAAACATGGTAGTGATACTCTTTGTCCCCATGTTACGGTGAGGTGTCGGGTTTCGTTTTCGCATCTATTGGAATCGGAGTTTCCCCTAGCTGCTGTCGCTACCAATAGTATCGTACCTATGATTAGGCCCATCCTTACTGTGGTTGCTGTGGTGTAGTGTCTGGTGCTTGTATGGCCAACTTACAGTGCGTGGCGTGGATCCACAAAGTCTTGCCCTCGCAAAAGACTGCCGTTGGTGTAGTCAGCAACACCTGGACTGGTCCCTTCCACCTTGGTTCCAAGGCGTTCTTGCAGGTGAAGTGCTCCACGAACACCTGGTCTTTTTCCTCTGGTGGAACACCTGGTCCACAAGTCTCCTGGGAGCGCCTGGTCTACAGGTCTCCAATTCATAGATTCAATTCATTCAATTCATAGTTTCATAGAACACCTTTTCTCCAATTTCCTAATCCACTTTTTTCAAGTGGATCCAATTTTATCCAATATTCAATTTTTAAATTCAATCCCATTTAATCCAGTCCAATTCAAATTAAATTCAATCCTTCTCTCAGCATCCCATTACCTGTTTCCAACATCAATAAAAATAAAATTATAAAATTAATAAAAAATCAATCATCTCAACTCTCAAATCGAATCAAAAAATAAAAATAAACGAAAATTACTTCAGCGAGAGTTTCAACTAGAATTAACACAAACAAACCACCATTAACCTCCATTAACACAAACAAACCACCATTAACCTCCATTAACCTCCCCCTATTATTTATTTATTTTCACGAATAAACAAATAATAGAAATAACCTGGTCTACTTCCAATTTCAATTCTGGTCAGTTCTGGTGTCTGGTCACACACAATGTTTTCCTCACCCACTGTGATTCGCTCAAAATAGATTCTCACTGTTATGTCTGAAATTCGTCTCATGAAAACCCATTCAAGAGTCCGGTGTGACAGACAGCCAAACACATAGACACGCCGAAGACCCCAGGGTACCCATCAAACTAGCTTGTCCCCAGATCCACAACACAGCGAAACATGTAAGTTTACTAAAATAATCACTTACTCATAACTAATACTCATACCACTAATTACTCATAATAACTCATAATTACTTATGTAATTACTCATACCAATACTTACTTAAAATAATGTAATATCCCAATCTTCACCCTTTATGCAAATCGAAGCACCCCGGACAACCCACAACCAATATCAACCACTGTAGCCGCCTTCCCCTCCAGGCAGCCACACACAGCCACATACATCTCCACCCACGTCACACAAGACAACAGCCAACCAGTGTGTCCACCACACAGAAACCTTTGGCAATGCAACAACCGAACACCCAGACAACCAACAACAAAACCCAATCCATCTCCATGGCTCATCCAGTAGTTCCAACTTAATCCAGCTTCACATACCGATTTCCCCAAAAACTCGTGAAACTTCACCCCCATTCTGGAAAAACCCTGGACTAAACCCTGACACCCTAAATAACTTCAGACCCATCTCCAATCTACCCTTTCTGTCAAAAGTTTTGGAACGTGCTGTGGCCACTCAACTCAAACATCACCACTCTGCCAATAACCTGTATGAAACATCCCAATCCGGATTCTGCTCCAGCCACAGTACTGAAACTGCTCTCCTCAAAATCACCAGCGACCTTCTCTCTCCTCTGACGCCGGCAACCTCAACATTTTCATCCTCCTCACCTCGACGCCTCCTTTGACATCATCAATCACACCATCCTCCTCACCCTGTTTAGACCAGCTTGTGCCTATTAAACCCAAATTAGTTCACCCCCAAGCCTACAAGGACCACCTACAGCACTGCAAAGATGTCCTCTACTCCACCTACTACCCTCAAATTATCCACTCTGGCTCCGGAATCCCAAAAGCACTCTTCTCTACAATAAACAAACTAAATAAACAAACTTTACAACGTGAACAAACTCCTCAGCGCCCTGGATACCGCCACCTGTCATTCAGAGTAGACAACAGCATCTCCTTTCTGGCTTTCAGCATCTCCTTTCTCCTTTCTGGCATCCAAATAAAATTCTGGCTTCAAATCAACTTCCTCGAACTTAACTATGATAAATCTAAATTAATCTTCGTTTGCCCACAACCACTCATAACTTTGCCCCCCAAAAAACAAGTCACATTCTTTGTATATTGCCAACATTGTTCATCGTTTAAGTATCATCCAGAACTAAATTTTTTATAAACCATCAACTTGTAGATGCATTTATTTATATCCCATTAACCCAAGAACTCTCAATTGCTTGGTTATATTTTAGTAATGTCATATATCCATATTTCTTTTCCAAAATGTTCCTGATATACACATTAATCCCATCTGTCTTTGTTTCCAGATCAACTCAAATCAGGAAATCAACACAAATCCTTATTACCTCCAATCAATTCAAAATTAAATCAACAATTCAAAACCAGATCGGATCAGCGATCAGAAATCACTTTTCCAATCAACACATTCCAAGCAACAATTCATTCAAAGACCAAGCTTAAAAACACAACTCTCATCTTACTGTGACAAATAAGCAACCAACCTACTTCACACTAAACAAATAACTTTTCATCACCCCTTTCTTCTCCACCGCCTCTTACACTTAAACAGATCATAATTACTCACTCATACACTATTGCCCATCACCCAGTTGCCCCAGACCCAAACACAGGTTTGAAATCCCAGTAGGTTGTTCTTCAATCCCAACCATCATGTGATCCCAACATCTCTCCATTTATTTCGTTCCTCATGGGGTTGGTGTTTTATGGCCTTTACCTCTTACCCAATCACACTGCACATTATTCCCCGTCCTTGATGGATAATTTTACATCCAGATGGGCACAGCATCCCATTTTTGGCGACCCAGCCCTAAAACAAGCCCCTGGACTCCTTGCAGGCTGGACCAAAACCCCCGGACCTGCCTCCATGGAACAATGACGCCTAAGCACTCAATTAGCCCTCCCAGTACCAAAGACTTACAATCAGACCGACAGACAGACAAATAACAGAGGCATGTCGCCAGCCCCAGCACAGGACATCCCCTTTCCGGGCAGGCACAATATAATCCACAGCATCGAAATGCCAATTTCTATCCGGAGCCTCGCAAAGCCAAAATCCATGCATGCGTGCTCCATCATGCAACCCGATCTGTACTCGGTGCGCCCGGCGCCCCCTATAATCAGTGAGTTATAATAACCACAATATCTCTGGCACCCAACTCGTGATACCACAATTTAATCCACGTTACTTGCATCTCTTCATCCTCACAAATGTCCTCCATTTAACGTGACTCAAATCCATCTTCTCCAGATTTAAGTCCTATATATCCTGTCGTTAAAGCAACACCCTGTAGACTGACTCCGCCTGTCGTTCTTCCAAGGTTAGTGAATTACCTCTGACCTTTCCCTTGCATATCTCGAACAAAGGTCAACTAAACTTTAAAAGGTCAAACTTCGAATTGGTCAACACAAATGCATCGATGCATCTTCCAGCCGCCACTCCGCACTGTACCTTACTGTATGAACAAGACTTCCTGTTGGAACTTGGCTCCGGAAATTAATTACTCTGTCTTGAAATCGTTTATTTTAGCCATCTTAAATAAATCCATCCATCTATCCATCTTATAAATCCATCTTAAATAAAAATCCATCTTATAAGTAACGTATTCGTCCTGTGACATTGCCTGGCATATATGTCGCAGCCGGCCACTATTCCGACATGGCTCGTCTGACATGAACGTCCGACATCCAGCAAAGTCGAAATGACCCACAATGCATTTGGGCACACATCCTCCTCTGAGAGTGGGCGAGTTATCGCCAGCACTCTGAGCAAATCTCATACAGCACACCCGTGACTCGCGGCTCGCTCGGCTCCTGTCTGAACACACAATATCCCTCTACCCAAACTTCCACGGAGCCGCACGGCGGAAACACAGGTTTGTACCACACTTTAGTTAAACGACCATTGCCAGGATTCTCGGATAGACGTTTAATTTCACAACACACATGACAAAAATCCGATTTAAATTCAGAGATCGCCGATCGACCTGGCACAACCATCTCAACGCGACGACGCCACGCCGCCCCCCCCCCCCCCCGTCTTGGCGCGCACCCTCGTGCCTCCACACGAATCCCAACACTCCCTGCACGCCGCTCTATTCGCGTTCGCGGCGGGGTTTACATCGCAAAAAAACAGGATCTCCGACGCTTGACCTCTCTGATCCAAAATGCACTATATGACACCAATTCCAAAGGTGAGCTGCCTCAGCGATACATCCCACACATACAATACACAATATCTGCCATTGAATGAACTCTTCAATTCAAGTAAAACACACATATTGATTCGAATTCTGCAACCATCTCCAAGAAACCGCTTCATATCAACAGTAGATCGACAAGGGCACTCCGGGTGCTTTCCTGACCCGATTTATATCAATTCGCTTCCCAAACAACTCCCAAACAGATGAAAATCCGGACTCAGTTCAGGACCTCGCCTGTTCTCTCGGATAGACGTTAAAATGGACATTCCCGGCCTGAATTTCCCCCAAGTCGAGCAGATCGCTTACAAAGTTTCACACCGAAACCCTCTGCTTTGCACATGACACACAGACAAACACATTGGCCAGACACACACGTCAATTAACATCCCAATATACATTCATTCCTCATTCATATACGAGTGAGTCTCCCATTCTTCGCGCGAAACTCAGATCGACTCAAATCATGCCTTTCTCCAGCCACTCCCAAACAATCTTTGCTCATTCATGTTACGTCTCTCATTCAAGGAAAAGGATTTTTGGGACGGGTTGGACGGGGGTTGGTTGAGGTGAAAGAAAAAAAAAAAAAGGAAAGGCAGGGCGGGGTGTTGGGGTGTTGCCTAGAGCCCTGGGACTGAGCTCAGGTCTTGGGGGGGTGGGGGGTCTTGGTCTGGTATCTGGTCCAGCGGCATCACTCGCTGATTTACTTGTTTAACTACCTCCTTAATTGTTTTGTCCTGAACTTTGCTTCCTGAACTTGCTTCCTTTGGCTCTGAAGCTTCAAATTCCTACAATGCAGCTCCTGCTTCAATTTTCAATATTTCAAAACCTAACCTGTCCTTCTCACCCTGTGGCCACCTGGCCCATTTCCTGTGAGCTTATTTATTTTCTCTTGTCCACCAGATCCTGGCCTGCTTTATCTGGACCTCTTGTCTAGAACTTAGTCTAGAGCTTCCTGGCTTGACCTCGTAGTTGTCACTACCTTCTTGTCAAACCTACCTGGTACCTACGCATTTCACCCTTCCTGGCCATGTCCCTTTGGCCGTCTAAGTTAACCACAGCCCTCCTTCCCTGGCATGCAATGGCATACCCCATCTTGTCTCTGGGCTGTTCCTTCCTGGAAAAATCTTGGCCACCCGGTTTCAACCTATATGGCTGTCCGACCTCATTTTCCCCTCCTGGTGCTAACTGTAACTTTAAGCTTACTGTTAAGTCCTTACTTGTATCCTTACTTGTTTATCCTGGCTTTAACAAAGCTACGTCATTCTGAGGCCTAAATGAGCCTCTACTTACAATTTCTGTTCGAGTGCAGACAGCGCGGAAGACAAGGAGACTGAACCCGCTCGAAGGAGGAAGGTACGAATTTGGAATAATAGCCCTCTGATATAAAACAACTCCCACCTTTAATCAAATCAACGTGCCGGCGCCGGCCTCAGGTCAGCCTTCCTCCTGTCCATCGGGCTCCGTTTCCCGTCCTCCGCGTCTGTTGACATCCGAGTCACGGCACCAAATGTCAGAAACCACCTTTTCTGATCGAAGTAGAGTTCCACCAACAGGCTTGAGAATGACGAGACCTTTATTAAAATAACACTTTATACGGATCCGGAGGAGACAGACATCTACAGCAAGCTACAGCAAGAACATGCCAAGTCAAGCCTTCCTGAAAACACATTGATTCTCATTCATTTATATATGAATACGATTATCAGAAAATCTCCGAGAGAACAAAGCGACTGGCGAGAGTCCCTCCCCGTCATTCCTAGCCCCCACCGTTATCCGCTCTGTCATTCGGGGGAGTGCAGCACGCACCTTATCATTCGGACCAGATGTGATTTCAAAACTCCGACGAGGCAGAAAATATAACTCATTAAAGGGAGGGTGCATTCTTGGCTTTGACAAACCCATAAAGTATATGGGTTTGTTCAAAATGAGTAATTCAGAGCATGTTTATACAGAGTCAAGCGTCGCTGTGATTAATACAAAATATATATGGTTCACGATAGGTTTTATGTCTGCAACCTAAACATTCTGCTAGTGTTACGCAAAATCACGCGCATGTGAGCGTTCTCCTGCCCGCGGCTCGAGGCGCCGTCTGAGAATCATGATAGGGATTTTACGACCGGCCTTATCTAGCCTCGAAAGTGCACACGTATACAATTTGTCCAACACGACTGAAGCGAGCCTTTCCTCATTTTAAATGAAAGCGAAGCAAAAACCTCATTGTAACTCAGGCGTCACTGTCATTAAACAAAACAGTTAATGTTTTTGGCAATTTATCAAAGGATTTATGTCTACGATTCAAGCAGCCTACCTAAGGTTCGAATACATTTTATTAACTCATGAAATAACATTATAGAACAGCATTTTATAACATAGCTTACGTGGTAATACGTCAGTCAACCGGCATTTATAATTGAGCATTAAGCAGTAACAAATCTGAGACCTGACATATATATATATATATATATATATATATATATATATATATATATATATATATATATATATATATATATATATATACACATACATATACATACATATATATATATATATATATATATATATATATATATATATATATATATATATATATATATATATATATATATATATATACACATACATATACATACATATATATATATATATATATATATATATATATATATATATATATATATATATATATATATATATATATATTGTTGCGGTTTTGAGTTTGTACAGTGAGTTTAATAAAGGTTAAAATTTGCCCCTCATAGTTAGTCACACAAGCAACATGTAGCCTCGCGATAGTATAGTTATGTCTTAGTATTTGTAAGCTTAGTTCCTTTCCATTTGTTAGTTCTGCGTTGAGTAGAGCCAAGAGAATAGGCCCTACTGTCACCGACAATCCAGCGTCTGTAGCCTCATGCCCTTTTGCGCCAACGTTGGGTTCATTTTGGGCATGTTGACACGAGGCAGGCTAGGAAGGTCAGGAGGACCGAGGCGGAGCGGCAGAAGCGCTGACGGTAAGCACGAGCCGCCAATCAGAGCTCAGAGGTGGTGGCGTCACAGGGCGTGGTGAGAGGGTTCGAGGGAGATCCAGAAGGTTCGGGGGGCGTAGCTATAAAGCCCGCTGCGCAAAGCCCTCGAAAGGACTTGCATGGGGGGACTTGCAAAGGACTCGCAGGACTGGCGCACACACAAGAGTAAGGACTGGATTAGCGGTGAAGTGCTTGCACGAGAACTCGCTCGCACTAACCCGCTCAGAGGATCGAGGAAGAGGAGTTGGCAGCGTGTGAGACTCTGCACAGATATGCGGGCGCAGCCAGACGCGCATGGACCGATATACAGCGCATTTGAGACGCGCGATTGAGAAAGGCTGAGTAATCGCCAGCCGCGCTAAAAGTCCCGCCCTTTGCCGTTCCGCCCCATCATCTGCCTTGTTCGGGAGACACGCTGCGAGTCCCTGCCTTCGCTTGCCACCATCTTCGCGGGACGTGCTGGGGCCATGGAGAGCCGGACGGGGACCTTCTCTGGACGACCACGTTGACGCGTTTGGGAACATCTACCCATCTGCAATTCCCTGTGTGAGTGTGAGACGGGCCCATTGTCTGGGGATAAGTTAAGATTGTTTCAGGCTGCGCTGTGTCTCTGCATCCTCGATCATTGTAAATATGTGTGGGAATAATTAAAACCAGTGTTCTTCCTTTTCCTGATTCGATCGTTCCTGTGATTTCCTTATTGACTAAGCGTGGCACGAATACAACCGCTCTAATCGGGTTCCAACATCTAGGTAACTGCCTGGACCACGTGTACGCAATCCGCTCAGCATACTCACATCACACGTGATTTATGCGAGGCTTGCTACCTCGTTTCCGTGGTGGCGCGGGTACTTAGGTACGAGCGAGAATTGGTCCCGAAACCCTACTTCGCGCTCGCCCGGGAAGGTCGTTTCAAGTCTCGGTTCCGCCAAGCCTAGCAAGACCAAGGGGCCTAATCCCCCCTTGGTAGGGGGTAAATGAGGGCGGCGTAGAACCACAACAATTGGTGTCGGGGAGTGGGATTGGACCCGGAGTGCGCTTCATGCACTTGAAATTGCGAGTGGACGAAATTTAGTTTTAAATTCAAAATTTTAAATTCGTGCCATGGCTAGCCAAAGCGGTCGAATGCCGGTGGGGGTAGAAGAGGAGGTAGATGAGGAATTAATGACCCAGGACCCATGGGAAGAATTGGGAGAAGAGGAGGACATTGATGAAGGGCCGGCAGTAGGGGAAGAAAATGGCGGTGCCTCGCACGTGGCAGCGAGAGCCGAGCCCGCGGCGCCAATGGATATGGGCATATTAATGGCACAAATCAAGGCATGCTTCGTGGTGCAAAGTAATGAAATGGGAGAAATGAAAAGATCGACTGGACAACCCTCCCATCTACTTTCTCAACAATCCTCTCCAAGAAGTTCTGTCGCTCAAGCTTTTGGGTCTCACCATCTGCCATGATCTTTCTTGGGAAAACCACATTTCCAAGCTGGCCTCCAAAGCCAGTCGCCGACTGGGCATCCTCCGTCGTGCGAAGTCCTTCCTAGGCACACCTGAGCTCCTCACCACATACAAGGCTTTCATCCGCAGCTCAATGGAATACTGTTCTCCCCTATGGGCTGGTGCTCCTGCCTCACACCTGGCTCGGCTTCACGCTGTTGAATCCAAAGCTTTCAGAATCATTGGAATCTCCCGCGATGAAGCTATCTCTGAGGGCCTTTCACTCACTCACCGCAGGCAGGTAGGTGGTCTTTCTGTCTTCTACCGACTCCTCTCCGGCCTTGCTCCCCCAGCTCTCTCTGTGCTCTGTCCCCCAAATATTCCTACAGGTCGCACAACATCTGCCAGCCACCCTCTGATGGTTAAACTGCCGAAATCTCGGCTTTCTGCTCACCTTCACTCTTTCATTCCTCTTTTCTCCCGCCTCTGGAACAAACTCCCACACTCACTTCAATCACACTCCTCCCTCCAGGTCTTCAAAACAGCTGTTCACCACCATCTCTTATCTTCCCCCATCCAAAACCTTGATCTTTTCTACCCCCACTAATTCACCCCAGATCCACCTTGTTTGAAATTCCAACTTCTTTCCTGGAAGTCTTGGCAGTGTCCATATGTTTTATACTTCTCCCACCCCCCCCCCCCTTCCCATGCCTTCCCCCCAAAGCCCTCTCCCTCCCACAGTTCTCTCGATGTCTCCATGTCTCTCGGTCCCTGCTCTCAAATGTTGTGTTTGTGTCCTTCCCCCTCTCTCCCCATCTTGTCTACCGCTCCCGATGTTATTTGTTTTGTGTGTCTGTTTGTCTTTCTGTGTGATTAATGTTCGCTCTTTCACGAGCCTCGATCTTGTATACAAAAAAAAAAAAAAAAAAAAAAAAGTGGGTTGGAAAGCAAAATGGACATCCAAGAGAAAAAGATGGATGCTCAAAGTAATGAAATGAAAGAATTGGGGGACAAATCCACCCGGGACATAAAAAAAATGGGTGATCAATTGGAAGAGATGAAAAAGGGGCTGGAAAGCAAAATGGACACCCAAAAGAACGAATTGGAAAAAATGAGAGTGGCGTCTAAGAAGGAAATAAAAGAGATGGGGGAGAACATTAGGCGCGGGTTGAGCGAGTAGGTCGCATTGGGACGCAACGGGGTGACGTGTGCGAGGAGTGCGTGGAGAGCGAGGTAGAGCAGAGCGCGGCTAAATGGACCGAGGGAATAGAAATCGTGACTCGGGGTGTAGAAGAGCCGACGGCCGCCGAATTGGAAAAGAAAATTTTATGCGCGCCGGCGGTCGTCGAGGAAATAATTCAAATTGAAGAAGAAATGATTGGGGCCAAAGAGACGGCAGAGATAGAAAGTGAATCACGGGAGGTAGTGATGGAATATGTACAAGGTTCGTGTTTGCATTATGATGCCGGGCTTGCTAACTTAATGAAAAGTTTGCAGGTGCCGGAGAAGAAGGTCCCTAAGGTGAGTGGGAGTTTGTTTGGCGGGAAACGGTTTTTGGCGCGCTTGGGATCAAGACGAAACCCGGGCGGTCGTGGAAGGGCCGTTGCGCGGTGTACGAGGGTGAATGGCACGCATGTGCGAGAAAAGTGTGCACTGGAGCGCGAGTGTATGACGGAGTGTGTCGGAGTAGAGTGTGTTACAGAGTGTGCGATGGCCGAGGAGTGTGAGAGAGAATGCACACCAGAGCGTGTTGTAGAGAGTGTGCAGGAGTGCACACCACAGCATGTGATTGGGTGTGTGCCAGGAGAGTGCACACCCATGGACGTTAAGGAGTACGTAACGGAAGAGTGTGCGCGAGGGTGTATGATGGCCGATTGTGTAACGGAGTGTGTGGTGGTATGAGTGTGCCAGGGTGTGCGCGAGGGTGTGTGATAAAGGAGTGTGTGAATGGTGTGAGTGTGCCTAGGTGTGCAGGTGTGAGTACGGTGTGCGAGGGAGAGTGCACACCAGAGGATGAAAGAGAAGAGTGTGCACAGGAGAGTGCAGTAAGGGAGTGTATGGGCGGTGCTGGAGCGCCTCGGTGTGTGAGTGTGGAGTGGGTCGCGTGTGGTGAGAACGCGGCTCGAGCATCGACACAGACCGGGGTAGTGTTTAGCGCGACGTATAGCCGAAGTGAGCCCTCGGTGAGTTGTGTGCTGCTGGGACCGGCGGGGATCGATGCTGCGGCGGTTTCACAAGGACCACCATGCACGATTCGTGCCGGGCCCCGCCCTGTATGGTTGGTGCCGCGCCATGGCGGGAAAGGCGATCGGCACAGTTCAAGGGGAGGAAGGAGAGTTCGGAGCCGCGCCCCCTGGCGGGTGCGATGCTCCGACCGTGGGCGGTTGGGCCATCGTGCGTGGGACCGCAAGGCCTCGCGCAGAGATGGCACTCTGAACCTCGGCCCAACCATGCCTCCTCCCCTGGATCGAAAATGCCGGACGGACCCAACCGACAGAAGACTGACCAACCGCATGGATCGCTCGGCTTTGCGAAGCCGAGCTGTGAAAATGTATTTCTGCACGGAGAGGCTCAAGTGTAGTGGACGGATAGCAATAGTGTTGGGGAATGGTACCCGGCATAGGGGAATGGTAGTTTTACCATTCCTCCCTCCGGGCTCATGAGCATTAGTTTAGGGGGATGGCAGTGTTAGGCACATGGGGGGCCAGCGATGGTTACCTCCATGGGGCACCGAAGCTAGCCGAGGGCGGGCTAGGATAATTGTTAGGGAATTAGATGACTGTAGAGACAAAAGATTTAAGTAGCGACATTTGTACCGTAGAGGGGACGTAGAGAGTTTAGATGGTTGTTAATGACGAAAGTCGTGCTTAGTGTAATGGGATGATGGGGAAGCACGAATATTAGGGGAAAAGCAGCTAGTTAGATGATGCTGTATGTGTGAGGAATTGTGTATGGAGAACAAAAGGAATTGTGTTGAAGTGTATGGAGGACAAAGGTGTGTGAGCACAAAAGGTGTGCGAGATGAAAGGTGTGCGAATTTGGTGTGGGAGTAAAAGGTGTGGAATGCATGGTGCGAATGAGTGAATGGGAGGAGATGGACCCATTCACGGATACCCGGGGAGGGTAGTGTAAAGTCAGGTAGAGGGCTTAGGTAAATTGTTTGGATATTGACACCTGTGGTGCGGGAAGTGGCAAGTAGTGCTTTGGTTGGGTGCATGAGTCACTGAGTCAGTGACATGGCTGGGCATGTGGCTTAATTGGTGAGTATGGTTATTGGGGCACTCCACCACTGGTAGTCTGTCGGCCAGGTGAGGCCGCAGGTAGGCTCTGGGAGCCAGTTAGGGCAGCCGTGAGTTGTTCAGTGGGGCCCGAGGATCCAAGGAAAGGACCTGGGTAGCCCAATGCCAAAGAGGGCATCAGAGGGGTAAAGAGCCAGGAGGGGCCTTCCCCAGTTAGGGTAGTCGCAGGAGCAGATAAGCTCGGGTGGCGACTTCAGTGGCGGAGGTGCGCAGGTAGTTGGACCTGCTAGTGGAGCCACACGACCCAGCCCCGAAATTGTGCAAGGGCACAGTAAGAAAAATTGGGGAGTGAGACCCAAATTCAGGGGCACCTCAGAGTGGTCAATGGGGATTCGGTTTTTAGAACCACATAGTTTAAAGAGGCCAAATGGCAGGGTATGACCCCGGGTTGTGTAAATGAGTTAATGTCAATTAGTGTAGTTAGGATGAGAGAAATTCCCTTCGCGCCATCCACATCCATTCACCGAGGAGAACGAAGCAACGCACCAAGACCAAGTGAACGATTTGAGTGAGTAAGACGCATCACGACGTGATGAGACATTGTGTTTGTTCCATTCCTTCCTTCCAGGGAGGGATTGGGAGACGAATTCGGTTTAGAGGGGGATATGGGAGACAGGACGTAGAGATGGATTTGAATTTGTAAATACAGGGAAGGGCAAGGGTAGTGTAAGCTGACGTTGGGGGGCACGGACGGTTAGGGACGAGCTTGCTCTGCTCGCTCTTCCGCGCCCCTCATGCTGCATTACCTTGTATTGCTGTGTACCTCTGTGCCCTTTCCGCTTTGCTGGTGGTGCTGTGTCTCTCCCCCCACCCCAGGACCATTTTGGAGGTGGAACAGTGCAGCTGCACCTTGCTGCACATGTGCAGCACCCTTGCTGCACTTTGCTACATCTGTGCTGCTGAACTGCATGGCACTTTGCTGCCGTATCCTTTGTTGTAACTTTGCTGCACCTGTGCAGCACTTTGCCACAAACACCTTTCTGCACATTATCACATTACACTTATGGACCACAGGTTTTGTGGCCTTACACTTTGCTGTGCAGCACTTTGCTGCAAACTCATCTTGCATCTTCGGACCACTTGTTTTGAGTGGCATCAATGTCACGCAGTGCATTCTCTCCCCTCCAATCTTCTTTCCAAAAAGGACAGGTCCTGAGTCATAGAAATGTAAATACGGTTAGGTTTTGTGCTTGTATATAAAAATGCTGCCCACCGGCTTTATGTTTAGTTTGAAAACCATTCCGCAATTCGGTTAATTGTGGGCGTGAGTCTGTTAGTTAGCTACTCAATGCAGTAGGTGGGACATATTTAGTGTTTTAAAACTGTCGCATACACGGGTTAGAATAAATGTTCGGGGGAACCACATCTGTATGTCACACGTAATTAAAAGTTAGTCCCAGATCTTTCTCAAAACCGGGCGTTCCAGTTTTTGTAGGTTTGACTCGGGGACTAGTCTGACGAGGGCGGAGGGCAGTGTTGCGGTTTTGAGTTTGTACAGTGAGTTTAATAAAGGTTAAAATTTGCCCCTCATAGTTAGTCACACAAGCAACATGTAGCCTCGCGATAGTATAGTTATGTCTTAGTATTTGTAAGCTTAGTTCCTTTCCATTTGTTAGTTCTGCGTTGAGTAGAGACAAGAGAATAGGCCCTACTGTCACCGACAATCCAGCGTCTGTAGCCTCATGCCCTTTTGCGCCAACGTTGGGTTCATTTTGGGTGAGTTAACACGAGGCAGGCTAGGAAGGTCAGGAGGACCGAGGCGGAGCGGCAGAAGCACTGACGGTAAGCACGAGCCGCCAATCAGAGCTCAGAGGTGGTGGCGGCGGCATGGCATCACAGGGCGTGGTGAGAGGGTTCGAGAGAGATCCAGAAGGTTCGGGGGGCGTAGCTATAAAACCCGCCCTCGAAAGGACTTGCACGGGGGGACTTGCAAAGGACTCGCAGGACTGGTGCGCACACAAGAGTAAGGACTGGACTAGCGGTGAAGGGCTTGCACGAGAACTCGCGCGCACTAACCCGCTCAGAGGATCGAGGAAGAGGAGTTGGCAGCGTGTGAGAACTGTACAGATACGCGGGCGCAGCCAGACGCGCATGAACTGATATACAGCGCATTTGAGACGTGCGAGTGAGAACGGCCGAGTAATCGCCAGCCGCGCTAAAAGTCCCGCCCTTTGCCGTTCCGCCCCATCATCTGCCTTGTTCGGGAGACACGCTACGAGTCCCTGCCTTCGCCTGCCACCATCTTCGCGGGACGTGCTGGGGCCGTGGAGAGCCGGACGTGGACCGTCTCTGGACGACCACATCAACGCGTGAGGGAACATCTACCCATCTGCAATTCCCTGTGTGAGTGTGAGACGGGCCCGTTGTTTTGGGATAAGTTAAGATTGTTTAAGGCTGCGCTGTGTCTCTGCATCCTCGATCATTGTAAATATGTGTGGGAATAATTAAAACCAGTGTTCTTCCTTTTCCTGATTCGATCGTTCCTGTGATTTCATCATTGACAAAGCGTGGCACGAGTACAACCGCTCTAATCGGGTTCCAACATCTGGGTAACTGCGCGGACCACGTGTACGCAATCCGCTCAGCGTACTCACATCACACGTGGTTCGTGCGAGGCTTGCTACCTCGTTTCCGTGGTGGCGCGGGTACTTGGGTACGAGCGAGAATGGTCCCGAAACCCTACTTCGCGCTCGCCCGGGAAGGGCGTTTCAAGTCTCGGTTCCGCCAAGCCCAGCAAGACCAAGGGGCCTAATCCCCCCTTGGTAGGGGGTAAAGGAGGGCGGCGTAGAAGCACAACAATATATATATTGTTACAGACGCGGTTTTAGATGTTAGTTTACCGAGCGGTTTGGTATTACCGCGTCCGCACAGTTACTCCCCGATTAGAACCCTATCCCGCCCGATTCCACTCGACGTTGACCAAGTCGCGCTATGCTAAATCAATGAAGGAAAGGACACAACGGCTGGGATAAATGCAACGACACAAGGGGTACAGTTCTCAAGACCTCCGGAGGAGGATATAATATTGGTGATGCAGAAACGGGTAGATTACACGGTAAGAGGTAAAGCACAGAAAAGATGGGCACTTAGACACAGTCTTATCTTATCCCCGACAGACCACAGACAAACGGGACAAGACTGACTTACACAGGGATTGATGGCAATGAAGGGCAGGCAGTCGATAGCTCAAGGTGCACCTTGGCTCAGGGGCAGAATCAAACGCGGTCCGGTCCAGAGATGCGGGGAGGTATTCAGCGCTTGGAGGTGGCGTCTTCTCTCTCCGTGGTGTGGGCGCATCTGACGTCACCTCCCTCTTCCTGCGCATGTCCAGCGGGGAGTGACACGCCCTCGGCTCGTTAGCTCCGCCCCAGATGGAATCGGTCCGCCGTTTCCATTGGGTGCGGGGGGTTACCGGGCTCCGCCCTTGACGAGGGGCTGACAGCGAGCCCCTGCGTGGTAACCCCGTCGGAGCACATGTTCAATGGCGGCTAACCAAGCCGGAGTGAGGACGCACACTCCCCGCGCCGCCGCCGCTGTTGTTGTAGTTGTTGTTGTACCATGAGGAAGAGCTGCGGGGAGGTATTGGGAGGTCCTAAACTTTCTAACGGTGCCATACAATCACATTCTGGTGCAACGAAGAGTCAGAATTAATGGAAACGAGTCCTTAACTGACATAGACGAAGAATAACTAGCAAGATGTCCTATAGTTGTCTACGTGAGATGCGGTGGACCTGGGCACGACATTTAATGGGGGAAAAAGGGGAAGGTCGGGGCTACAGAGTGTTGTTTACAGACAATGGGACTATTGAATGGGGGATTGGGGATAGTTGGGGAGTATTGGGGAAATAGGGGAATATTTACAAGCGGATATGGATGGAGGCCAAATCCCATATCCGCAACATTATATATATATATATATATATATATATATATATATATATATATATATATATATATATATATATATATATATATATATATATATATATATAGATATAGATATATATATATATATATATATACATATATATATATATACATATATATATATATATATATATATATATATATATATATATATATGTACTCATTTTTCCGATATCGGAAGGTAGAGAGGAAAGATGGGAGGGTGCAGGATGAGGGGGAAAGTTTTCCTTTGATCCAATATGGCTCCCCGACCATATAACCATTGACGTCATTGTTATCAAATTATATTTCCTACACATAGTCAAGCACACATGTATAGTTTTGCATCGATCAGTTAAGCAGTTTCAGAGAAGATTTTGAAAAGGTTTTCTTGTGATCCAATATGACTGCCATACCACATGACTGGTGACATCATTGTTAACAAATTATATTTCCGACATATAGTCAATCACAAATTAAAAATTTTGTATCGATCAGTTGTGGTTTTGGAGACGATTTCTAAAGGTTTTCTCATTATCCAAATGGCTACCATACGTGACTGAAGACGTCATTGTTAACTAACTATATTTTCCTTTGGTAGTTGATCACAAATTTAAAGTTTCACATTGAATGGTGAAGCGGTTTGACAGAAGAAGATTGTTAAAGGTTTTCCTGCAATTCAAAATGGCGGTCAAACGCGATTGAAATTCAAGTGCTTTTGTGACCTTCAAACCTTAGGATGACCTACTTATATAGGGATGGGAGTATGCCGTGAACAAACTTGAGTTCTAACACACCAAAGATCATTTTAGCCAAGTTTAGTCACAATCCCATCAGCAGTTTCGGAGAAGTTGCAAGTGTTTACGGACGGACGGATGATGCGTCATACCATAAGCTCACCTGAACTATGTTTCGAGTGAGCTAAAAATGAAGATCACCTAACTTGCCCACAATGAACAGGAAGCACATCTAGAGATCCAGCTTCCTGATGTGATTTTCCAATGACATGGATGGCCTTTAGATTCCAGGCTCTTGATTGGGGTGAAATGTGAGGTAGCTGTTCCAGTGTGCAGTATATATATATATAAATAACCACCTTTAGAGGCCATTTTTCCCCGCAAGGCGGGGGTTGGCCTTTTTCGGGAACCGTGGTTGTTGTTGTTTTTTGTCCACTTTTTGAAGCAATGTTTTACGGCCGGATGCCCTTCCTGACGCCAACCCTTTTCGCCGCCTTTTAACGACAAACAGGGAATTACCAGTGAACTGGGATTACCAGTGCAGTGTTAAACCATATTCCATGGGATTACGTTTATTTTTTGCACCTAACCCTAACCCTAACCCTAACTACCGTAAGGACATCTTACCCGTGCAGTGAATTCTGAACAATCATGAAACTTGTTTTTCCCTCATTAAAAACTTCATGAAGAATATTGAAAAATTTGAATTAACTCCCAACCTTAACAGCCCACCTAAAAGGTTACATTGATTTATTTTAAAGATTGACTGCCCTGAACCTCGAGACATGACATTCTGCTCTGTCATTTCCAAATATGAATAAACAAGTTCAATGATAAAATAAACAAGTCAGGAGACGACGATGGTTCACGAGCGAGCGGTATTCAATGACAAAGGACGGACTATAACCAAAACAGGCCCGGAATGGGGGGTCGGGGGCCCACGTGGCAGGTGTCGGCCCCCGACATGCGGTGTACATGCCTATTTACAAAGGGCCCCAATGCGCTGCGTGCGCAGGCCTTTAAGAGCCAGCTGTACGTAATTGTGTGTGGTGCTGGCCTGGAAATGTCAAAACGAAGGTTATTGACCTTGAAATGAGATAGAAAATAATGTATAATCAGTTATGAGGTTAGTTAGCTACACAATACCGAAAATTCGGTTCGATTCCGACAACTTTGAAAATTTGACCTTTGTGACCTTCAAAGGTCGAAGATTCTGAAATTTGTTGGAAAACTTGTATTTCATGATGTATGTCATAATATAAGATCATGTACGACATTTCACCCTATCAGGAAGCGAACAATGTAATAAAACCATCAAAAATCGACTTTTCTAAATTTTGTCACATTGTGACCTTGAGCTTGGGGCGAAAATGAAAAATCGAGCTCCATGGGACTAGACACATGACATTGGCCTAACCAAATACCGAAACCCCTGTGAGATTCCACCAACTCTCTCAGAGAAGATGTAGCTTGAACTCGATTACTCCTTAAAAAGACATCTTTTTCGGGCATCGCTCCACCCACAATGGGCGCAATACGCCCACTCTAGGCAGGACACAACGAGATCATATCAACGAACCACCCAAATTTCATCAAGATCGGATGATATCATCGGGTAGTTATGCTGCGGACAGACAGACAGACACACAGACAGACGCACACCTATGACGCATGTAGTGGTCACTGTTTGATAACTCGTGAACCAATAATTCTGCAGTTCATCTTTTTGTTCCTGCTTGGCCATCATAGTACTTTATCAACAGGCGATAAAGAGTTTTTCTTAACATACCTAGAGCAGTTGAATACATTTCTATAATTATAAATAAATCACATGATACTCTTAATTATATTGAATTGAAATTCCTTCATTAAATTCCAAGTAGTTTTGAGTTTGACTACCTCGATGACGTCATGCTCTGGTGAGACCAATATTGGTGTTTACTTCGGTTTACAACATCATTGGGTTCACCAGTTAAACATGCTCGCAATATCATTATTAATCTTTACGTTTGTCTTAATTTATATATTATTTTATTTGATTTGATTGTTATTTTGCATTTTAAGTGTCATGAGAATAACATTGTCCGTGTAATAATACAACACAACACAACATGCATTTGAAGGCCATTTTCCCTGCTAGAGCGGGGGTTACCCTTGCGGTCCCCATGACAATCTTCTCCATTTTGCCCTATTTTCTGCATCTCTCCTTGTTAACCCCCTTGCCCGCATTTCTTCTTCCACCATCTTTAGCCAAGTCTTTCTCGGTCTTCCCCATCCTCTACTTCCTTCTACATTCATTTCCATCACTCTTCTCAACCAGTCACTTTCATCCTTCCTCAACACATGACCAAACCATCTCAACCTGTTCCTCTTCACAGCATCAATCACAGGATCTATTCCCATCATCTTTCGCAATTCATCATTTGTCTTCCACTCTCTCAACGATACTCCGCACATCCACCGAACCATTCGCATTTCCAAACTTTCCAGCCTTCGTTGCTGCTCTACGTTCATTACCCATGTCTCGCTCCCTTAAATCATAACACTTCTCACACATGCAGCATACACCTTTCCCTTCAGCTTCAACGACACTCCCCTCCTCATCAGCACGCCACTCAGTGCCCGAAACATCTTCCATGCACATCTCACTCCAGCAACCGTTGCCGAGTCTGATCCACCTTCTCCATTCAGCATGTCTCCGAGGTAGCAAAATGTTTTCACACCTTCCAGCTTCACACCATCTCCAAGATCCAACTCAACATTTCCTCCATCTGCAGCTCCCTCTGTGCACACCTTACATTTGAATGTAGCTGCCACACTGGTTAATGACCCTCTCAGACCACTACATTTTTGATGAAGCCACTCAGCGCACATGGTACATTGAATGGAGTTCACTCCGACACCCTTCCTGCACACAGCACACGGCCACTTCCCAGTTCTTTCCACCTCACCACATGCTTTGCTTTACCACTTGCCATCACCTTTGTCTTTCCTATATTCACCTTCAGACCTTTTGTCTCCATACATTCCTTCCACTTGTTCATCTTTTCCTTCAGTCCATCCATACTTTCCGCAATCAACACCAGATCATCTGCATTCAACAACTCCCACGGTAAACCTTCCTTTACGTTCTGAGCCAGCACCTCCATCACAGCTACAAATAGTAGTGGACTTAGTATCGACCCCTGATGCACTCACACCTTCACCTCAAACTCACCACTGTTCCCATCCTTCGTCCTTACAGCTGTGCGCGCTCTTTTGTACATTGCCATCACTACTCTGATCAACCATTCCTCCACTCCTAACTTCCTCAATGCCCATGTCAATACTTCGTGTGGAACCCTATCGAATGCTTTCTCCAGATCAACAAACCCAAGAAACAACTTCTTCCTCTTCTCCATGTACTTCTCCTGCAAGTGCCTCACAATAAAGAGCGCATCTGTCGTTCCTCTTCCTGGCATAAATCAAAACTGCATTTCTTCGATCTTCACCTTCTTCCTTATCCTCCTCTACAACACCCTTTCCAATACCTTCATTCCATGCTCCAATAACTTTATCGCTCGATACGAGCCACACTCCAGAGGGGCACCTTTCCCCTTGTATAGAGGGACGAGGGTACTCAGTTCCCAATCCACTGGAATGCAGCCTTCTTTCACCACCAGATTACAGATCTCTGTCATTCTCTTCACACCCCAACTTCCTGCTGCCTTCAGCATATCTCCCACAACTCCCGTCGGCCCTCCCGCTTTTCTACTCTTCATTGCTTTTATCGCTTCCTCAACTTCCTTCTCAGTTATTTTCTCTGCCGGTCCTAAAACTGGGTTACTCTCTATGTTGCCATCCCATTCATTCTCTGTATTCAACAGCATTTCCATATATCTTTTCCATCTTCCTTTAATTCCATCTGGGTCCACAACGATTTGTCCCACTTCATCCTTCAAGCAACTCACCCCATCACATCACACCTCTCTTTCGCTATCTGCTTTGCAATCCTGAATACCGCTCTCTGACCCTCTTCCGAATCCAAGCCATGTAATAATGATTTTTTTAAATGTTATTTTATTAAAGTTTGACAGTGTTGGAAATTTTGATAAATCCACCAAGGTACCTTTATTCTTCAGATGCCAAGAAACTCAACCTTGAATTCAACTCCCTGAGCAAGCTCTCACCCACGGCGTTTCACGGCCTGAAACAAATCTCAGGTGTCATCATGGGGTTTTTAACCACCTGCCTGCCTGCCTCTCTCTCTCTCTCTCTCTCTCTCTCTCTCTCTCTCTCTCGCTCTCTCTGTCTCTCTGTCTCTCTCTCTCTCTCTCTCTCTCTCTCTCTCTCTCTCTCTCTCTCTCTCTCTCTCTCTCTCTCTCTCTCTTTCTCTCTCTCTCGTACCAAGCGACAAACACTTGTTTATTTCTTACACAATATGAGGACTCCTCAGTAAATATGTAAACTTAGAAAATCTAATGAAAGTGAGATTGTTCAGTAGAAATTGTAAAATGGAGATGGAGGAAACTTCAAATAAAGTAACTCGAGAGAAAATTTAATCTTCGCCCATTTCGTTCTTTAACTTCCTCAAATCACTCACAGCTTTATGCCGGTGCAGCTCCATGTATACCTCCATCGCCCCCATCGAGGGGTGAGGGGTGCGATGGTGATGTGTTTTGTGGGGGGTGATGGTTGAGGGGGAATTGTGGAGGGGGATTTGGTGCTGGATGGTTTTACAGTTTCAAGCGACGCTGTTTCTTCCATTTAATTGTTTGGATTACATTCTCTCTCTCAATCTTGGCTGATAACAACAAGATAAATCCATTTCTGTTGCTTTATAACAGTTCTCTGTAAAATATTCCGAACACAAAACCGAACACCATGTAGGCCTGATTCATACTCGGGTATTTTGGACAAACCTCGTCCAATTTCTGGCAACCCTCGGATCTTTCAGCCATTGGTGTAGCATTAAAGCAACTCTGTATAACTTCAACCACCAAATGACTTCAACATCGACCCGGCATATTTGTAGAAATTCGAACATGATTCGCTGTTTGATTTAAATTGTACCGCGATGTAACCCGAAGACAGTACGGATTTGGCGGTCGACTTGATGGTGTGATGTCACGGCTTATCGTGAAAAAGAAGACGATTTCGCCTTTGTTTACACAATTAAAATTGACTTATTTTATAAATCGCATATTGGAAAATGACACATCATATCTATTTTGTAGGGTATCAAGAGATAAATTAGCGTCGAGGTGATCTGAGTGTTTGGATTCCCCTTTAACGAAAACAACAGCGAAAAAAATTAATAAATATTTTCTCCATATTCTCAAAATAAAGATTTTTTGAAAATGTGATGACAACAGCTCAAATAGTATAAAAGGTTTTGGATCAGGCAGACAGACAGACAGACAGACAGACAGACAAGCAAGCGGCCATAGACCGGCACTTGCGAAATCAGGTGCTGTGACCGCGTTGACTTTTTGACCTCGACCAATCTGCTTCGAAGCTTTTGATTGGTAAATCAATTCAGTGAGCCAACCACGACGACATCATGTTCTGGTGAAAACGATATTGGTGTTTATTTCGGTAAACATCAATGGGTTCACCAGTTAAAAATACTTGTAATATGATTATTAATCTTTACATTATGTCATAATATATATATTTTTTTTGATTGTTATTTTGCATTTTAAGTGTCATGACTCATGAGAATAACATTGTCCATGTCATAATGATATTTTTTTATGATATGTTATTAAAACTTTACAGTGTTGGAAATGTTGTTAAATCCACCGAGGTGGATTCGGCCGACCGATTCAGATGCCAAGAAACTCAACCTTGAATTCAACTCCCTGAGCAAGCTCCTACCCACGGCGTTTCACGGCCTGAAACAAATCTCAGGCGTCATCATGGAGTTTTTAACCACCTGCCTCTCTCTCTCTCAAAAACAAGTACCAAGCGACAAGCACGTGTTTATTTCTTACACAATATGAGGGATCCTCAGTAAATCTGTCACCAAATGTAAACTCGGAAAATCTAATGAAAGTGTGATTGCTCAGTTGAAATTGTAAAATGGAGATGGAGGAAACTGCAGATAAAGTTACTTGAGAGAAAATTGAACATTCGCCCATTTGGTATTTAACTTTAAATGTCAGGTCTTGGACTTCCTGAAATCACTAATATCTTTATACCGGTACCACTGCATGTACAGTCACGTGAAAAAGTAAGTACACCCCATGTAAAGTTTTGACTTTTTCAACATATTTCAACATACAGCTATTTAATCTTCATTTCAACAATATTGATAGATAAAGGTGATATAATATAACAAATATCATGAAACATTTACATTTTGTAGTCCATTGTATAATTTAAATAAACATAAATGCAAATTTCGCATGTGGAAAAAGTAAGTACACCCCTACATTTATCACTACTTGAAATAGCTAAAATGAGAATCAGGTGCACCAGCTCAGGTGCAAATGATTAGAACATCGTTAGAGAGGATCTTGGAGGAACCTGTCTTATTTAAACCTCAAACATTTAGTTTGGTTTGCTCTTTGTTGTTGAAGTGTGTGGCATCACCATGCCTAGATCAAAAGAGCTCTCTGAGGCCTTCAGAAAGAAGGTTATAGATGCCTACGAGTCTGGGAAGGGATTTAAAAAGATCTCCAAACAATTTGAAATCAATCATTCGACTGTCTGGAAGATCATCTACAAGTGGAGAAGATTCCAAACAACTGCCAACTTGTTCAGGCCAGGCCGCCCCAGCAAGTTCAGCCCGAGAGCAGACCGCAAGATGCTGAAAGAAGTCTCTAAGAACCCCCATAATGTCATCACGGGACCTGCATGTATCTCTTGCCACTCTTGATGTCAAAGTGCACGAGTCTACCATTAGAAAGAGGCTGCACATTTGATCGACATGGGAGGTGTGCCAGGAGGAAACCTTTGCTGTCCAGAAAGAACATCAGGGCAAGACTAAAGTTTGCCAATGAACACCAAGGCAAAGACCAGCACTTCTGGAACAATGTGCTGTGGATAGATGAGTCAAAGGTAGAGCTATTTGGCCACAGTACCAGAAGACATGTTTGGCGAAAACCAAAGACAGCATTTGACCACAAGAACCTGATACCAACTGTAAAGCATGGTGGTGGAAATATTATGGTTTGGGGCAGCTTTGCTGTCTCAAGGCCTGGGCAGCTCACCATCATAGAATCCACTATGAATTCTTCATTGTACCAGAGGGTGCTTGAGGATAATGTGAGGCCATCTGTCGGAAAGTTGAAGCTCAACCGATGGTGGACCTTGCAACATGACAATGACCCTAAACATACCAGTAAATCCACCAAGGAATGGCTGAAAAGAAAGAAATGGAGGGTTCTGGAATGGCCAAGTCATAGCCCGGATCTAAATCCCATCGAGATGTTGTGGGGGGATTTGAAACGAGCTGTGCATGCAAGAAACCCCTCAAACATCGCACAGCTGAAAGAATTCTGCATGGGCGAGTGGGCAAAAATTTCTCCCAGTCGATGTCAGAGACTGGTAGACAGTTATAAGAAATGCCTACTTGAGGTTGTTTCTGCCAAAGTGGGCAATACCACCTATTAGAGCAAAGGGTGTACTTACTTTTTCCACATGCGAAATTTGCATTTATGTTTATTTATATTATACAATGGACTACAAAATGTAAATGTTTCATGATATTTGTTATATTATATCACCTTTATCTATCAATATTGTTGAAATGAAGATCAAATAGCTGTATGTTGAAATATGTTGAAAAAGTCAAAACTTTTCATGGGGTGTACTTACTTTTTCACGTGACTGTATATCTCTATCGCTTAATCAATTGTGCATTCCTATTTGTTTCATTTGTGAGCAATATTTATTGATACTTCACTAAAATCAGTGAACTTTTAAAATCTGCAGACTACTGTACTCTTTTCACCTTTATTTATGCATTAGTTTCTGACTCATGGAAGAGCTTGCCCAGATATTCACAGGTAGGCATGGACATTATGGGACATAAGTATATTGTCGTGTCCCCGGGGTTCAGGCCCCTGGGTGACGGATGGCCAACCGAGCTTTAACCCCGAGGCGTATAAGCTGAATTGATGAATGGAGTTCCCTGGTCTTATTTACACGGACGGATGTGACGAGGTTTTTTCGAAACCACGAACAAATAAACGAGACAGAACACCAGGAATTGAAAATGCAATAAATAATGAATTTAATGAAAATAATGCAGGCAATGAAAGAAATGAATGTACGGTAAACTAATTCCTATATTGAGGTGCCTCCCCACGGACGAGAATACGATCAAGGGGAAAACTAAAGTAAAAATAAATAATGTTCCTGCCAGCCGGCACTTATCTTGCTCAGGATGGCGCGAATCGCCACACGGCACACTGAGCTGTGAAGCGGTGGCAAAACGTCCCCCTCCTCCAGTCGCTCCACGCTCCACAAAGCCCACACCCACACCATCAAAAGCCCCACTGGTGCCGTGCCTGTGGATTATGTCCCAATGGGGTAACCCCCACATGCGCCCGCCCAGAATTCACTCGCACAGGCAATGTCAGTTTTCGGGGAGCCTTAACCACCCGGCCGAAACGACTGATGACTCGAGCAGGGACTGTTAGCAGCTTGGCGGTGGGCGGGCCAACCGGGGACTTACCCGACGGGGGACGGCCTCGCCGTGGGGGTTGAGTCAACAGAGGGGGCTGATCTAGGTCCAAGTGAGCCGGCTTGAGGCGGTCCACCGAAAAGTGGTCCGGTTTGCCTCCGATGTCGACCACGAAGGACTTGTCCCTGGCCTCCAGAACGCGGAAAGGCCCGTCGTAAGGCGGCCGAAGCGGCCCCCGGTCCCCGTGTGCGTCATGGCGAACAAAGACGTACTCCGCTGTACGTAGATCCGGTGGGACGTGGGCCTGAGTCAAACCATGTTGAGATGTGGGCACCGGTGCAAACCTCTTGGCATTCTCCCAGAGAACCGACCGCTGATGGGCAGCGGACCAGGGGCTTGTGGCATCAGGCATGAACTCCCCAGGAACCCGCAGCAGCTGGCCATAGACGAGCTCTGCGGATGAGGACTGGAGGTCTTCCTTAGGTGCTGTCCTGAGGCCCAACATGACCCACTGGAGTCTGTCGGCCCAACTGTCATCCCGGAGGCTGGCCTTGAGAGCAGCTTTCATATAGCGATGGAACCTCTCACACAATCCATTAGCCTGGGGATGATATGCAGTGGTGCGATGGAGCTTTACCCCCAACCCCTGGGCGACAGCACCCCAGAGCCCTGAAGTGAACTGGGGCCCCCTGTCTGAAGAGATCACGTCGGGGTCACCAATGTAGGAGTTGCGGATGACAAGAGGACGAGACACTTCTCAGCTGTTCAAAGCTCCTTTATTCCAACAGAACTAACTCGCGACCGGAACTCATACATCTTTTATAACGCAAAATCACTCTTCGGGGGGCGTGGCTCCAACAACCGCGCGCACGCCACGCCCACACCATCAAAAGCCCCACTGGTCCCGTGCCTGTGGATTATGTCCCAATGGGGTAACCCCCACAGTATTGTCTTTAATACTCACACTCATTCTAATGATGCCAAATACTTAAGATCACACGCTGATAAGACTCTCCTTGTCTGTAATAGAACTCATATGCCATACGGGGACAAAGCCTTTTGCAACTCAGTATCTGCCCTCTGGAACAAACTACCTATAACTATTCGGACCTCACACAACATAAAAACTTTCAAATCAAAACTCAAAACACATTTATTTCCAAAGTAACTTAATTGTATTTTTTGAAAAGTAGCTTTAAGTCGTATTCTTCTAAGATTGTGCAATGTAAGTTGTAGTCTTCAAGATATGTTGTGAAGCGCTTTGTTCATTTCATGCTAAGGCGCTATATAAATACTGTTATTATTGTTATTATTATTATGTACTTGTATGTAATTTGGAATCGTTTAGATGTACACCATACAACTAATTGTACATTGCTATGAAAAACGGGTATGTTTTACATGCATACTCTTCCATTGCAAGTCTGGATTACAATTTCTGGACCTTTTATATAATTACAATTTAATTGTGCATATGTATTTCTCCCGGTGCGCCGAGATGAAAAGTTAAATTACTTTTTAATTTTCATATTTAAAATCAACATTTCTGTCATTTGTCAAGATGGTTTTAAGGCAATGTTGTTATAATAATAGGAATTTATATAGCGTAAATTGCAGGAGCCTCTAAGCGCTTAGAAAAGAGAAGAAAGCCGACGAGATGAATATACAAATACAAATTATACAAGAAGAAAACCTAAGATATAATCAGATGTAGGCATTTTCAAATAAATGAGTCTTTAACAGAGATTTGAAAATGTTCACATTGTCGGCTTTGTGTGCATGCATGCTAGTCAAGAAAGCAAGACGCAAGAGAGCAAGGTAGTCTAGAAAATGAAAGGCACTTTCTGTCCCCTCTTTCCCTTCTATTCCTTTTCCCCCTCTCCTCCCCACATAAAACTACATTTCTGAACAAACGTTATTGTAAAGCGCGGCGTTACGCGCGCTGCTTGTGAGCAAGGAGGAAGCGGACAAGCGGTAACATATAAACGTCTTTATTGTAAGACTACACTGTAACACTGGCCCGCTCCGGGCTGGGCGCCCGGGGTATATCATGAGGCCACGCCTACCCCTCGGGCGTGGCCACCGCCCACTCGGTGCGTGGAATGATGTCACCACGCCAGTGGGCTTTTGTGTCCGCCACACGCGCCCCCCCAGAATTCCCGCGCACCTGGAGGGCCAGTTTGCGGGGCAGACGAATGACCCGGCCGAAGCGCCCCCTGGCGATCGGCGGCGTCCGGGGTGCAGGGATACCAGGTGGGATGCCTCTGGCTGCCCCTGGGATGGGTGCAGGACCGGGGGGCGCCGTGGCGGCGGGGCTGGGCGGTGCCGGGGGTCCGCCCGCAGGAGGGCGGCCCCGACGTGGGGGTCGGGCCACTGGCGGTGGATGGTCCACATCGAGGTGGGCCGGCTTGAGGCGGTCTACCAAAACGCGGTCAGGAGTACCGCCGATGTCCAGGGTGAAATGCTTCGCCCCGGTCTCCAGCACGCGGAAAGGCCCGTCGTACGGGGGCCGCAGTGGTGTCCGATGGGCATCGTGGCAGACGAAGACGTACTCCGCCGTGCGAAGCTCCGGGGCGACGTGCGTCGGTGGGTGCCCGTGGCATGCCGTTGGCACCGGGGCGAACCTCTGGGCGGTCTCTTGCAGAGCGGAGCGCTGCTGTGCCGCGGACCATGGTGCCGTGGAGTCGGGGAGGAACTCGCCCGGCACCCGCAGCGGTTGCCCGAAGACCAACTCCGCCGCGGATGCGCGCAGGTCCTCCTTGGGCGCCGTCCGGAGGCCCAGCAGGACCCAGGGGAGCCTGTCGACCCAGCCGCCGTCGCGGAGGGTGGCCCGGAGCGCGGCCTTCAATGAGCGGTGAAATCGCTCACACAGGCCGTTAGCCTGGGGGTGGTAGGCCGTGGTTCGGTGCAGCCGGACCCCGAGCCCCTGCGCAACCGCCCCCCAGAGCTCCGAGGTGAACTGGGGGCCGCGGTCGGATGAGATGTCTGAGGGGGCGCCGAACCGGGCGACCCAGGTGGCGATGAAAGCCTGCGCGACATCGGCCGCCGTTGTCGACGCCAAGGGCACGGCCTCCGGCCACCGGGTGGTGCGGTCCACCATGGTGAGGACGTAGGTGAAACCCCGCGAGGGGGGCAGAGGTCCCACCAGGTCCACGTGGACGTGGTCAAACCGGCGTTCCGGCACCGTGAACGGGGCCAACGGGGCCTGGGTGTGCCGGTGCACCTTGGCGCGCTGGCACGCGAGGCACGTCCTGGCCCAGCCGCGGACGGCCTTCCGGAGGCCATGCCAGACGAACTTGTCGGCGATCAGCCTTTGGGAGGCCCTCGCGCCCGGGTGGGACAGGCCGTGGATGGCGTCAAACACCTGGCGCTGCCAGCCTGCGGGCACGATGGGGCGAGGACGCCCGAGGGAGACGTCGCACAAGAGAGCCGCGCCCGCGCCGTCGAACGGCACCTCGGTGACGCGGAGGCCCGTGACGGCGGTCCGCAAGGCCTGGACGTCGGGGTCAGCGGCCTGGTCCGCTGCCATCCGGGCATAGTCGATGCCGAGGTGGACTGCGTGGGCGACGGCCCGGGAAAGGCAATCCGCCACCGGGTTGTCCTTCCCCGCGACATGCTGGATGTCCGTCGTGTACTCGGACACGGCCGAGAGGTGACGCTGCTGCCGGGCCGACCACGGCTCGGTGACCTTGCCCATCGCGAAGATCAGCGGCTTGTGGTCGACGAAGGCAGTGAACGCACGGCCCTCGAGCAGATGGCGGAAGTGCCTGACCGCCAAGTGAAGTCCGAGCAACTCGCGGTCGAAGGTACTGTAACGGCGTTCGGGCGGGCGAAGCTGCCGGCTAAAGAACGCCAGCGGTTGCCAAGCTCCACGCACCCATTGCTCGTGCACCGCGCCCACCGCGTAGTCCGAGGCATCGGTGGTGAGGGCGATCGGTGCATCGGGCGCCGGGTGCGCGAGCATGGTGGCGTTAGCCAAGGCGAGCTTCGCGCCCGTGAACGCCGTGTCCATCTGCTCGGTCCAGGTAACGTCGCCTTTGCCCGGCTTACCTCGGAGAGCTTCGTGCAGGGGGCGCAGGAGCTGGGCGATACGGGGCAGGAACCGATGGTAAAAGTTCACCATGCCCAGGAACTCCTGCAGCCCTCTGATCGTGCGGGGGCGCGGAAACCCCTTCACCGCCTCCACCTTGGCCGGCAGGGGGACGGCTCCGTGCCTGGTGACACGGTGCCCCAGAAAATCGATTATGGCGGCGCCGAACCGGCACTTTGCGGGGTTCACAATCAGGCCATGCTGGCCCAGGCGTTCGAAGAGCGTGCGGAGGTGGCGTAGGTGCTCTTCGCGGGACGGGCTGGCGACGAGGATATCGTCCAGGTAGACGTAGACAAAATCCAAGTCGCGCAGGACGCTGTCCATCAGTCGCTGGAACGCCTGAGCCGCATTCTTCAGACCGAAGGGCATGCGCAGGAACTCGAAGAGTCCGAATGGCGTGATGACCGCCGTCTTCGGGACGTCCTCCGGCCTGACGGGGACCTGATGGTAGCCGCGTATGAGGTCCACCTTCGAGAAGAAGGACCTGCCCGCCAAACGGGTGGAAAAGTCATGAATGTGGGGGACGGGGTAGCGGTCGGGAGTCGTGGCGTCATTGAGACGGCGATAGTCCCCGCACGGTCGCCATCCCCCGCCGGGCTTCGGCACGATGTGCAGCGGCGACGCCCAAGCGCTCTCTGAGCGCCGAACGATGCCGAGTCGCTCCAGGGTAGCGAACTCCGCTTTTGCCACCGCCAGCTTCGTCGGCTCGAGGCGGCGTGCCCGGGCGTAGACCGGTGGCCCGACGGTGGGGATGTGATGGGCCACCCCGTGCTTGACGGCCCCCGCCGAGAAGGTGGGCCGCGTGAGGGCCGGGAAGCCGGCGAGGAGGCGGGTGAATGCGTCCGCTGCCGGAAGCGTACAGACCAACGTGGCCGGAACCGAATCGTTCGGCAAGCCGCTTGGCAAGCCGCTCGTTGAGCTGGGCAACGCACATGCGAGCGAGCTGAACGTCTCGGCCTGGACAAGACGTCTGCGCTTGACGTCGACCAGGAGCCCATTAGCGCACAGGAAGTCCGCGCCAAGCAGTGCCATGGGCACGTCGGCGGTGACGAACGTCCATCGGAAAACCTGCCCTCCAAACCGCAGAGAGAGGCAGCGTTTTCCGTACGTACGGATGGGCGTCCCGTTCGCGGCAAGCAGCGCGGGGCCCCCACCCGCGGCGTGCTTGTCTGACGTGCCGGCGGGAATGACACTCACCTGCGCTCCCGTGTCGCACAGGTAACGGCGCCCGGAGAAGGTGTCCGTTATGAACAGCAGGCTGCTCGAACGGCCGGCGCTCATCGCCACTATTGAGCGCCGGCCCGGGCGTTTCCCGACCTGTTGAAGGAGCATGGCGGATGACACTGCCGAGCTTCGTGGCCGAACTTGGCGTGGAACCAGCACCAGGTGGTGGAGCTGGAGGAGCGCGGATGGCTCCGCCAGGCCGGTGGAGTTGGCGGGTTTCCCCGCGGTGGCGGTTTTCTCCGCGGCGGTGGGCGGGGCGTGGCGGCGTTCACGAGGTGCGTATCAGCATGCTGCGTATGCTGTAGAAGCTGATGCTGTGGAACAGCAGCATCAGCAGCATCAGCAGCATCAGCCTCGAGGGCCGTGACGGCCACGCCGACTCTCGCCCGCGTGTCCGAAGCGGCGAAGTACCTGTCCGCCTCGGCTGCCAATGCTCGGGGTTCCGTTAACCCGGTCCCGGCCAACGCGAGGCGAACCTGCGCTGGAAGTTGGCGACGGAAAAGCGCCCGGAATAGAGAACCGGGGGCTTCGTCGCCCAACAGTGACAGCATATGGTCCATTCGGACCGACGGGCGCGTGTCACCGAGCTCGGGGAGATCCAGGAGGCGGTCGGCCCGTGCGTCGTCCGTGAGGCCGAACGTGGCTAGGAGTAGCCGCTTGAGTGCCTCGTACTTGTGGCCGTCCGGTGGGTGGCGAAGGACGGACACAACTCGAGCGGCCGTGCCGGGCCCGAGGGAGGCGACGACATGGCAATAGCGCGTGTCATCGCCGGTGAGGCGCCGAAGCTGAAATTGGGCTTCGGCCTGGACGAACCAGACTTCGGCCTGAGCCTCCCAAAATTCGGGAAGTTTGACGAAGTTGGCCATGGCAATGGCGTCGCGTGTGGAAGGATCGCTCCGGCAGATCCAACGTCGAGGGGGTCACCAGTAAAGCGCGGCGTTACGCGCGCTGCTTGCGAGCAAGGAGGAAGCGGACAAGCGGTAACTTATAAACGTCTTTATTTCAGGAGCTCACTGTAACACTGGCCCGCTCCGGGCTGGGCGCCCGGTGTATATCATGAGGCCACGCCTACCCCTCGGGCGTGGCCACCGCCCACTTGGTGCGCGGAATGATGTCACCACGCCAGTGGGCTTTTGTGTCCGCCACAAAAGTATGTTTGTTTGTTTGTTTGTTTGTCCTCTTATAACTCGAGAACTACTCATCGCAGAGAAAAACCAAAGGCATATTCGGAATCAGTACGTCTCAGAGCAACTACAGCACACCTTAAATTTTAAAAAACTTCGGGTTTTAAAATTAGCGCATTAGCGCAGAAGCGCTAGCAAAGAGGGAGGGAATCGAAACATGGGCCACTGTATGTTCGTTTAATACGTACGCGCTTTGATGGGCGGGGCGTATGGCGTTCATGAAATGTTCGAATGCGGAAGTGCTTGAAGCCGTTGCGAGCGACTCGCACGATCTCTTGTCATGGTCCACAAGATTATCACAGAGACGTGCAGCTTCCAGGATTACGAGATATGATCGAGACCTACCTTTTGAGACCGGTCCCAGCCTTCTAGGCCCCGTGGTTGGTTCAGACGACCCCGACAAAGGACGTGTTGGATTTTATCGCGAGCCGATTCGAGTGCCGGCGAACAAAACCAGTCATATCTTTTTAACGCGTGGTTCGATTTTTACAAAATAAACTTTTTCTTGAAGGGCTGAACCGTGCGCTCATAACGATACCGAGTTTGACCCTGGGAGAGCCGTTTTGCGCCGGCAAAGGCGCCTTGTTTTCCGTGATGACCATGTCGTGCTGCATAGATTACCAGAAATCGCGCCCACCGCGTAGTCCGAGGCATCGGTGGTGAGGGCGATCGGTGCATCGGGCGCCGGGTGCGCGAGCATGGTGGCGTTAGCCAAGGCGAGCTTCGCGCCCGTGAACGCCGTGTCCATCTGCTCGGTCCAGGTAACGTCGCCTTTGCCCGGCTTACCTCGGAGAGCTTCGTGCAGGGGGCGCAGGAGCTGGGCGATACGGGGCAGGAACCGATGGTAAAAGTTCACCATGCCCAGGAACTCCTGCAGCCCTCTGATCGTGCGGGGGCGCGGAAACCCCTTCACCGCCTCCACCTTGGCCGGCAGGGGGACGGCTCCGTGCCTGGTGACACGGTGCCCCAGAAAATCGATTATGGCGGCGCCGAACCGGCACTTTGCGGGGTTCACAATCAGGCCATGCTGGCCCAGGCGTTCGAAGAGCGTGCGGAGGTGGCGTAGGTGCTCTTCGCGGGACGGGCTGGCGACGAGGATATCGTCCAGGTAGACGTAGACAAAATCCAAGTCGCGCAGGACGCTGTCCATCAGTCGCTGGAACGCCTGAGCCGCATTCTTCAGACCGAAGGGCATGCGCAGGAACTCGAAGAGTCCGAATGGCGTGATGACCGCCGTCTTCGGGACGTCCTCCGGCCTGACGGGGACCTGATGGTAGCCGCGTATGAGGTCCACCTTCGAGAAGAAGGACCTGCCCGCCAAACGGGTGGAAAAGTCATGAATGTGGGGGACGGGGTAGCGGTCGGGAGTCGTGGCGTCATTGAGACGGCGATAGTCCCCGCACGGTCGCCATCCCCCGCCGGGCTTCGGCACGATGTGCAGCGGCGACGCCCAAGCGCTCTCTGAGCGCCGAACGATGCCGAGTCGCTCCAGGGTAGCGAACGCCGCTTTTGCCACCGCCAGCTTCGTCGGCTCGAGGCGGCGTGCCCGGGCGTAGACCGGTGGCCCGACGGTGGGGATGTGATGGGCCACCCCGTGCTTGACGGCCCCCGCCGAGAAGGTGGGCCGCGTGAGGGCCGGGAAGCCGGCGAGGAGGCGGGTGAATGCGTCCGCTGCCGGAAGCGTACAGACCAACGTGGCCGGAACCGAACCGTTCGGCAAGCCGCTTGGCAAGCTGGTTGAGCTGGGCAACGCACAAGCGAGCGAGCTGAACGTCTCGGCCTGGACAAGACGTCTGCGCTTGACGTCGACCAGGAGCCCATTAGCGCACAGGAAGTCCGCGCCAAGCAGTGCCATGGGCACGTCGGCGGTGACGAACGTCCATCGGAAAACCTGCCCTCCAAACCGCAGAGAGAGGCAGCGTTTTCCGTACGTACGGATGGGCGTCCCGTTCGCGGCAAGCAGTTTGACCCTGGGAGAGCCGTTTTGCGCCGGCAAAGGCGCCTTGTTTTCCGTGATGACCATGTCGTGCTGCATAGATTACCATAAATTATAATATATTACCGGCGGCGCGTTCCGTGAACTGGTACTCAATTTGCCGACCTCGGTAGGATGACAGGCTGAGTCAACCCCCCTGATGTTAAGGGGGAGGGGGAAGAGGAGGGGAGGGGAAATGGGGGGGGAGGGGGTTGGGGGGAGGGGAAGGGGGAGGGGGAAGGGGGGAGGGCCCTTCTTCCCCCGGGCACCCCCACACCCTCCCCTCCCCCTTTCCCCTCCCCTCCCCCCTTCCCCCTCCCCCTCCCCCCCTTCCCCTCCCCCTCCCCCCTTCCCCTCCCCCTCCCCCCACTTCCCCTCCCCCCTCCCCCCTTCCCCCTCCCCCCCTTCCCCCTCCCCCCCTTCCCCCTCCCCCTCCCCCTCCCCCCTGTTCCCCTCCCCTCCTCTTCCTCCTCCCCTCCTCCTCCTCCCCTTCCTCCTCCCCCTCCCCCCTCGCCCTCCCCCTCCCCCCCGTTCCCCTCCCTTCCTCTTCCCCCTCCCCTCCTCCTCCCCCGCCCGGCAATGCCGGGTACTTCTGCTAGTGTATATATTGTTGCGAATATGGAATTTGGCCTCCATATCCGCTTGTAAATATTCCCCTATTTCCCCAATACTCCCCAACTATCCCCAATCCCCCATTCCCTAGTCCCATTGTCTGTAAACAACACTCTGTAGAACCGACCTTCCCCTTTTTCCCCCATTAAATGTCGTGCCCAGGTCCACCGCATCTCACGTAGACAACTTTCGGACATCTTGCTAGTTATTCTTAGTCTATGTCAGTTAAGGACTCGTTTCCATTAATTCTGACTCTTCGTTGCACCAGAATGTGATTATATGGCACCAGTAGTGAGTTTAGGACCTTCCCATACCTCCCCGCATCTCTTCCCCATGAAGAAGCTACAACAACAACAACTACAACAGCAGAGGGGGGGCGGCGACGGCGCGCGGGGGGAGTGTGCGTCCTCACACCGGCTCGGTTAGCCGCCATGACCATGCGCTCCACGGGGTTACCACGAAGGGGCTCCCTGTCAGCCCCTCGTCAAGGGTGGAGCCGGTAACCCCCCCGCACGCACCCAATGAGAAGCAACGAGCCGATTCCATCTGGGGCGGAGCTAACGAGCCGAGGGCGTGTCACTCCCCGCCGGATATACGCGGCCACGTACCGGACGTGACGTCAGATGCGCCCCGAGCTTGAAGAGGAAGAACCAGTCGTGACCTCCGAGCGCTGTGACCTCCCTGCATCTACTGGACCGTACAGTACCCTGTCCTTGAGCCAAGAGTGCACCTTGAGCCATCGATACCCGCTTTCCTTGCCATCAATCCCCGTGTGAGTCAGCCTTTTGTCCCGTTTATCTGTCGTCTGTTGGGGTTAATATAAGAGTGTGTCTAAGTGCTTGTCTTTCTATGCTGTACCTCTCGTCTCTGTAATCTAACCTTCCGCCATAATATAACCTCCTCCGGAGGTCTTGAGAACTGAACCCTTGGTGTCGTGTCATTTGAATCCCAGCCGTGTGTCCTTTTCCTTCATTGACCTAGCATAGCGCGACTCGGCAACGTTCGAGTATAATCGGGTAACTTGTGCAGACGTGGTCATACCAAACCGCTCGGTAGACCAACATCCACCACCGCGTCTGTAACAATTGGTGTCAGGAGTGGGATTCGGACCCGGGACTAAATTTGTTAGGCCCAAACTTTGGGAGGTAGAATCGATCCGGAGCGCGTTTACTGCGCTCGACGAAATTATAACGGCGAAATTTGATTTTGTTATACGGAAATAAAAACCCGAATTTTGAAAGTCGCGCTATGGCAGACCAAGTCGGCTGGGGTCCGGTAGTGGAGAGTGAGGCAGGGTCGGTCCAGGACCAAATTGAGGGACGTGAGGAGAGCGAAGCAGCGAGGGTAGCAGACGCACAAAATGGCGCCTCGCTGGTCACCGCGCCCGCGACCGTGGCAGCGCCCCTGGTGGATTCGAACCTTTTCCTCCTGCAAATGAGGGCCCTTATGGAACAAATGGTGGGAATGAGGGCTGATAGTGAGCGAATGGGAAACCAAATGGGGGTAATGGGAAACCAAATGGGGGTAATGGGAAACGAAATGGGGGTAATGAGGGACGAAGCGAGGAGTACTGGTGAGAAGGTAGACAAAAATTTTGAGGGGTTAGACAACGGGATAAAAGAGGTGAGAAATGGGTTAATGGGGGTAGAAAACAGAATGGCCGCTCAAGAGAATCAAATGGAAGGGATGCAAAAGGGGTTAGAGGGGGTAGAAAATAGAATGGCTGCCCAGGAGAATCAGATAGAGGGAGTGAAAAATGGGTTAGAGGGGTTAGAAAACAGGATGGAAGGCAAATTGAGGGACATGAGGGACCAAGCAGAAAGGGAAGTTAAACAAATGGAGCAGCAGATAGAGGGGGTCAGAATGGGGGTAGAAACCAAACTGGATGCTCACAGGGAGGAAATGGAGCAGATGAGGGTGGCATCTGGGCAGGAGATGCAAGTGATGGGAGAGGAGATCAGAAGAGGAGTGAGTGAGGAGGTCGGAGGAGTGCGCGAGGAGGTGAGGCACTGTAAGGAGCACATGGAGAAGGAGGTGAGAAAGGGGACTGTAAAGTTACAAGGGGGCATAGAGGACCTGACGCAGGAGGTGGAGCAGCTGACGGTGGGACAGACGGAGTTAGTGGAGCAGGTTCAAAGGAACACTGCAGTATTAGGAGGGTTAAAAGCGACACAGAAAGAACTAAAAGACGACTTGATAGCGACGAAGAGGGAATGTCAGATGGTACGTGAGGGACTGACAGCGAGGTTGGACGAGGTGGTAGAGGTAATGGAGACGAAGGACCGGCAGGTGAGGACGCACATGGAAACGGTCAAGGTAGCCTTGGAGGACGAGCTTGAGGAGACGTACCGGGGAATAAAAGAGGTGAAGCAGAAACTAGAAGAAGTGGAAGAAGGGATGAGCGAAATTAAGAAGCGACGGAGAGGGGATGAGAAAGAGATAAAAGAGGAGATAAAAGAATTGGTCCAAAGTCTGTGTTTGGATCGTGATGATGTGCTCATTAACCGGATGAGGGATTCGCAGGTGATGGAGGAGAAGCGAAGAGGAAGAGGACCCGGTGTAAGTGGTGACCAATATGGTCGTGCGTATGATGCGCCAGGGGATTTAAGAAGCTTGGGGGTCGAGATAGACCCGGGTGTTCGTGAGAGGCCGTTGGTGAAGTGTGCGACAGGTCTGGTGTGCGAAAGAGGGGGTGTGCGAGAAAGTCCGACTCTGGGGTGTGTGAGGAAAAAGTGCGTGCCAAGGAGTGAGGGTGCTGGCGAGAATGAGTCGGTCGTAGCGCGTGTGCGAGGGAGCACATGGAAGCGCGGTGTGGTAAGTGTTACAGAGGGTGTGACGGGAGAGTGTGCGCAAGAGTGTGCGCGAGAAAGGTGTGTGACGGACAGGTGCATGGGGAAAGAGTGCGCTGTCAAAGGCAAGGAAGAATGCACACCTGTGGTGAGTGTTACAGAGGGTGTAACGGGAGAGTGTGCGCGAGAAAGGTGTGTGACGGACAAGTGCATGATGAAAGAGTGCGCTGTAAAGAGTAAGGGTGAGTGCGCTGTCAAGAATGGAGGTGAGAGTATTGAGAGTGACATGGAGAGTGAGTTGGTTGTGACAGGTGAGCGAGGATGTACACCTGGGATGGAAGGATGCACACCTGGAATGGTAGAGCGTGAGTGGGAATGCACGCTGGAGTTGGTGGTGAGGCACGTGGTTGGGTGTGCGAATGAGGGCACACCTGTGATTGTCACAGAGGAGGTGACCGAGGAGGGGGCGCGAAGCGGTGTATTGGTGAGGTGTGCGAGCAACGAATGTGTGCCAAAGTGTTCGGTGGTCAGGTGTGTGACCAAGGCTGTGAGTGGAATGGGTGTACCTGGGTGTGTAAGGAAAGGTACGAGGAGCATGGAAACGGCTGGATGTGTGAGCAAGGAACGGGCTGTGGGGTGTAAGCGTCCAGGTGAAGCATCGACGGTAACCGGTTTAGAGGATAGAGCGACTTTTAGCCGAATCGGGCCCTCGGTGCGTGCTGGGCCTCGCTTTGAACGGCCGCGTCTGTGCTCCAATAGGCGGAGCGGGCGGCTGGATAGGAAGGGTCGTCATGGCGACCACTTTCTGATGAGGCATTCCGGCAGGTCGAGATCGAGCCATGGGATGGCTCCGTGCCGAGATGGTGCGTGGGATCTCGGCCCGGGTAAACCTCCTTCCCTGCACCGAATGCGGGACGTATCCAGCCGCTGGCACAGAACAACCCGCATTCATGGCTTGGCTTTACGAAGCCGGGCTTTGGATAGGAATTGGCGCACCGAGAGGCATTAGTGAGTAGACTGGGTGATGAGGTTAGTGTTTTGGACCCAAAATTAGAGAAAAACAAAATTTGATGATTGGCAAGGGATTGGCAGTAGTGATTGGCAGATGCTGGGTAGTGATTGGCAAATTTTTGATTGGTTGGAATTTGGTAAGCAAAATTGATAGTGAGAGACCCCCGATGTGGTGGGATGGCAAATCCACCATCCCTCACAGTGGGGGCAAAGGAGCAATAGTTTATGGGGTGTATGGCAGTGAAAACTAGCCCGGGTGGGTTAGGTTATATTGTGTGTAGGGATCTAGCGAAGATGACATTAGGTGACGTTAAGTTTAGTTAGTGACTGATACCTGTAGTGGGGACGCAGGTAGATTAGTGTGGATTATAATGACGTGGGAGCGCAATAGTTTAAAGGGGCGACTGGGAAGCGCAAGTTTCAGAGGGAGTAGTTAGCTGAGATGATGCCGTGTGTGTGAGAATTGAACAGGTGTGATTGCACAGGTGTGCAACTGGACAGGTGTGTGGAGCAGTGTATGAGTAGTGAGTGTGTGGATCAGCGCGAATGCGCTTGGGGAGAGAAGGGTGCAGGTGGCACCAGGTAGGATTGCACAGGTGTGCAACGACAGGTGAATGAAAGACAGGTGTATGGAATAAATGGTATGGAGTATTGGAATGGATGGTCGTGGAGTGAGTATGGTGGAAATTGTGAAGTGGAGTGGATGGTGCGAAGGTGTGAATGGGGGAAGAGTGGACCCCCATCACGGATACCCGGGGCGGGTAGTGCAAGTGTTAGGTCGAGGGTATAGGTAAATTGTGGTTGGATATTGGCATCTGTGGTGCGAGGTGAAAGAATGGTATTTGGATGGGTGCATTAGTGTCGTGGAAATGGCTGGGCGTGTAGCCTGTTAGTGTGTGTAGTTGGTTGGGCACTCCACCACTGTGAGGATGTCGGCCAGGTGAGGCCGCAGGTGGGCTCTGGGAGCCGGTAGTTGTGAGTGGGTGCCTGAGGATCCCGGGTGTGGATCGGGCAGCCCAGTGCCAGAGAGGGCACCGAGTGGGGAGAGCGCCAGAGGGCCTTCCCCAGGTAGTTAGGTTAGGGTAAGGAGCAGGTAAGCTCGGAGGCAACTGCAGTGGTGGGGGTGTGCAGGTGGGTAGACCTGCTGGGAGAGTTACACGTCGCAGCCCAGAAATTGTGCGAGGGCACCGAGAGATGAATCGGGGGAGTGAGACCCCAAATTGAAAAGCACCACAGTTTGGCCAATGGGAATTGGTTTTTAGAACCCATAGTGTAAGAGGGCCAATGGTTTGGCCGGAGAAAGACCCCGGGTAGTGTAAAGTGTGTTAAAATCATTTAGAGGATAGTTAGGATTGATGAACCTGTCGCACCATACGCAGCCACTTACCTGTGGTGATGATGATGACTCCACACCTGTGTTTTCTTTGTTTTGTTGCAGGAAATGAGATTGCTGTGGATTGGTTAGACGCATCACGACGTGGATGAGACATTGGGGTGATTCCATCTCTCCCTCCCTAGGAGGGACTGATGATGAATTGGTAATGGCAAATTTTGATGTTCAGTTGGAGATGGCAAATTTTGATGAGAGTTGAAAATGGCAAATTTGATTGGTTAGGAGGGAGAGAAGACGAATTTGGTTTATGGGAGGAACGGGGAAGACAGTAGGGATGTTTGTTGATTTGTAAAGTAGATGTTTATGGGTAGTGTTGTGTTTTGTGGATACAGTAAGGGGTAAGGGAGGGGCCATGTAGGTTACCTGGTGGGGGGGGGGGGGGGCGTACGGTAGGAACGTACCTGTCTCACCTGGTTCCCATGTGCCCCCAGTGTGCATTACCTTGCATTGCGTGCACTTTTGCGCCCTTACCACCTTACTCACTTGTCTGCTTCTTTTGTCTCCCACCTCCGAGGATCTGGCTTTGGGGTAGAGAGAGAGGAGAGAGAGGTGCTGGCTTCGCAGTTGTGGGCCTGCACTTTCGCTGTTTGCTGCCTGGATCGATACACCATATGGACCGCAATGTTTGTGGCCACCCACCATGGACCGCAGCTCTTTTGCGGCCAAGCACCACCCGTGGATGGACCTATGGGTCAACGTGGCACCTATGCCAAACAGGTGAACCACTCTTAGTTGGCCCCTGACGGCCACAATAAAGAAATGGACGCGGTTGGCGCCTTTCTTTATTTTTGAAAGAAGTAAGAAGGCCAAGTGCACCACACGAAGGCAAGACCAGCGGCAGAACATCGGCCGGCTGCGACACCACACAATGATTTATAGACACTTTATTGGTGCACCGGATGGTGCTGACTGTACATGAGGGGGTGGTTGCTTTTCGTGCTGGAAAAGGGTGCTCTGCACGTTATTAAAGGCCGTAGGCCACAGAGCACTCGTGGGTTGGTGTATCGATGCTGGCATGCGTGCTCTCTCTATGCATAACATCTGCATGTGTTCCTCCAAAAACAGGTCCTGGATCGTAGTGTAAATAGCAGCGTAGTCTTGTAAATAATGCTCCCTACCGGCTGTATGTTTAGTTTGCGAATTCTTTCCGGATTCGGTTATCCTGTGGGTGTGTTTCTGTGAGGAGAAGGGTGCAACGTCGCAGGGGGACATATTTACTCATTTGTGAATATCTGTAAAACTGTCGCACTCAGGGTAGAGTTAATAGTAGAGGGAACTACATCTGAGTGCCACACTAAAATAGGTAAAAATTTATCGGGTCGGGACGCCCCGAGGGTTGAGAAGGGTGCAATGTTGCGAATATGGAATTTGGCCTCCATATCCGCTTGTAATATTCCCCTATTTCCCCAATACTCCCCAACTATCCCCAATCCCCCATTCCCTAGTCCCATTGTCTGTAAACAACACTCTGTAGAAACGACCTTCCCCTTTTTCCCCCATTAAATGTCGTGCCCAGGTCCACCGCATCTCACGTAGACAACTTTCGGACATCTTGCTAGTTATTCTTAGTCTATGTCAGTTAAGGACTCGTTTCCATTAATTCTGACTCTTCGTTGCACCAGAATGTGATTATATGGCACCAGTAGTGAGTTTAGGACCTTCCCATACCTCCCCGCATCTCTTCCCCATGAAGAAGCTACAACAACAACAACTACAACAGCAGAGGGGGGCGGCGCGGCGACGGCGCGCGGGGGGAGTGTGCGTCCTCACACCGGCTCGGTTAGCCGCCATGACCATGTGCTCCACGGGGTTACCACGAAGGGGCTCCCTGTCAGCCCCCTCGTCAAGGGTGGAGCCGGTAACCCCCCCGCACGCACCCAATGAGAAGCAACGAGCCGATTCCATCTGGGGCGGAGCTAACGAGCCGAGGGCGTGTCACTCCCCGCCGGATATACGCGGCCACGTACCGGACGTGACGTCAGATGCGCCCCGAGCTTGAAGAGGAAGAACCAGTCGTGACCTCCGAGCGCTGTGACCTCCCTGCATCTACTGGACCGTACAGTACCCTGTCCTTGAGCAAGAGTGCACCTTGAGCCATCGATACCCGCTTTCCTTGCCATCAATCCCCGTGTGAGTCAGCCTTTTGTCCCGTTTATCTGTCGTCTGTTGGGGTTAATATAAGAGTGTGTCTAAGTGCTTGTCTTTCTATGCTGTACCTCTCGTCTCTGTAATCTAACCTTCCGCCATAATATACCTCCTCCGGAGGTCTTGAGAACTGAAACCCTTGGTGTCGTGTCATTTGAATCCCAGCCGTGTGTCCTTTTCCTTCATTGACCTAGCATAGCGCGACTCGGCAACGTTCGAGTATAATCGGGTAACTTGTGCAGACGTGGTCATACCAAACGCTCGGTAGACAACATCCACCACCGCGTCTGTAACAATATATATATATATATATATATATATATAATATATATCTATATATATCTATATATATATATATATATATATATATATATATATATATATATATATATATATATATATATATATATATATGTATATTATATATATATTATATATATATATATATATACATATATATATACATATATATATATATATATATACATATATATATACATATATATATATATATATATATATATAATATATATATACATATATATATATATATATATATAAATATATATATATACATATATATATATATCTCTATATATAACGAGGAGTGTGTGTGTGTGTGTGTGTGTCTGTCTGTCTGGATGTCCGCTTATAACTCAAGAACTACACATCGGAAAAAAGTTTTAGACACAGATTCGGAATCAGCATAAAATCCCGGTGGTTTTAGGCTACGTTTTATTTTAATATCAATTGTTAAAAAAACGCGCCAGCTGCAATTCCATGGTGTAGTTGTGGCGGCGCTAGACGTTCGGGTGTATTGCAATGGTTTGTCGGGTTTGGCTGTGGGTCCAGAATAGCTCCCATTTCCGTATGTTCTTCCACTTTTATTTTGAATCTTCTGTTACAACGCCTTCCTTATCTACCTTATATCCCCCCGACGAGGCCTCTACATAATTTCATGCGGCAGAATTTCGTGCATTTTGAGTGAAAAGTGAGACGAAGTTGTAGGAGGAAGAAGAGGCGCGGTCACTGTCGAGGCCTCAATCGTGAGTGGAAATGGCGGAATTGCGTTTGTATCGCAAAGTAAAGGATCTGCATTCATTTCTGAACTTGCATTGTGGATTGTTATATATCTGCATTATTTTTTCATTAAAAAACTTTTTGTTGAACTTGAAGGCTCCAAGCACGGACTATATGTATAGCCCTCATTGAGGTAAAAATAAATGTAAAAAGCCTGCTATCGCTTGCCAAGCTAGCCGTTCCCCTCCCCCTCCCCTCCCCCTCCCCCCTCCCTCCCCTCCCCTCCCCCCTCCCCTCCCACCTCCCCCTCCCCCCCTCCCCTCCCACCTCCCCCTCCCTCCCCCTCCCCCTCCCTCCCCCTCCCCCCTCCCCTCCCCCTCCCCCCCTTCCCCCTCTCCTCCCCCTCCCCCTTCCCCTCCCCTCCCCCTCCCCTCCCCTCCCCATCCACCTCACCCTCCCCTCCCCCCTTCCCCTTCCCTCCCCTCCCCTCCCTCCTCTCCCTCCCCCTCCCTCTCCCCCTCCCCCCTCCTCTCCCCCTCCCCTCCCCCCTCCCCGCCTCCTCCCCCTCCCCCTCCCCCTAAATGAGAGGAAGGTTGACCGCGGGTTGAGCGAAGAGGTCGCGGGGGTACGCGACGGGGTAAAGTGGGTTGAGAAGCGCCGGTTGAGCGAGTTGGAGCAAAGCGCGGGTAACTGGACCAGGGTAGAAATCGCGACCCGGGTGTGGGGAAGCCGGCGACTGCTGAGTGGAAGAGGTAATTTTAATCAAGCCAGCGGTCGTCGAGGTGAACACAGAACAAGTACAAAAAGTTTTAATTAAAACAAAAGCCGCGTCGATGTTACACAATGCCTAGATGCAGCTGTGCCTATAACGTCGATGTTATAAGCACAGGACATTCCTATTGATTCGATTACTTGATGTTATTTTTATGCAAAGTGAAAATATATCTCGGCAATTTCCCGTGTGTGGCGACGAATTTTTAATATATCTCGGCATTTTCCCGTCTGTTATTTCAGGCGGTGTATGACTGACCATGCCACGATTGAAAAAAATATATATCTCGGCAATTTCCCGTGTGGCGACACGTGAACGAAGGCTCCTCTCTCCACTTATTGTGACGACGTATAAATTAAATATTTCATCGT